>NC_057798.1:376616021-376975267 GCF_018294505.1 Triticum aestivum
ACCGGATACACTAACAGCAAATCCGGCCGGGCCGAATATAATCAGTCAGATGCAGCCGGACTGCGTCGCGACATAGCCCGGCACAGAGGCGCCACACACCCCCTCTGCTTCACCGATGAAGTGATGGATCATGAATTCCCAAAAGGGTTCAACCCCGTAAACATCGATCATACGATGGCACAACAGACCCCGCGGTATGGATTGAAGATTTCCTTCTCCACATTCACATGGCCCACGGAGATGATCTACATGCCATCAAGTATCTTCCCCTTAAGCTCAAAGGACCCGCCCAGCACTGGCTAAACAGCCTGCCCGCAAAATCCATTGGCAGTTGGGAAAATCTGGAAGACACATTTCTTGACAACTTCCAAGGCACATATGTGCGACCTCCGGATGCCGATGACTTGAGCCACATTACTCAACAGCCCGGAGAATCAGCCAGGAAATCCTGGACTCAGTTCCTAACTAAAAAGAACCAAATAGTTGACTGTCCGGACGCCGAAGCCCTAGCAGCCTTCAAGCACAATATCTGTGACGAGTGGCTCGCCCGACACCTCGGCCAGGAGAAACCCAAGTCCATGGCAGCTCTCACGACACCAATGACCCGTTTTTGCACGGGCGAGGACAACTAGTTGGCTCGCAGTAGCACTAGGCCACATTCCGGCACTTCAGACGTCTGGGACAATAACGGCAAGCTATGGCGCAATAGACACAAGCGACGAAACAATGGCGACAACACCGAAGACATGGCGGTCAATGCCGGATTCAGCGGATCTAAATCCGGTCAGCGGAAGAAGCCATTCAAAAGAAAAAATCAGGGACCGTCCAGTCTAGACCGTATACTGGAGCGCTCGTGCCAAATTCATGGCACCCCAGACAAGCCAGCCAACCACACCAATAGAGACTGTTGGGTATTTAAACAGGCCGGCAAAATAATCACCGAAAACAAGGACAAGGGGCTGCACAGCGACGATGACGAGGAGCCCCGGCGTCCGAACATGGGGGGACAGAAGAAGTTTCCCCCCTCCAGGTGAAAACGATCAACATGATCTACGCCACCCACATCCCTAAGCGGGAACGGAAGTGAGCACTACGGGACGTCTACACGATGGAGCCAGTCGTCCCCAAATTCAACCCATGGTCAGCTTGTCCGATCACCTTCGATCGTAGGGATCATCCTACTAGCATCCGTCATGGCAGCTCGGCCGCATTGGTCTTAGACCCAATCATCGACGGATTCCACCTCACGCGAGTCCTTATGGACGGCGGCAGCAGCCTGAACCTGCTTTACCAGGACACAGTGCGCAAAATGGGCATCGATCCTTCAAGGATTAAGCCCACCAAAACCACCTTTAAAGGTGTAATTCCTGGAGTAGAGGCCCATTGTACGGGCTCTATAACATTAGAAGTGGTCTTTGGATCTCCGGATAACTTCCCAAGCAAAGAGCTAATCTTCGATATCGTCCCTTTCCGTGGTGGTTACCATGCACTGCTCGGATGAACCGCATTCGCTAGATTCAATGCGGTACCACACTACGCATACCTCAAGCTCAAGATGCCAGGCCCGCGCGGGGTCATAACAGTCAACGGAAATATGGACCGCTCTCTCTGTACAGAAGAGCACACTACAGCCCTTGCGGCAGAAGTACAATGTGGCCTCCTCCGGCAAACCACCAATCCGGCGACGACAATCTCAAGCTCCGTCAAGCGAGGGCGGAACACCCCGCAACAGGATCAGCAGGCACGCCAAGAGCATGAGTAGCAGTCCGGCCTCCGCTCAAAACCCATCAAAGCAGCATCCGTGCCACGTGTACACAATTACGCACTCAAAATACCATGGGCATAGGCGGAGGCGTAGCAGTGGCTCAGTCAACAGTACGGTATTGCTTCGTAACCTTTCCTTTTACCTTTAAGGATAGTACTTTAGTGCAGCTTCTTCAGAAGAGCCGGATTGTTGGACTTACATAGGAGAGAAAAACAAGGAGGCAACAGGCTTTGCGCACAGAAGGAAACACCCAGGTGGAATCTATTTATGATCATTATACCTGATTTATCTATCTGTACGTAGCCTCTGGATAGGATATGTCAAATAATCCTATTTATCTCCGCTTAATGCGTTCATTGTAAACATACGCCTAAACGTATTATTCATCAATGGGAGATTATATACAACATCAGCTTATTATTCTTATTCGAGCATTTTTCTTACAAATGTCAATTTGATTTTGCATCCGTACACTTTGGTACGTTCAGTTTGCCAGGGGCTTCTTATGGCGCCCCATAATACGGTAAGATAAGTCCGAACACTTTCAATAGTGCGGCACCCCGAACTTATAGCATTATATGCATCAGCTCCGAATCATGTCTTGGGTCTACAGTTGGGATAGCCCGGCTCCCTTGTTTTGGTGCCTTACGTTCCGTTATATCGACTAAGGTAGCGCAGGGAGAACTACTGCGATTGTGCCCTGGTTCTTCCGGATGAGCACCTCAGTAGAGAAAGCCGAAAACTGACCGACATGATGTGGCGAGAGTTGGTCACTGTTCGAGAGGTCTTAAAATCCTTAAAGATTTTTCCGCTTTAGGAGATAATTCGGCTCCGTCCGATCTAGGCGTATATAGCGCCCCAATTTGGCCTTCCGGATTCTAGGGGCCTCGCAGAAATTTAAAATTGTAGACTTCTATGGCTAAGTGAAGGTTATAAAGCCGCATAGGCCGATTGCCTTGTTCGCTGCGCCGGACACCTCCTTAAGGGACCAAACATTTGGATAAAGAGTGTCTTGGTTTTCCACGAACAACCCAGTACTAGTTACATGGGGGCGGAAGCCGACGACTGGCCTACTTTCAGATTTTGATAAACAGCTGCACAAAAGGTAATATTTTAAATAACAAAAGCGCTACATAGTGCAAGTGACTTCTTCTTTACATTACAAACATGACAGAGGTGAATTCATTCAAAATTTATGTCCTTGGTACATTCATCGGCCACAAGGCAAGCACCCTTCATAACGCCATCATAATACTTCTCGGGGACGCGATGCGGCTTGCCCTCTGGCGGCCCGTCCTTCACCAGCTTCTCCACATCCAGCTTGCCCCGATGCACCTTCGCACGGGCAAGGTCCCAGCGGGCACCCTCAATGCAAACGGATCGCTTGATGACTTCCAGTCGCGGACAAGCATCCACCATCCGCCTGATCAGGCCGAAGTAGCTGGTGGGCAGGGGCTCACCAAGCCATATCCGGACTATGAAATCCTTCATAGCCACTTCGGTCGCCTTGTGGAGTTCGACCAACTGCTTCAGTTGGTCACTCAGAGGTGTTGAATGTTCGGCCCCAGCATACTGGGACCAGAACAACTTCTCCGTTGAGCTCCCCTCCTGGGCACGGTAGAACTCCGCGGCATCTGATACACTGCGTGGCAGATTTGCGAATGCCCCTGGAGAGCTCCGGACTCGGGTAAGTAAAAGAAACGCCTCCTCCACATGTTTGCTTTGCATAAAGAATTTCTTACCCGCCGTTATCTTTTTGGCCTCCTGGATTTCCTGCCATGCCCTCTCGGCTTCGGCCTTGGCGTCTTTCATACTTGTAAGGGCCTTTGCAAGCTCGGCCTCTTTTGCTTTAAGCTCATGCTCCACGGACTCGAACTTCTTGCCGAGCTCCTAGAGCTCTTCTTGTACTTCGCCCACTCGGGCTTCTTGCTTTTTGCGCTCTTTGCGTTCCAAGGCCGCTTTTGTTCGGCCTCGGACAACGCCTTCTTGGGAGACGCCACTTCGGTGGTGGCCTCTGTTACCAAATCACGACGCTTCGTCGTTAGCATAATCAAATTTTATTTACCATTCATTATATGAGAGAGGGGAATCATTCACCTTTGCTCTCCTTGAGCTGCCTCCTCGTGAGGCCGAGCTCTCCCTGTGCCTGCTCCAAGTCCTGCGTTAGGCCGGCGATTTTGGCCGTACGAGCAGCAGCGGCCAGCAGCACAGCCTGTTTATTCACATTCAAACTTACTGTTAGACTCCTGCGGATTATAATTGACCCTCCGTTTGGTTTTTCCTTCCGAACACCAAAAAGAGTATCAGGGGCTACTACCTATCGGGTGGTAACTTCACACGTTTTTACTGCTTACCTCAAAGCCTGTTAGGAGGCTGGTGCAGGCTTCGGTTAGTCCGCTCTTGGCGGACGAAACCTTCTGAATCACCGCACTCATGAGAGTACGGTGCTCTTCATCTATGGAAGCGCCACGAAGCGCTTCCAGCAGACAGTCCGGTGCCTCGGGCGCAACGGATGTCCTCGATACAGACGACCCTCCCTCCCTAGCGAGGGGCTGCCCACCTGCATCCGGAACCGCTGAAGGCTCCGGAACAGTGTCCGGCTGAGAGTCTGGCTTACTGCGGCTCACACCAACACGATCCGCGGGGATCTTGAACCCCGCGTGTCCGACGATTGGAATGCCGCCTTGGGGCGCCTCCAGATCCACCTGCCCCTGCTCGGGAAGCCTTTGGGACAACACCTCCGTGTCATCTGCAGGCCGAGGAGAGGTGGCCGTCGGAAGTGAGTTCATTGCTGACTCACTCAAGGACCCGTCCGAAGACGACACCTCGGGATGGGCCCTGGCCGGACTGCATACAAGTTCGGCGTTATAATAAAACTATGAAGCAAAATTACGATGGAGTGCGGATACTTACGATCACACTAGGGGCTTCTTCCTAGGCAGCCACCCTTCCTCGCTATCGGCGGCGGTGGCGGAGTAGTCTGGAAGGGACACCTTTCCCTTCTTGGACGTCCCAGTCTCTCCCAGTACAGGGAGGTGGAGTTTCTTCCTGTTCCTCCCCGCCTCCGCGGGAGGAATCTGCCTCGTCATCATCAGACGACAAGGGTATGACGGCCTTGCGCTGGGGGCCTCTCCTGGTCCCCTAGTCCGCCGTCTTAGGCCCCCCATCCTTTCCGAATGGGGCGGCCTCCTCTTCTTCTCCTTCTTCCCCTTCGGGGGAGGAGTCTTCCTCATCCTCTTTGGACGAGGCTTTTGGCGCAGCCTTACGCCGGAGACCCTTTCGGGTCCCTGTGGCCTTCTTATCAGCCTTCTTCTCCGGCCCCTTGTAGGGCGCCGGGACTAGCATCTTCGTCAGGAGATCAGTACCTGGGCTTTCCGGCAGAGGAGCCGGACAGTCTATCTGCTCCGCTGTCTCCACATACTCCTGAACAAATATGCATAATCACTTAAGGATTCCCCATGAATATATTGGGAAGAACCGAACCCGGGGGCAGCCTGAGAACTCACCTATATAGGGTGCCGCGCGGCGTGGAGCCCACGGTCCTCGGATATGAGAGGAGGCACTTCGGAGGCCTTGAACAACACCTTCCACGCGTTTTTGTGCTTCATGCCGTAGAGCCTCTAGAGCGTCTGGTGTTCGGCTGGAACGAACTCCCACATATTAAATGCCCACCTTTGGCATGGCAGAATCCGGCAAACGAGCATGACCTGGATCATGTTGACAAGCTTGATGTTCTTGTCCTTCATGCCCTTGATGCATTTATGAGTCCGGTCACCTCTATAGATTCGCCCCATAACATGCCCTTCTGTTCCCAGGAGGTGAGCCGCATAGGGGTTCCGGATCGGAAACCGGGGGCCGCCGCCCAGTCGGCGTCGCGCGGCTCGGTGATGTAGAACCACCCCGACTACCACCCCTTCACGGTTTCCGCAAAGGAGCCGTCGAGCCAGGTGACGTTAGGCATTTTACCCACCATGGCTCCTCTGCACTCCGCTTACTGGCCGCTCACGATCTTCGGCTTCATGCAGAAGGTTTGCAGCCACAAGCCGAAATGAGGCTTGATGCAGAGGAAAGCCTCGCATACGAAGATGAACGCCGAGATGTTGAGGACGAAGTTTGGGGCTAGATCATGGAAATCTAGCCCGTAGTAGAACATAAGCCCGCGGACGAAGGGGTGGAGTGGAAACCCCAGTCCACGGACGAAGTGGGCAAGGAACACGACCCTCTCGTGGGGTCCTGGAGTGGGGATGACCTGCCCGCCGTCTGGTAGCCGGTGCGCTGTGTCTGCGGCCAAGTATCCGGCCGCCCGAAGACTTGCGATGTTCCTCTCCTTCACGGTGGAAGCCACCCATTTGCCTCCTGCTCTGGACATGTTTAGCTGTGCGAAGAAGACTTGGACTAGGGCGATGGAGCTCGAGGAGGCAAGAGTGGGCAGAGGAGGAAGAAGGCGTGGGTAAGAATGGGGAACTCTTCTCCCTTTATAGAGGCGACGAAAGCGGTGTGCCACCCCACTAGACTGTTGAGAGTCGCTTACTTCCCAAGCACCACGATTGATGGCACGGGGGTATTACCCATACCCATATTGATGAGAATCCCGTGATAAGGGGACATGATCTTTGCTTTGACGGGACGTGTCAAGGAAACCGCCTCGCAATACGTGTAGTGGCTGGTTGCGGAAAAACGGTTCGAATAATGACCCGACCGTAAGGACATGTCACGTCATTTAAAAAGTTGTCAGCTGAGGTATCATTCTCTCTACGGTGGTATGTGAAGATCATTTTGCAGATCCGGACACGGCCTACGTGTTCGATAATGACCTTGGAGTATTCGGAAGGAGGAACCCGCCTTGCAATGCCGAAGACAAGACTGCGCGCCGGACTCATCGTCATTGAAGCCTGGTTCAGGGGCTACTGAGGGAGTCCTAGATTAGGGGGTATCCGGACAGCCGGACTATATACATCATCCGGACTATTGAAGCGTGAAGATACAAGACTCAAGACTTCGGCCCATGTCCGGATGGGACTCTCCTTTGCGTGGAAGACAAGCTTGGTGATTCGGATATTATCTTTCCTTCCTTGTAACCGACTCCATGTAAACCCTAGCCCTCTCCGATGTCTATATAAACCGGAGAGGATGGTCCTTAGAAGGCCGATCACAATTACAATCATACCATCATAGGCTAGCTCCTAGGGTTTAGCCTCTACGATCTCGTGGTAGATCTACTCTTGTACTACTCATATCTTCAATATTAATCAAGCAGGAAGTAGGGTTTTACCTCCATCGAGAGGGCCCGAACCTGGGTAAACATTGTGTCCCTTGCTTCTTGTTACCATCAGCCTAAGACGCACAGATCGGGACCCCCTACCCGAGATCCGCCGGTTTTGACACCGACAGCGCCCCCCTCCACGGTTTACGCCTTCGGTCATATTCTCGCGGTGCTTAGGCGAAGCCCTACGCGGATCACATCACCATCACTGTCACCATGCCGTCGTGCTGACGGAACTCATATGCTCCTTCGATCCTCTGCTGGATCAAGAGCTCGAGGGACGTCATTGCGCTGAACGTGTGCAGAACTCGGAGGTGCCGTATGTTCGGTACTCGATCAGTCGGAACGAGAATGCGTTCGACTACATCAACCGCGTTAAGCAAACGCTCCCCCTTTCGGTCTACGAGGGTACGTGGACATACTCTCCCCCTCTCATTGCTATGCATCTCCTAGATAGATCATGTGTGAGCGTAGGAATTTTTTTTGAAATTGCATGCTACGTTTCCCAACATAATACAATAAGAAAAGATTGTCCTTACACGGTGTACAACTTATTAGCACCTACTCGTACACGCGAATTCACCTTCAAGGGGAACGTTGTCGTGTTTCGTCTTATTTTTTTTCTCCTTCCTTCTTGAACTAGTATACTTGTTATGTTTACCGAATATTTTTGAAGTCCGCGTGTCGTTGCACGGGTCGAACATAGGGGAGTTGGATCTCCCCTCCGACATTGGCTCGGGTCAGTGGGCATCTGAGCCGACATTTTTCTCCATGCAACTCGGTTCTTCTCGCCATCCCATTAGTTGTCTACAAGTTTTGGTTGCACCATTGTTATAGTTTGCGACGAGCTCTCCGGTGTCTTGATCCTGGTTTCGCTGTGGTGGTGCCCTGCTCGCTATTGCTCTGATATGTAGTTCTTGACCATGAGCGAGCTCCACATGTTATCTTTCGGTTTTTTCTTCAAGCTTTTGCCTTTGTAGTCAGCACCATTATACCCTAGTCGATTGATGGTTTCATTAATTTGAAGTCGGGCTTTCTGCCTTTTCTCTAGAAAAACTTTCACTTAGTTAATAGTCTCTATTGATATATCAATTCAAGAAGTTGTTGAGTAGTTCTCCAGTGGGTTTGATCAACTTAAACACACATTTCAGTAGTAGCATCAATAGTTGGGCACAGTCATGAAGAGGTGTAAGAGCATCTACAGTCGGGCGCCCCAAATCCGCCTCATACACCCGGGCGAGCGGCCCGGTTACTCACACGTCACAAAATTTCGACCCAGACGGGCGTCTCAAACGCCCGGGCTGACCGGCACCCCTCATATCCAGCCCAAATATGGGGCGGATATGGGGGGCACGTCCACCATGTCGGACCCAGCCCACGCTGGCCCACCCGACCCCACATATATTCCTCCCCATCCGCTCGACGGACCAAACCCTAACCACTTCACTCCACTCCCCTCCGCCACTCAAGCTCACCTCCGGCGGTCTCCGGCCGTCTCCGGCATGGAGGACAGCGGATCCGAGTTCTTCACCTCCAGATCCGTCGACCCCGAGCTCATCTCACGCGGCCCCGAGGAGGAGATGGTCGTCCGGATTGCACTCTGCCGCTCCCGGGAGGAGGTCCGTGCACGGCAGCGCTTGGACTCCTTCCATCGGGAATCCATAGCGGCCATCCAAATGGCACATGGATCCGACGCTAGCTGTGCTATCACTGCCTCACCGGAGGCGGTGCGGTTCATCTAGCGTCCGAATGCAGTGGTGAACGTGCAACCCCTCCGTTGGCGCGCCGAGCAGCGGGACACACCATGTGTGTCGTCCGACGAAAACATGAACGGCGTGCCCGCCGTGCAAGGCAGCGGGCGCGGGAGGCGGCGGTGGACGTCGGTGAGGTGGAGTCGCACTCTCCGACGCCCCGTACGGTGTAGCAGTCCGGGCACTGCAACCGCATCGTGGTGGATGTCGCTGGCTCATCCGTGGACGAATCAATCATCGATCTGACATCCACCGGCACCCAACGGGTTTCCGGCTCCGACAAGGAAGAGTAGGGCATGGGAGACGGCGGCGCCTTGAGTCCCGTGAGTCGGCTCGTGCCCATGCCCTACTCTACCTTACCGGTGACCGAACCAACACCACGGGGAGCGCAGCCGGCCGCCAGACATGGACACGGCGGAGACAGATGAGCTCTGCTTAAAGATCGCTTTACGTTGCATGTAATAATATGGATTTAAGATTTCGAATTTGAGGTATCCAGATGTGAAATGCACTATTCAAGGTGTGACTAGTCACTATCCGTGGATGCGCCGGACATGTCAATGGGCGTTTGAGGGGTCTGATTTGTCAAGTTTGGCTGTAGATGCTCTAAGTTGAACATATATCGGAAGGCATCAACTGCGTACAAGTTTTGGAATACTACTCGTACTACTGATTAAGTCATTAAGATATGAATGAAACAAAAACCATGGCTTGGAATTCAACAGCGGTCCCATGCAATGTTTCTAGAGGAAGAAGAAACAGATGACAAGAAGCAAAGGGCGACGTGCTCCTTGGTGTGCTTCGTCGTTGGCTCCCCTTAGATGGAAGCACGTGATCAACACAAGGAGAACAAGAACAAGAATGACATGTCTCTGTCGGTGGATTGAATTAAGCATGTACTCTCTCCGTTCCTAAATACTCCCTCCGTCTCAAAATACTTGTCGGAGAAATACATAAAAAGGATGTATCTAGAACTAAAATACGTCTAGATACATCCATTCCCCCGACAAGTATTTCGGACGGAGGGAGTATAAGTCTTTGTAGAGATTTCACTATAAACTACATACGGATGTATATATATGTATTTTAAGTGTGAATTCATTCATTTTACTCCGTATGTAGTCCACCTAGTGAAATCTCTACGAAGACTTACATTTAGGAATGGAGGGAGTATATGTATACATGCATGCATGAAGCCAAGAATGCACGTAGCCTTCACCCGTATCTTCTTGTGTGATCGATGGGCATGGGCAACCGATCGATGCGATGAACCCAACTCAACAAAACCTAAGCTATACTAGCTGGCACTAGTTGATTTTGCAGCAATAATTGTACCAAGAAATTATTAGCTACTAGGAGGATTCGTTGTAAGCAAAGGGGGCCTAGTGGATGTAGCAGAGCATTCTACAGCCACAGATCATGCAGACAGGGTACGGAGGAGAGCAGGATCTCTGGTGCTCACATGCTGGGTTGGTCTAGATACAGACAATAATTCATTAATCAGTATAGTAGTAATATGAATCAGCGGAGAAAAGAGAGGGTTATCAATTGCTTACGGCTGTTTAATTGTAATAATAACATGCTGCTTGTTGGAAACATATACTACTTCTTTCAAAAAAGAAACATATACTACTACAAGAAGATGCATAGTTATAGCCCAGTAATGCAACTGGATGTTTCAAAAAAGAAACATATACTAATGACGAGTATTTTCGGACGGAGGGATTACTAAACTGAACCACACTGGTAGCTGAAGTTACGACTACAAAGGAGTAGTGTATTAGTGTTGGGCAACCACAAACACGTGCGTGCATGTTGGGTGGGTTATTTTTGCCAAAGGAACTCTCCAACGTCTCACGTGTGGCCAGTTTATTCCCACCATCTAGTGGTCTAGGAAAAAAAAGGACAGCGCCAAGATGGGTTCAAAACTGGTGTAAGAAAACATGGGTCCAATTCCAAAGCAACCTGAGAGTTTATTCCCTTCAACTTGAAGTTTTCTTAAAGCAACAAGTCTCATTGTGTGAACAATTGAAAAGACAATCATGCAAAGATGTAATCTCAAACTGGGAGTTGACAGCCGCTCATCCACCAAGATTTGTTTGACTTGTGAGAAATACCAGCCATTGGCTCCCACGGCCACTGAAAAGTAGAATAAACCCTTTCACGTTTCACTTGCTAGCTGTCCGGCTTTAGGTTGGTGTAAAAGCCAAAGGCATGAAGTTGTTGATCGTGGAATGGAATCCACATCTTCTTCAATCACCAACAAACACTCCGACATGGTGGTCATACATATGTCTACCTTTTTATCTGCGATCTCCTTGCTTATGCCATGATGTGAATAAAGCACCTACTACACGAATGTTTTTTCTTTTGTCCTATTAGTGTAGCTAATTCTTTTGTAAGTACATGCGCTTAAAACTCTTGCATGTTTACTACTCCTTCTGTCCGGAAATACTTGTCATCAAAATGAATAGAAGGGGATGTATCTAAATATATATTAGTTCTAGATACATCCCTTTTTATCCATTTTGATGACAAGTATTTTCGGACGGAGGGAGTACTAGCTCAAAATAAGTATCTCAATAACTTTAGTTAGAAAAAAGAGGGAAGCCGTACTCCAATTTCACGTGTCACCTAGCATATGCTGCAGTTTATACCTTTGCTTTGCTGTAATCGGATTGCTTGAATATAATTTTATTAATATGATTTACCGTATAATCATTGTTCTACGGTTTCCTGGTCAAAAAAAAAATAGTTACTATGTGAAGTTGGCAGAAAAATGAATATCGCACCGGTGCTAGTGCTATCCTACTAGTACAGCAACACAGACTGATTAATAATTGGATGTCTCCAGCTCCGCTCCAGGTGCGTTATCTTTAGTTGTTAACGACATGAAATACGCCAACGAACTAACTAAATAACCGTCTTGGTTTGAAAGCCACGTGTCAGCAGGCAAGGCATCGTCAACTCAGGCCGTGCTTGTCCTCGGTATATTCTGCCGTTGTGCCTACTAGGCGAGGTGTGTACATGGTACTAGTAGGAGAACGGCTACGGTGTGGACGAGTTCGTGCGCTCCCGCTAGCTAGACGAACGACTCCATGACGCGTAGCATAGCGTATTTACTGCTATGGTGTGCATTGACGTCGAGTACAGGTGCTTCACCGTCCAAACTAACCCGAAAGTAGCGGCTCAGCTTCGTGTTGTTCCGTTGGAACATGAATGTCGGAGTGGCCCATAACCGAATGCCGCCGTCAACTTCCGCTACTGAGATGGCGTCCTCCGAAAGGGTACTTGGGTGCCCAACTCTCAAAAGTAAATGGGTACCCATGTTTGGGCCCATGGTCGTCTCAGCGTCGCTGACCAGTAAAAGAAATATATCTTCCTTCTTCCATAGCCGCCTACAGAGCAGGAGCTCATGGCGATGCAGATGTCGCCATAGCCGCCTACAGAGCAGGAGCTCATGGCGATGCAGATGTCGACCGCCGGAGGTGTTGAAGTCGAGTTTTTGTCAGATCCCGTCGACAGGTACACTTTTCCGCTACCAGTTTCTCTTCCCGTCGACAGGTACACGTTTAGCAGCTGATCTGTTGTATCCTTCTCGAAAAAGATTTCCACTGCGAGATCTCACTGCCGCACAGCCCTTGGTTGCTTACGAGACGTACAAATCCATGGAGTGTGAGCCTGCTGAGTCCAGCATTGGTGATGTGGGAGACGCTCCGGTCAACAGTAATTGCAATGCGATTGCCTTGTCTGCAGCAGCATCTGAGCATTCTACGGGCAAAGACACCCCTGAAGCCCCAGGCTGGAGGAAGAGGTACAATAGTTTGCCAAATCTTCAGTTAGCATTATATGTGCAGATGACCTGTTCTTGCGTTATCTTAAGACGAATTGTCGGATATTCAAATTCAGCTGTGTATCACATGTAATTAAACACTGCATTCAACGATGAGGCCTAAGAAATTCAATCCAATTGATGCAGAATGCGAGTCGGAAGTTCATCTAGCGAGCGCCACCCATGCGCTGACAGGATGAGTGCTTTGGAAGCAACACTAAGAAGCTATGCAGAGAAAAAAAATGACACTGTCGTAGTTCCTACTATGGGGACAAATTTTGATTCTCTTGGAGAAGCCTGCTAGAACATGTCCCTGGATGTGCATGGATGCAGAAAATGTCCTTGGGATATAGAGCTGGAAATCTGGGACTTAGGGTGTTCTAGAGCATCCATGTCATCCAAGTGAGAGGAGAATATCCTTTGTCTTTAGGACATGCTTGCTGAACATGCAAGTTCGCTAGACGAAGGATGGGTATAACTGATGAAGCTTTATGCAGTCTATTGGCACCCATCTCGTACAGAGCTATTGCCGAGAGCGCCTTTGCATCTGACGTCGTGCGCCAGAGCTGGTCATAGGGGACCACACGCAGCTTGATCAGCTCGACATGGTCCCGCAGGCCCGTTTCCTTCCCTGGGAGAGCCTAAGGCTGGCCATAGTGGGGGTAACATAACCTGTAACATGCACTTGGGACTAGCAAACATGCTTATGTGGCACATAATTAAAGAGGAGAGAGAGGGTTAGAGTAACATAGGTAGATACCATATCATGTTAAATGCTATGCTACTTTGTGTCATGCATGGCAATAAATATGATCATCTATGATACTACTTTATGTTACTATGCACTATGGAGGTAGTATCATACACTAGTATCATATGCATGATACTAGTATATGTTACTTCCCACTATGACCAGCCTAATAGTCTCCTCGTCCACGTGCCCCCTATAAAGGAACATGCCAATCTCTTTGTCACAGCCACCCTGGTAAAAAGAGGAAGATGTTTAGTCGAGGTATTGCACAACCAGGAGCAAGTGTAAGTTCTTAGAACAGGTGTTGAAATTGCGTCAGCATGGATCAAGAGAACTTTTCCATTCCAGGTATATGATGCCAAATGAACATCCCATTTATAGAAGTTTTGCTGAATCACATGACAAAATTGCTATGCAGTACACTTTGCTATGTTTCCAAGCAGGATTATTACAGATCTGCAAAGTTATTGCGAACTGAATTCATCCATCTGTCTTCTGCTTTTTTGTGTTGCGTGTGATTCTCAACAAAAACATATGGGTATAATGAGGCAAGGAACCCAAACTACGTATATCAAATGTTATCATCAGGTCTGCCCAGTGCACGGAAGCCAATCTGAGTCAAGTTATGTTATTCTTTTTTGAAACAGAAGTTATGGCTTAATTGTGAACGGAAGGGAATGCAGGCCACTTACCGGTGATGGTAGCATTCTGCACCCAGTAGCAGGGTCCGGCGAAGCAGTAAGATCAACCATGCCCTGTAGATTTAACTTTATACCAGTTTCTTCTTCGACCTAGCAACAATCCAAGTATAATTAGCGAAGAGTGACGTATACATTAACTGAATACTTAGTACTTCAGAAATTAAGTCGAATTCCTGCAGTGGCAGCAAGATTGGTGTATGTCTTGTGAACCAAATCGAGGTAAAACAGGGCTAGTGTGACTGACTAGCTGCAATAGCATGCAAAATTCAGTGGATATAAACTGTATATTTGGGGAAAGAAGATACTAATCTCTCGGACTGCGGTGATGTGACTCGATTAGGCTCGGTTTCTTGGTAGCTAAAGGTAACATTTTGTTTTGCGGTTTCTTGGAAGTTTCAGAGAAACATGAGTTACCTCCTTATGTTCACTAACTCCTATATCACTGTTTCAGCAAGGGTCACTTGCTGATGAAGATTCCCGAATCTCTCTGAAGATTGAGATTGTGTAGATCGAAAAACTAAGGGCAAACCCGAGTAGCGAGAACCAATTAAAGGTGGAAGTATAAAAATCTCAGAAAACAAAGACATAGTAAGTTGGAGATTTAGAACTTTACATGTGCATAGCTATTCCCATCGAATTGAATAAAAATATCAATTCACCCACGATTCTGACCTAATCGATTTGGATGGAACTGCCACTTTCCCCAAAAAGTTCTGAAAATCCTGATGGAGATCATAGAAGCTACAGACATGCAACCGTGATATCTCTACAGCTAAACGCTGCTGCGATATCTCAAATATTGGGCCAGTGTTTGGCAGACATCATATTTGGAAGTTGAAAGTGTGGATTAAGATTAAAAATTGCATATGATTTTTACAACCTAAGGTAATCGTCAGTAAAGATAATCTGGTCATACAAAAAATCATCACGCATAAAAACTAATGATTTAATTTATGTTTAGATGAGCGACCCCTGTTAGCTGCAGTTGCTAGCCAGTTGACTAAGACCTGGTATATACTTTACACATCATAGCAGCCTTTTTGATAAACTATCTACTACATATTATTCTTTTGGTACATGGAAATGTTTGTGTACCCTTTTCTTTTATACTGAAGCGTACTTACAGAGATAAATTCAGAGGTCTAGTCTCAAGTCATAATCCGGTGAAAAAATTCTAGATCCACGAAAAGTACCTTTCTTCTAGTATACTACTATGTTATTTGGCTTAGCAGATGACGTTGGAGGAATCAAGAAGGTGGTACATGAGATGACTTTTGAAGGAGGAAGTAAGGATGAGACCTCACCTGGCTGAGGCTGTACTGGAAGATGAGGCTTTCCTTCCCACAGGTGGCCTCGGCAATCTCCGGCAGCCAGTTCACGAAGCCATCGCTGGCCGGCGATGCGCGCATCGCAGATCTCTCCTTGCCCCTACAGAAACCCCAACCACCCTTCTGCAGACGAAAGGATTCGCAGAGCACGCAGGGATCAGCAACGAGCAGGCACATGGAGTGGCAGTGGATTAGGATGGAAACCAGCACCTGCACCTTCTCCTCCCACCTACTCCTGGATCTGGATCAGCACCTGGATCTGCCATCTCTTCGACCTAACTGATCTCTCTACTCCGATTTTGTGACAAGATGTTGCGCCGCTAGGGTTTCTTCTCTCGATTTGGGGATCGAACGGGGAACAGAACAACGTACTCGTGGGCTGGGTTAAAAACATTTGGCGGGCCGGCCATCGCGAGTAACGACCCATCGCTAGATCGCCGTCAAACCCATCTGCGGTCAGCCACAAACACCGTCTCCCACGGCGTCAGTGCCCGTCACGCACACACATTAACTCCCCTAACCACCCATCGGTCCCACATCGGAAATTATGCATCTCGATGGAAACGAACGCCTCTAGATACCGATAGCGCGCGAGCTCGTCCGCGCCGGTGAATTTCCGGTACTAGTAGTATATATACTATGATAAAATTACTACAATATAGTGTACGTACTTTTCAGAGAATCAAGGAGCAGCGAATCATCATCAGTTAAAAATGAAGTGCTACTCTAGTAATGGTGAATGGGCAGGCTGCCTTATCATAGTACTAGTACTTCTAGATTGGGCTACTTTTCCTCCCGTAAGCAAAACGATGTGTTTAACAGTTGCGATTTGTTTAGAGAGCAGTTGAACAATCATGCATCCTACTCGTATTATAGTGAGAAGGATTCCAACTTCATTTTAAAGTGCATTATTACAGTCAGTACCGACCTCCCCCAGATACTATTGCTGGTGCAATCTGCAATGCGAGAAGGCCTTGACACTTGGAGGCATGAAGGCCATAAAATAACATGAAATAATTGAGAAGTTTTACTATATACGATAATTGGAGTATGCAGATGCGGTTGTCAAAATGGCATGCACACAGTTCGAGTTTGGGAAATGATCAAATCTTGGCTTGGCTTGGTTGATGTGAACCCTACAGCTTGGGTGACGGTCCATTCGGTGAAAGCCTGGTGGAACCTCATTGACTCCAACACATCGCAGTCTCGACGGGCGATGATGTCTCTTATTATGTTGATCTCATGGGAAATTTGGAACGAGAGGAATGCACGTGTCTTCCGTAACACCGCGGTGCCGGTTGGGGTTCTTGTTGCAAGAATCAAAGATGTTTCAAAGTGTTGGTGCCTTGCAGGGGCCAAATATTTGAGTACTGTAGTGCCACGAGAGTGATGTCTTTGTAATTCGGCCTTTGACCAAAACTCTAAACCTTCTTCTTAATTAATGAAAGTGGCAAATCTTTTGCCCAGTTTAAAAAAAAAACAAAATGGCATGCATCTACTTCTGATGCTGCAGCGCAATGGAAATACGACTGGGCCGGCCGACAACAGGAGGTGTCGATTTATCTTGCACATATACTACATGCGAGCAATACATGTGCTGTGCTCCGTCCGCGTGAGGGGGATAGGTAGCCTACTACATCTTTGACAGATTGTCACTGCACCTACACTACACTTGATACGATCATCCTGTTTCTCTTTTCCTCTTCCACTTCCTCTGCCTCTTCCCCACGACGGCGCAATGCAACGACGGGTCTCTCTGAGTTGTCTAACAATTGAGTCCATGTAAAGCCATTGTAGAAGTTTCGCAAAAGAAAAAGAGCCATTGTAGTTGTAGCAACAACAATATCCACAACCCCCGCAAATTAAAAAAAAACAATATCCACAAGGTCTTAAGGTTGGCCGATAAACTTTATCCACAACTCATCCAAGTAGTAGTAAACACGCTTAGCCTTTAACCACGCTGGGGTGACAGGTATATATGTACATGCCGATGTGTGTGGCCCTACTGATTAGCTCCAAGTGGCCAGGCCGGGTAGGCGTGCACCCATCAGCTGCTCTGACATCTTCCTTTTGTCCTTTGACAGAAATGGCTGGTCTCACATCTTTGGTCCTATTTGGATCCATGGTTAGAGTTAGTTTGAGCTAACTCGAAAGGTAGGTATATTTTGGATGGGATCTTCGTTCTCCATGAGGTTATCCATGAGGTGAAGAGCAAGCATCTCCGCGCTGTGCTCTTTAAGATCGACTTCCACGAAGCTTATGACACCGTCCATTGGTCCTTTCTTCGGAAGGTGTTGCTCAAGTGTGGATTTGATCCCCACTGGGTTGCCCGAGTGATGCACTAAGTGACGAGTGGTCGGACGGCTGTTAACATAAATGGGGAGGTCGGGCAATACTTCACGACTAGCCAAGGGGTGCGACAAGGAGACCCGATATCCCCATTTCTCTTCAACCTTGTGGTTGATGCCCTCGCTTCGATCCTTGATTTGGCCAAGCGTGCTGGCCACATTAGGGGGATTTGCCCCCAGCTTGTGGCCAATGGAGGTCTGACCCACCTCCAATATGCTGACGACACCATTATGATGGTGGAAGGCTCAGATGAGGATATTCAGAACCTTAAGTTCCTCCTCCTCTGCTTTCAGGAAATGTCGGGCCTCAAAATTAACTTCACCAAGAATGAGGTGATGGTCCTGGGATATTCTCAGACGGAAGCTCAGCGAATCGCTAATTGCCTGAACTGTCGCTTGGGGTCCTTCCCGACGACTTACCTTGGCATGCCACTTAGTGACACACGCCTATTGGAGAAGGACTTCCGTCCTATAATCGCCAAGCTCCAACCTAGGATGGAGCCGTGGCAGGCGAGATAGCTTTCTAAAGATGCTCGAGTGATTCTGGTGAATTCCTCCCTTATTAGCCTATTGATGTATGTCATGGGATTCTATAGTTTACATGAATCCCTTCATCATGAGGTCACTAACCTCCTCTCCAGATTCTTCTGGTCAGGAGAGAACAATAAACAGAAGTACCACATGGTCAAATGGGCTGAGATCTGTAAGCCTAAGGACCAAGGAGGCCTTGGGGTTATTTCCTCCAAGCAGATGAATATTGCCCTTCTGTCCAAATGGCTTTGGCGGATCCAGACCGATGAGGGTGTCCTGTGGCTTGAGATTATCCGTGTGAAGTACCTTCGTGGGCAACCGCTGGTTTTTGCAAGTAGATCTGGAGGATCCCAGTTCTGGCAATCGGTGATCCACCTGATGCCGGTCTTGCGCATTGGGACCTCCATTAAAGTTGGCACCGGATCAGCCACCTTATTCTAGCTGGATAAATGGTCCGGGCCGTGCCCCTTTGCGGAACACTTCTTTGCATTATTCTCTGACCTGTGTCCGCCCACAGCTCTCCGTGGCCGTGGCCTTGGCTGACTTGGGCGCTATTGCCTTCCGTCATACCTTCGGGGCGGTGGAGCTCGAGCAATGGGATGAATTGCTCGAGTGTATTGCCCTGCACTCCCCCTCCCTTGAACCCGACTCGCCGTCTTGGCATCTCGAGCCAAGCGGTAGATTCTCAACTAGATCCCTATACCAAGCGATTGTTCCCACCCCTGGTCCGGTGGAGCTCTCGGTGCTCTAGGAGATCAAACTCCCCTTGAAAATCTGCATATTTCTCTAGCAATGGGTCCGAGGTCGCCTGCCCTCGGGCACGGAGGTCCGAAAATGTAATGGCCCTGGGGATGGCATCTGCCCCATTTGTTTGGTACCGGAAGACTGCAACCACATCTTCTCCCGATGCCCTGCAGCGCAATTCCTATGGAGCTGCTCCCGGTAGGTGGTTGGTGGCAATTGGTGCCATGACAACCTCTCGGATTTGTTTGGGGAGGTCCTTAGGCTCCCTGGCGCTAGTCGCACCCCCATTTGAGTGGCTTTGGGTACCCTTGCCTGGTCCCTTTGGTGTACCCGTAATAAACTAGTCATCGAACGCATTATTCTTCTTCATGTGACTGATGTGATCTATAAAATGTGTGGCTTATTACAGATCTGGAGACCGCTTAGCAAGCGATGCGACCGAGATGTCATCGACAACATCATTGCGGGTCTTCGTTCCTCGGCATCGGACTTTTCTCCACCACCGCCGCCACCGCCACCGCCTCCCGAGCCGGATTAGTTCTCCTTTTTAGCTTTCTTTGGGGCTTGTCTTGTCGTGCCCCCAGCGTGGTTGACTTATTGTACTTTGTACTATTGTGTTGGATGCTTGGTTCATTGCTTTATAATATAAAGCGGGGGAAACCCTTTTTCGTTAGTTAGTTTGACCTAGTTTGGCTCAAATAGCCCTAAAGTATCCAAACATAAGGGCTAGTTTGAGCTAGCTGTATCTAATCCATGAAAAAAACATCCCACCCAAGAGGTGCTAATTGAACCTAGTTCTTCTAGCGCATTTATTGTCAATTTAATCCTTTACCCAAACACCACTTTGAGAGTTAGTTCAGGGTTAGTCATGAGCTAGAAACTAACTCTAACCTCTAGCTAAGTTAGAGTATTCAAACAGGGCCTTTGTAGCTCCAAACAAAAGGATTGATCTCCTAGCAGGCGGATCATATCTTGTTTGGTCGAATTTTGGGCAAACTATATTTTGTGCCCAAGACTTAGACCATCCAAGGCACATTAGCATGGAAGGCCGGAGCGACCGTTTACAGAAAACACATGTATTCGCAAGATCGCCAGACCATGTATGCCTGACGGGCGCGTCTATGTGCCGCGTGCGAGCTATAAATCCAGCTCACATACAACATTGTAATAAATGGGACGGCCCAAGAAACACAATTTCTTTGTTTTTTTAGATGTTCTTTCTTTCTTTTTGAATATATATATATATATATATATATATATATATATATATATATATATATATATATTGAAATACCCTAACATGTAAATATTATATTTCAATTGTTTATAACATTAGCAAAATATTCACATGTTAAAAAAACAGTTTGTGACATTTTGAAAAAATGTTTATACAATGTGACAAAATGTTTGTATAATTCCAAAAAGATATTTCATACCATTCAAAAATTGCACATGCCATTTAAAAAAACATGTTTGTGATATTTTTGAGAAATATTTAGGCAATTTTTAGAAATATTCACGTAGTTCAAAAAATCTTTATACAATTTTTGTGGAATTTGTCAAAAAATATACAATGTTCTCATAGTTAAAAAATGATTATTGCCATTAAAAAATGTACACTGTCTATTTGGAAAGTGTCACCATTAAAAACTTACTATTGTCATCAAAAGAATAATTTTTTCATAATTCAAAAAAATAATATTTCGTAACATTCAAAAAAGTGTACGTGACATTGTTTAAAAAATTGACCTTATTAAAAAACATGTTCATGATATTTTTGAAAAATGTTTATGCAATGTTTAAAAATGTTCATGTAGTTAAAAAATGTTTGTATAATGCTTATAGAATTTTGAAACATGTTTATACCATATATAAAAAATGATATTGCATTGGAAAAATAATTATTGCCATTTGAAAATTTTGCACCATCTATTTGGAAAGTGTTACCACTAGAAAATGATTATACAACGTGGCCGGGCTGATTGGCTCACTAGAGGAGATCGAAACACAGACTTCTTTCATAGAACAACAAATGGACGGCGCAAATTTTTTTTTATTAAGCGCCTAAAAGGAGATAATGGCGAGTGGATTGAAGATCAACAGGCGGTCAAAACACACACTGCAGAATATTTCTCATCTTTGTTTACCTCGGGGGTAATAGAACCAGATATAAATGTCATTGAGAAGGTTAAACCACGTGTGTCTGATGCAATGAATGATGATCCCAATAAACCGTATACACGAGAGGAAGTGAAGAAAGTTATGTTTAACATTGGTGATCTGAAAGCACCCGGCCCTGATGGCCTGCATGCTATTTTTTACAAGCGGTTTTGGCACATTATAGGGGAGGACTTGATTGATGAAGTATTGCTAGCTTTGAACTCAAGAAAGATCCCAGATGGATGGAGCAATACTACCATTGTGCTTATTCCTAAGGTAGAGAGCCCGGATGTTATCACACAATTTCGGCCAATTAGCCTATGTAACGTAGTTTACAAGGTAATCTCAAAACTCCTTGCTAACCGGCTGAAATACATCTTGACGGAAATTATATCACCAAACCAGAGTGCGTTTGTGCCTAGGCGCCTCATCACGGACAATTTCTTGGTGGCTTTTGAATCATACCATGCAATCAAGAGGAAGAACACTGGTAAATATGGTACTTGTGCGGTGAAGCTTGATATGCATAAGGCGTATGATAGAGTGGAATGGAATTTCTTGGAGAAGATTTTATTACGTCTAGGGTTCACTGCTAATTGGGTGGCCCTGATTATGGAGTGTGTTAGATCAGTAAAATACCAGGTACGAGTGAATAATGAATTAACTGACTTATTTGTTCCTTCTAGGGGGCTCAGACAGGGGGATCTATTGTCTCCATATTTATTCTTGCTTTGTGCCGAGGGCCTTTCCAGCTTGATTGTGCATGAAGAAGAGACTGGTAATTTGATGGGAGTCAAGGTGTGTCGGGACGCCCCGTCGGTCTCACATCTACTTTTCGCTGATGACTCTCTTATCTTGATGAGGGCAGATGCTGCTGACGCTACCAGCCTACGACGAGCCCTTGATGATTATTGTATGGCTTCAGGACAGTTGGTGAGTGAGGTGAAATCAAGCATTTTCTTCAGCCCTTGTACACCGGTTGAGACTAGAGTTGAGGTGTGCACTACCCTGAATATCATGGTGGAGGCAATCACGGACAAATACTTGGGGCTGGCCCCTATTGTGGGCATTGATAGATTAGATTGTTTCCAGCATATCATTGATAGAGTGCTTAGCAGAATCCGAGGTTGGAAAGAAAAAATGCTATCTTTTGGTGGTAGGGAGGTATTACTCAAGGCGGTGATACAGGCCATTCCTTCCTATGCCATGTCAGTTTTTAAGTTACCTAAACAGATATGCAATAGTATTACCACGGCAATGTCTAAGTATTGGTGGGGAGATGAGGACCTGAAAAAACACATGCATTGGTTTGCATGGTGGAAAATGTGTGTGCCTAAGGAGAGGGGCGGCATGGGCTTCAGAGATTTGCACTGTTTTAATTTGGCCCTTTTGGCTAAGCAGTGTTGGAGACTTTTATGTGAACCAGATTCTTTATGCGCTAGAGTTCTGAAGGCCAAATACTTCCCAGATGAAGACCTCCTCAACTGTAGTCTAAAGAAAGGGAGCTCATACACATGGCAGAGTTTGTGGAGTGGTATTCAAACTTTCAAGCGAGGACATATTTGGAGAGTAGGCGATGGTTCTCAAATTAAGATCTGGGAAGATCCATGGATACCGAGCAGTCCTACACGGAAAGTTATGACACCGAGAGGTAACATTTTGATTACAAGAGTTTCTGAACTCATTGATGCTGGAAATAGGACGTGGGATGAACAGTTATTACATGATATATTTTGGCCTATTGATGTGCAACGAATTATGAATATCCCTTTGGCAGTGGGTATGATGGATGATTTTGTCTCATGGCACTTTAACACAAGTGGGATTTTTTCTGTTAGATCGGCTTACCATGAAGAATGGGAGCACCAGCACGGACGAAAGTTGAGAATGACAAACTCAGTTCAAGCCTCAAGTACTAGTCCAGTCTGGAGAACCATTTGGAAATTGCGTGTGCCGGCAAAAATAAAAATCCATGTGTGGAGAGCTTTGCTTGGAGCCATTCCCTATTACGGAGTCCTTGCGAATAGGCATATGATAACTAGTTCCCAATGCCCGCTTTGTACATCCGACTGTGAGAGCATTAGGCACGCTTTGTTTCTGTGCCCGAGAGTGCAAGAAATATGGCGAATTCTAGGTCTGGGACCCTCGATCAATGAGGTATGTTCATCTGAAAGGGAAGGAGGGTCTGTGCTGGCGGATGTGCTACTGTCCAGGAATCATTTTCAGTCGTTGGTGGCTGATGTTAACCGCAATGATCTACTAGCCATAGGTGTCTGGTATGTGTGGTGGGAGCGTCGCCAGTTCACTCATGGTGAGCTCCTTTTTGAGCCAACGAGATCATCACAAGCAATTTTAGTTTTGGCAAAAAATTTCACACGGGCACAATCCAAAAATACGAGAATCAAAAGACATGGATGGAACAAGCCGCCGGATGGTCTAGTTAAACTCAATGTTGATGCTACGTTTGATCAAGACAGAGGTACTGGGAGTACGGGTGCAATTTTACGTGATGACACAGGTTTTTTCTTGGCTGCATCTTGTGTTGATATTCCGTTCGTGGAAGATGCCGGGACAGCAGAAGCGCGGGGTCTTAGGGATGGGCTTCTTCTGGCTAATGATATGGGCTGCAACAAATCTACGTGGAGGCGGATTGTATGGAGGTAATTGAGATCATGCAGAACGGCGGAAATTCACTCGGCCCAGCGGCGGCAATCTATGAAGAATGCTCTTTTTTAGCTCGCAATTTTATTTCAATATGTTTTCATCACTGTCCTAGGGAGGCCAATATGGCGGCGGATGTATTGTCTAGGAACTCGGAGACTTCTCGAACAATTGTCTGGAAGTCGGAGCCTCCGGGGTTTCTAGTAGACGTTTTATCAAACGATGTATCTTTATTCTCACATAAAATATAAACCGCCATGATGGCATTCCTTCAAAAAAAAAGAAAATGATTATTTGATAAAAATGACGCAGCAGGCAAAATAGGTTTTTTTTAGCAAGAGCACGCCAAATAGGTGTTCCTCCTATTCACGGCGGATCATATTTGACGCTTAAGCAACCGTTCGCAAACGGGTGCCTGACGCGCTCCAGCGCTGGGCCGGCCCAATAGAGATTTCTTTCTTCTCTGTTTTAATCAGAAGAAAAGACGCGCACTAATCATGATTCAAGCCAGCGTCCTCCCACACCTAGTACCGCAGGTGTAACCACCACACCACCACACCACCACACCACCACAAGGGATCTGCTAGGATTAAATTTTTCTTTCTTTTATTCTTTCTTTTCCCTATTCCATTTTCCCTTTTTCCTTTTTTCCTTTTTAGTTTTCTGCCTTTTCTTTTTTCTTCTTCCTAGTTCGATGAATTGCTCAAAAATACGTGAACTTTTTTTTAAATCGATGAACTTTTTAAAATTCGATGAACATTGTTTCTCAAACAGGTGATTTTTTTCAGATATGTGAACATTTTTATTTTCAAATTTGATGAGTTTTTTCAAAATTTCATGAACTTTTTGAAAAAAATCGATGAACTTCAAATCCGATGATCTTTTTTTTCAAAATTGTTGAACTTTTTTCAAATTTGATGTTCTTCTTTTTCAAATCGATGAAATTTTTTCAACTTCCGTGCATCTTTTTTGATAGTTTCGTGAAGTTTTGTTCAAAATCCATGAACATTTTTGAATTCATAAATTTTTTCGTTTTCTGTGAACTTTCTGTTTTTTTATATTAATCGACGTGAACAAAGTTGACTATATGTTAGTGTTTGTACGAAAAGATAGGTCAAATAGTATTATTTCCTACTAACACGCAACAAATCGAGCTTGGTCTAGTGGTGAAGGCTCGAAGCTGTTGACTTTGACATGCAGAGAGCGATTTCCACCATGCTCGAATTAGAGCATCTCTAGCAGCCCCGTATAATGCTCCGACCCGTAAAATAATCGTCAAAATACGGGTTCGCGTGAAAAAAGCTGCCCGATCAGACATTGTAAACGCGTCGGACCTGTAAATTTTTTTGAGGGGCGCGGAAAAGATCACCGTCGAAACTGTGAAAATAAGAATTTCGGAGCCAACCCGAGGGGACCCTGTATACGCGAAAGACCGTTGGTGGGAGTCTAACTGCCATCGAAACCTTCATGGCGCTCCCGTACGCCGGCCGTCTGCCCCGGCCGCCGCGCTCGCCCGTGGCTCCACGGCTCTCGAACGGAGCTAGCTAGCTCGCTCAATCGATTCGAACGGAGCTAGCTAGCTAGCTGAATCGATTGGAACAGCTAGCTAGTTAGCTCGATGTTTGTCTCTCCCGATGGCCGTTGGTCCACATAATCCGGCCGCCTTGGCCTCTGCCCGCGCGCCGCGGCCTCCCCGCATCTTCCTTGTCCGCCCGTCCGTCGGCAGCCCTGCTGGCCTACGCTATGTGCCCATTTCAAATTGGCGTGAGGAAGAGGATGACCAGAAAAAAAAGTGGGCTAGCTGTGGGCCTGTTCGGCATATTCAGGTAATATTCCTTTCTACGGGTTGATTATACGGGATCTGTTCAGCCGCAGCTAAAATCAACCCTTAAATACGTTTTTCTCGGCCCTTATAACGACTTTAAAGGTCCACAATATACGGGTCTGCTAGAGATGCTCTTAGCGCTGGCCGGCGCTTACAGCACCGAATAGGAGCTCCCTTCACCCCCGTCATCCTGCAAGCTACAAATAGACACCGCAACGCCCAATGTAAGTGGAGTTGGGTAGTTCAAAGTTAGTTTTCTTCTTGCTGTTTTCTGTTCATTGTTTTGCAATAGTTTTTTCTGGTTGTTTTTCTTCCTTTTTTGTTTTTTCCCACTTTTTTCCTTTTTATTTTATTTTTCTTTCTGTTTTTGTTTTTGTTTTTGTTTTGGTTTCTTAATACACTATGAAAAATTCCTTAACATGTGATGAATATTTTTCAAATACACATTATTTTTTTTGTAATATAAATTGATTCTTTTAATACACAATAAATCTTTGTAAATATAAAGAAGGTTTTTAATCATAGGATGAACATTTTCTAATACACACTACACTGAATATTTTTTAATATATGGTGAATTTTTTCAATACACTGTGAATGTTTTTTAGCACACACTGAATCTTTTTAAAACACACATTAATAATTTTCTAAAATATTTTTATTTTAAAAAGTACTAACAAATAAGAAAAAAAAACTTGCGCCAGAGTGGGTTGGAGTACTTGCCCCAGCTTTCAAGCGAGCCTCTCCATCATGCCAACGCGGAGGATTTCCTTCCCACCCGCTATGTTGCTATATACGGATCAGGTCACTTGGATCTTTTGTTTCTCGACTCCTGTGAGAGCTTCTACTCCGCACGTTACGCAAGAATAGGGTTTTTTCCTATACGCGTTTTGGGTTTTTGATGGTTTGTATTTCAGTTTTTGGCTTTTCGGTTTTAGCCCGGTTTTCTTAGATTTTCGACAAAAAAAAATTAGGCGAAAAACTTCTTTTCTTCCGTGCGAGGCACATATATGCTTCTCTTGGAGGCACATATTTGCTTTGTCGAGAGACACACACAACTGTACCTCTCAAAAAGGAAAAAAAAATTCTTTTCTCCCGAGAGAGTCACATATTTACTTCTCGTGGAGGCACACGTTTGCTTTTGCAATAACCACAGTTGTGCCTCTCAGAAAAGGAAGAAAACATGTTTTCTAATTTTTTTTCACGATACACACATATTTGCTTCTCGTGGAGGCACAAGTTTGCCTCTTAAAATAAAAATAAAAAATACATGTTTTTTTGCTTCCATGAGTGCCACAGATTTGCTTCTCGTGGAGGCACAAGTTTACTTTCGCGAGAGGCACAACTGTGCCTTTCGAAAAAGAAAAAAAACATGTTTTATTGCTTCCGTGAGAGGCACAAATTTGCATTTCATGGAGCACAGATTTGCTTCGTGAGAGCATAGTTGTGCCTCTTTGAAGAGAGAAAGAAAATGGGCCAAAACCGTGCTTCCGGCTCAATATTTGTTTGTCTATTTTTTTGGATTTTCTATAGGAAAAACATCAAGACCTATTAATATGGGATCTTAGTTTCAAAGTTCTCGATGCGACAAATCAAACGATGAAAACGGTTTAGGATTTGAACGCATGTTTTAAGAGATAAAAAAGAGGGAAAACTCACAGGTTACGACTGATGACACACATGGAGTATGCCACTAGTCGCACCTGACAAGGTGGGAATGACCTTTGTAAAGGGTCACCCTTAGTTAGTCTTTTTATTGTTGAGCAACACCCCTCAGTTAGTGATTTCAAAAATAACTTCTATTCCACAAATATGCCGCGGTGCTGGTAGGCCAACTGGCCCGTCAGTCAAGACTACACATCAAGTAAGGCGCGCTTGGCCGACCCACTTTGGTGAGCTCACTTTAGTTTTTTTTTTGTTATTTTCCTCTTCGGGTTTTCTCGAAAAGACCAGATGTTGGATTTTTACAAATCTAAATATTTGAAAACTTCTTATAAAATAAATTAAACAAAAATGTAATATATATTTTAAAAATCCTATATTAAAACAATTTCAGCATCTATAATAAAAAGTATATGAGAAAAAGAACAAGAAAATGAATAAAATTTGAAAATGTCAAAAAAAGGCGAAAAAGGAAAAAAGGCGGGCGCTACGTCTCGGTTGGCTGACGTGCAGATTGGATCAGCCGCCTCCAATGTTAATGGATTCAGCGCGTGTCAACCATCCGATCTTGTCCAAAACCATTGCAACGTGGGTCGTGTTGTCGTTGCAACTGGTAATCAGAGTGAAGCATAGAAGTTGGTACATGTTGCAACGTGAGTCGGGCTGGCAACTCAACTTAGGCCTTGTTGCAATTCCTTGGCTGTCATGCGTGTGTCGGGCTTATGCAGGTTGCAACGTGAGCCGTGTTGCCACCCCGACTTGTCTCATGTTGCAAGTCCCTATGCATATCATGCGTGTGTGGGCATGTTGCACATCGTTCGATAAAATTAGATCTAAGCGAGTCAACAATTCATTGGTTGTTTTGAAGTGTTTTCTAGGGGAAAAAACACCGAAAACCCCAAGGAGCGGGAATAAAATAAAAAGGAGAATGACAAAACCATTGAAAACCTGAAAAACTAAAATAAAAGGTAAAATTGAAGCACGCAGCCCGCCCGAGAGTCAGCGCCTGCATGCATTGATGTGACTATTTGATGTGTCAAATAGGAAATGCCATAGCGGGGCCATGCTCCATTTTGAACTGGTCTTCTATTATTAGCACCGGATGTAAATGTTTTTTCTACATTTATTTTATATTATTATTTTTCATGTTGTTTCAAAAA
This sequence comes from Triticum aestivum, assembly GCF_018294505.1. Lineage (NCBI taxonomy): Eukaryota > Viridiplantae > Streptophyta > Magnoliopsida > Poales > Poaceae > Triticum > Triticum aestivum. Next base: position 376,644,504 of record NC_057798.1, read on the forward strand.
TTCCATATATTTTCCAATTTTCATGTATATGAAAAATTCAAAAAATTATTGCACTTAAAGAAACTAGCTAATTTTCATAAATGTTCAGATTTTATAAAAAATGTTCACATATATGAAAAACGATCACTAATTTTAATATGTTTGTCAGTTTTTAAAAAATCATGAATGTAAAAAATGTTGACAAAATTTAAGGATGTTTACGAATTATAAAAATGTCTACCAAAATTTGCTAAATATCAATTTTATAGAAGTTATGTTTGTTCTTAAATGTGTATGAATTTTTTAATATAACATAAAGAATCAAAAAAATGTTAGCCAAATCTTTCTTTAGGAATCTATCGAGGAGATATTTCAATGTTTTCCTTTGTTACAACCGAATAACCATGCTCATAGTTAATCTATGTTTTGTTTTGTACCATCAACCTTTGAAAATTCCTAAAGTTTAATTTTATTTCCGTGTTTTACAATCTATCTATCTATCCTCTCTAACACTAAGCTTTCTAATTGTAAAGAGCCCACATTCAATTGAGTTTCCAATTAAAATTGGGTCACCCGATTTTGATCGGATCAACAATTTCTCAAAGCTCTCTCATCCAGTTCATTTATACTATACACTATGCTTCCTAATTTTTAAGGTCTCACAATTAATTGAGGTATCAAATTTAGAATTAGGTCATCTGATTTTGAACGGGTCAACAATTTATCAAGCTCTCCCATTCAACTCTTTTAATTCACTATGTTTACTATTCTGAAGCTCTTTCATTCAATTGAGGCATTTAATTTTGAATTTGGCTTACGACTTTGGCCGGGCCAACGATTTTTCAAATCAATCAGCAACAACCGTCCTATAATAACATATCAATTTTGCACATCCTCCCACTACCTAGAAAAAAGAAGCGTCACCATATGATGTTGTAGCACCAATTTAGTATATGCAACCATCAACACAGAAATTTCCCCATATAAATATAGGTAGGTTAGTGGAAAACACAGAATCACACCACGAAAGGCCCACCAAATCAACACATTATAAATAAAATTGAAAGACACTATCGTCTCCCCCACCCGTCAAACTAAATATTCCATCAATTCCAAAATATAAGGGGTATTGGTATTTTAGAAAGTCAAATTTCTTTAACTTTGACAAAGTTGAGACAAAAATATCGATATCCACAATATTAAACAAAAGAAAGTATTGGAAATTCATTTCATGATGAATCTAAAAAATACCAATTTGATATTATGAATTTTGACATATTTCTCTACAAGTTTGATCAAACTTAAAAGGTTTGCCTATTCAGAAAAAAATACACCTTATATTTTGAAATAGAGTGTTCTTTAAGAAATCCAACAACACCAACGGCTCAGCAAAGCGCGCCCAGCCCTTCTAGTAAATACACTATGCTCCCTAATTTTTACGGCCTCACAATCAATTGAGGTCTTTAATTTGAAAATGGGCCGTCCAATTTTGACCATGTCAATCTCAAGAAGCTATCTCATTCAATTCTCTCAATTCTATATGTTCCTCGATTTTTGGAGCTTTTCCATTCTACTAAGATATTCAATTTGAATTTAGTTCGTGATTTTCGCCGGGTAAACCATTTTTCAAATCAATTGACAACGACCAACCTAGATAAACATATCAATTTTGCGCACCTTCTCACCACCTAGAAAAAAGAATCGCTAACTTGTGATATAGTAGCACCAATATAATACATGTAGTCATCGATGCAAATTTTTTTCTCACATAAGTATGGGTTGATTAGCAGATAACACATAATCACACCATGAAAGACCCACCAAAATACTGCATTATAAACAAAAGAAAACACACTCCATCATCTTCCCACTCCCAAAACAAAATACTCCACCAGTACCAAAATATAAGGTATACTTATGAAAGTCAATTTTTTTTAACTTTGACCAATTTCAAAGCTAAAAATACCAACATCCGCAGTACTAAATAAATAAGATATGAAAATCCATTTCATCATGAATCTAATGATACTGATTTGATATTATGGATATTGATATATTTCTCTATAAAATTTTGTTAAACCTAAAGAGATTTGACTTCTAAAAAAGTAATACAACTTATATTTTAAAACAGAGAGAGAAAAATTATGAAAACTCGACAACATCAACGGAGCAGCAAAGCGCACACAACTCTTCTAGTAAATAGACTATGCGCCCTATTTTTTTGGCCTCACAATCAATTGAGATCTCCTATTTAAAACTGGGTCATTTGATTTTGGCCGAGTCAATGGTTTCTCAATAAGCTCTTTCATTCTATTCTTTTAATTCACTAGTCCTTCAATTTGGAGCCTTTTCATTCGACTACGGTATTCAATTTGAATTTTGGTTCATGATTTTGACTGTGTCAACGATTTTGAGAATTAATCGGGAGCAACCGGCCTATAAAAACATGTCAATCCGCACATTGTCCCACCATCTAGAAGAAAAAGAAGTGCCTGCAGAAAAACATGTGAAATGTGATATTGTAGAACCAAAATAGTAGATGGAGACACCGGCACAGAACATTTCACCATATATTGATTAGCAGATAACATAAAATCAGACTGTAAAATGCCCGCTAAAACACCGTATTATACATAAAATGAAAAACACAATCCATCATGTCGCCCACTCGCCAAACGAGTAAGCACGTTCGTTCTGCTTAATTTGAACATGCACACTTGGGCTTGTATACAAGCTGATGCTGATGCGCATACAGGTCGATCATGCGTTCTTGCAACTTTGCTCTGTCAGTTGAGGTGCTCCTTTGGACCACCCTCTGATCATTCACGGCCCTTATTTGATCCACACACACATACACCACATGTACTAGTATGTATGCACATGCAATGCGCGTCTTAAAAGAATGGAGTGATTTTGGAGTGTGACTCAAAAAAAAAAAATAACGGAGTGATTTTGATAAATGGAATTTCACCCACAATTGTTTTTAATATTCATACAGAAAATTGTACGTTCACATCTAAAATATTGGAGGTTCATTGAAAAACTGTATGCTACTCTATTATTTTTCTTTCCATTCTCCTCCCAAACCTTCTTATCTAGGCTCAAGTCGTCATGCGCTCAAGCAGTAATATAGCCCATGAGGCATCACATATGGGCCTTTTTTTCCTGGAAGGGCCACATGAATATTCTAGAACACAGCAAAGGCAACACCAGTCTACTGTTAATGCGAATCCGTTTAATCTTAGCCCTTGGATTTTGGAGACCAACGGTTATGATTGATGCCTTGGATCCATCTCAAAACTGATACACTATATAGTACTCCCTCCGTCCCAAAATAAGTGACTCAAAAATGACTAAACTTTGTACTAATTTTAGTACAAAGTTGACTCACTTTTGAATCACTTATTTTGAAACGAAGGAAGTAGTATAGATATAGATATAGATATAGAACATACACACATACATACACGCTTAATTCTCCTTGGCCATGACCGCGACTCTAACCTGCGCAGCACAGTGGCGACGTGAGGGCGGTGAGCGCGACTCTAACCTCCATTGCCGCTCACAGCGACCGTGCCCCATCCACCAGCGGTATAAAAAGGGCGCAAGGCAACTCGAAAGCAAAAAAGCAAGGCGATGGGCTCGGTGAGAGTGTGTGCTGCTTTGCTTTTCACATGTATATGTCTCACGAAATGCATCCAAGTGATTTTTCAAGTGCTATGGGCTGCATCATACCACTAGACACTAGTGCTCCTATCTTGTCAGTGTCAGCCTTGATCATCAGCACCATCGGGGAGGTTCAAATCTTAAGCACTACTGAACTCGATCGATCAAATCACAACCGCATCATGGACTGGACTTGTAGGATTTGTATGCAATGGAGGAGCTCAGGTCTCAGGTGTGAGCTTAAGGCCCTGTTCGGAGACCCGCCATTCACCACTCCGCTTCCGGAGTTGGAGTCAAAAGGCACAGAGCTGGGAAAGAGATGCTCTAGTTCCTCATATTTTTAGGAGTTGGAGTGACTCTGAACAGGGCCTAAATCTTTGGTGGCGGGTAGCTTTCGTTTCAGCGGGCAAAAACACAAGGAGCTTGTGGTGGAAGATGAATGTTTGATTTGGATGCTTGTGGAGAAGCTTCACCGTTATGCATCTTGTTTGATTAGCTCACCGACAGGTTCTAGTTTGGCACACTTAGAGCTAACTACGTCACAAAATAAGTGTCTTTTATTTGATACAACTTTATACAAAGTTGTAGTAAAGGGTCAAAGCGTTATTATGGGTGGGAGCATATGTCTTATTATGGTCGTTTTGGCTATGTAGAAATAATTTAATTTTTAATAACATAAATCTTCTGCTTTGCAGGTTATTTTCCGCTATACGCACTCGCTCCGTATGTGTTCTATACTACAACGAACGGAGTACCAACTGATGTTCAAGGTGGTGTGTACGCGGTTGGAGCGGGTGACCAAGGAGGTTTCTACCGAACATGGGTGGCAGCATAATCTCCAGATTGGCCCACCACCTTCTTCGACATAGGCAGAGTGTTGGTCCTATATGACTGTACGGTTGCCGATATGTCGGTTTCTCGTTTATTTTCATTTTTTTGTCAAACTCTTGATGTTTGGCTGTGTGCATCTTTGTTATGCAGAGGCCGGGTGTTACTCATCATGCTTTGTATCTGCTTGATGCTACATTTTAAGTTAATAAAAACATCCTTTATCGAAAAACAAAGTTGTAGTAAATCAAAAACACTTATTTTTGAGACCGACAAAGTACTTGGCAAGTTGGCATTCTTATTAGTGCCACCATTCAACTTTAATTTGGCTATTATCACAGTAAACGGTTCAGTAAGCACAACTTAACTCACACGAAACACTTCAGGTTACTCTGCACTCAAGTTTGCGGTCTTTGGATTAAAACCTGTAGATTGAAACACTTGGAAGATTAGATTGTTAGGTTGATCTCGTACCGATCGAGCCCAACGGCTCGACGGGCTCCTTGGCTTGCGCCCTGACCGGGGGCGCCCAACCCTCTTATGGGTGGTGGGCCCCTGTCGCAGGCGCTATATAAAGAGGTGGGGGAGCCGGCTGCACGCGGTATGAGGTTCATCGTGCGCCACAACCCCCACCGATATCCCTACCGACCTAGGGTTAGCGCACAAGCGAAGGGAAGCTCCACCACAACCACTGCCTCATCACCGTCGTCACCACATCACCATGACCTCCGGCTCAAGCTCGTCAGGTCAAGGAGAAGGTAATACTCTACGCCCCACTACCGAATATCACTGACCCATACGATCTAGTGGCATAACAATGGTATCAGAGGCCAATGGGTTAAGCTTTTTCGGTAGAAAAGAAACACAGAGAAAGAAAGATCCCAAAGAACCCTAAAAAGACAGGGCAAAGTTTCACCGAAGGAGGGCCTCGGGCCTCGTCGGCAAAGTGCACCGCTGCAAGGCCGCGCCTGTTCCTCTCAATCCCGTGGCGCATCGGCATGCTGAGGCGACAAGGACGAAGAACCTACCCCGAAAGGAGCAAAGAGCACCGCGACCAAACCGCTCGACGGCGGCGCGCTCACCGCAAGGTGGACGCACAGCCGGCAAGGGGGAAGGCCACGGCGCTGCCGTCGTCCGCTCCGCCTCCCTCGGGTACCAAGGGGGCAGAGAGAGAGAGAGAGCTCTGCCCGTGCCTCTCTCTCTCTGTCGCAGGAAGTGGATGGAGAAAGAAAAAAAGGGAAATGGGAGGCTCGCGCGGGGCGCTGGTTCACTGCCGATGCCAGCAGCCGGTGCAGCCATGCCCTGCCGCTACTCCACAGAAAACGGCACCGTCGAGGTGCAAGGGGAGCAGAGGAGGGCGCAGCACGCGTCCCTCTCTCTCTGTAAAAGGAAAGGAGGGAGAAATGGAGGGAGGTAAGGAAGGGAAAGAGCCCACTGGCGCTCGACGGCGTCGCTGGCTGCCGGCGAGGTTAGGACCCGCCGCTGAGCGAGACAGAGAGCGGGGGCGCGCGAGGGGAAAGCGGAATGGGGCTAGGGTTTTTTCGGAAGGATCGAGGCAGGCTGGTTTTGACCCACTGAAATGACTGGGCGGCCATTGGATTTCAATGGAGGGCCAAGATCTAAACCCTAGACCAGACGGGCCTACTGGGCCGAGAGAGAGGAGGCGGACCAGGCCGGGGCGTGGCCAGCAGCCGCGCGCGCGCTGGGCTGTGGCCGGGCCAACCACCGTTTTTTTAATTATTTACTCTGTGTTTAAAGTTTCAGAAAAAGAAAAGTCAATGAAATGTTTCCAGGAAAAAAAAGTTCATGAATTTTTATTCATGATTTCCGCTGCAAAATAAAAATAAAAGTGCTCTTTTAAAAGAGAATAGAATTAAAGAAAAATATTAAATTGTTGCTTCTCTAATGCATTTTTGAATCAACTGGTTAAAATTGCTTAGAGAGTAAAAGAGTATAGAATTGTTTCTGCATAGAATATTGAAAGTTTCCGCTGCAAAGAAAAAGTTTTATCCTCCAATTAAATTGGAACCAATGGGAAAAGTTAATTGGAAGAACTATTCTTAGCAATGATTTCCCCTGTGGGTGAAATAAGATGCAGATAGTTTCCGCTATGACAAAATAAAGATATTTGTTTTAAAGTTAAAATATGGTATTGTTATTTTCTGACCAACGTTGATGATAACAGTACTATATTCTGTGAGTCTTATATTCAAAGCTTAAATCTCTGATAAATTTTGTATCAAAGTGATCAATTTTCAGAGAACAAATAAAGATCAAGAAATGCTCTTGAACCACAGAAATGTGTATTTCTTGTTCCCGTTGCAATAAAGTTGATGGTGATGATGGTTATTTCTTAGCAAAGTTGTTTAATAGGCTCACTATGAAAGAAAATTTATACTATCATCATATTGTTTATGAGTTATATGCATTATTTCCATTTCCGCGCAACGGTGATATGGAATTAATGTAGAAGGATGATGTTTTATTCTAATTCTGCCCAACAATGATTTAGAATATAAAAGAAAGTTTTAAAAGTTTAATGTGCATATTTTTTTAACCAGACTAACATGGGGTTATTTTTATGCTCATTATTGTTGATTATTGGCTAATCTTTCTCAGACTAAAAGTTTTCCGTGCTTTCATTCGTGAAAGCAAATGGCTGGGTACTTGTGACCCGAAAGATGACCAAGAAAAGTCATAACATGAGGGAGTATGTTCTCTCTAAAGAATGTCTTCAAAAGAAAAGGATTCTTGGATATTAATCCAAGAAAAGAAAAGAGATAGATCATTGAGAGTCTTGGTTGACGAATGTCTGTCATGTACTCTCTATGAAGAATATTATTCAGTCAACATGATTTGAGTTGAAACAAGCAACATGCATGTTTAATTTGACCAACATCGGATCAAGCATGTGTGCCAAAGAGCATTCAGATTTATTTCTGAATTTGATGATTGAATATGCAGTCAAAAGAGCCAATTCTGGCATTTATGTCCCTTACAAGGAATTACCCGCATAGCGGGAAAATATGATTATGATAAAGCCCGCATGGCGGGAAAAGTCTGGGAAAATACATGCGTAATGGGGTAAAGTTGACATAGTATTATGTCAAAAAATCCTGTATGGTGGGAGAAATTTTGGCAAAGGACTTATCCTGTATAACAGGAGAAAGATATGATGACTCATGTGCTTTTAATGTGTCCCACTCTGGGAGAAAAGTATGGAGTAGCTATTATGCCTTCCTAGTATCGACCGTACACCTTAAGTATAACGGTCATTAAGCACTCAATGAATGAAAAGAGAATAAAAGTTACAGACGAACCTAAAGATAAGAATGATATGCAAGTGGGACTTGCAAAAGTACTAATGATAAAGAACTCTGTTGAGTTTCTGAAATGGAATAAGAAAAAAGTATTCCCATACCAGTTAACAGATAACTTCATTACATATGAAGTAATCAGATAAATGAAGTAGATACTCAATTCCTCAATTCACAAGAGTTGTGAATGGTTTTTCGAAATTATGGCAGAAAAGTTCTTGCCACATTTCGAGGGGGAGAAAGAAATATGAGATATCCATTAATGAAGAATGTGATCGTCTGGGGGAGTACGATGATCATAATAATACCCCTTGAGAAAAGAAAACTAAGGATACTAAGACGGTGCTTAAAGTGCCATAAAGAAGAAAGTTTTAATAGAATAAACCCAAATAATAAAGTTTAAAGATACGACATTCTTAGTGAAGATGGAGTAATCTGGGGGAGCATGGTATGAAGATACCTAAGACTCAAATAGATTGTATCTAGGGGAGCATGTTGTATGACCTATACAACACCCGTTGTTAGCTCTATAAAGGAGGAATGATTAAACATGGATCTTGTGATAAAGGTCCCGGTAAAACCTATTGCCTCTTGGAAGTGAAAAATTATACAATTAATTTGCCTCTTGGCAATGATAGAGCAACAACAACCCCATATGAAAGAAGTGCCAGTACCTGAGACACAGATGGTCTCAAGGAATGAGAAAATCAGATACTTCTGATTATTATAAAGTCTATGTTAGTGAAATTCAAATGGAGGTTGATACCACCTCATTTAAAGCGCTCAATCGAGCTTTGAGAAGTGTCTGCTTATCTAAATGATAAGAGACTATGTGAGATGAAATGAAATTGGTGAATTCTGATGATGTTCGGGACTCATGAGTAATTTCCAATGGAGCCAAAACAGTAGGCTATAAAGAGTCTACAAGGTCAATGTGACTCCAAAGGAAATATGTAAAGGTGTAAAACACGACTAAAATCGAAAGGTTTTTGCGCATTTTACACTGAATAGATTACAATGAGTGTTGGTAGCACATCATGATCTGAGTTACATCAGATGAAAGATATTATGATCTGAGTTACATCAGATGAAAGTAAAGAATACAGGGGATACTGCCTAAAGAAGTCTTTTATGGACTAAAGCAATCAAATGTTGTTTTGGGTTAAAGAAAATAAGAGGACAATTGTGTTTGTATAAAGTTATAGAATGGAAATTTCATTTCCTATATCTTGTACATGCGGATAACATTCTGCTTGTTAGTAGTGATGTTAATTCGACTGCAGGAGGAAAAGGAGTTCTTGTCCTCAAAGTTCAAAAGAATGTCTCTCGTTATAAGGATCGAGATTCACCGAGAAAAGAATAAAAGGGGTATTAGGAGTGTCGCATGGGCATGCTAAGGAAAGTTTCTAAAGTATGCATGCGAGAAAACCTACACCTGTTCTTATAATAAGGGTAATGATTTTGGGAACTTTAGTGTTCCAAAAGTCAATACGAAATAGACCAAATGAATATGGTACCATATGCTTCAGCTGTTGGAAGCTTAATGAATGCAAAAGTATAACATTATAGTGACACAGTTCACGTAACTGGGTTGTTTTGGTAATTTTCCAGTCCAGATATAGATCACTCGAATGGAGTCAAGGATATCGGCCTCATGCTGAAAGAAATAAGTGCTCTCAAAAGATTGTGAGTACAAAGACAAGACTCGTGAAATATATAGCGAAATCCACAATTGTCGCTGACTTTCACATTTGGAGTTTTTGTGTGGAAAAACTCCATAGAATGAATCAATTATCATTAATATGATGTAAAGATAATGTACAACATGATGTGAGGCTGAGGGACATGCAAAAAGGTTAAAGAAACATGTACCTGGAATTGATAATGGTTGACAACAGCGATAACCATTTTAAGTTTTTCGCTCCTATGACAACGAGTCAAGTGTTGATGGTAAATACATTGACATAGAGTTATGCGGTATAAAGGAGAAAGACCGGAATTATGTAGAAATGCTTGAAGCATAAAAGCAACAGACAAGTGTTTGCAAATCTGCTTATTAAAGGCTTACCGCCTAGTGTGTTAGGAGAACACGCAGTCGACATGGGTTTTATGGTATAGTCTAAGATTTCCGGACGATAAAATGGCCCAAGGTTAAAGAATCTGTTTCAAAACAGAGGAGTGTGTTGTAGGTGTTGATTCTATGGGGATGGACCGTGATGATGAGACATGCTCTACATGCAAATCTGTGATGGAACGAGTGCTTTGAAAAGAGTTATTTCAAAGTATAAAGTTAAAAGGAAAGTTAAGATCAAGGGGGAGAATGTTAGGTTGATCTCGTACCGGTCGAGCCCAACGGCTCGACGGGCCCCTTGGCCTGCGCCCTGATCGGGGGCGCCCAACCCTCTTATGGGTGGTGGGCCCCTATTGCAACGCTATATAAAGAGGTGGGGGAGCCGGCTGCACGCGGTATGAGCTTCACCGTGCGTCGCAACCCCCATCGGTATCCCTACCGATCTAGGGTTAGCGCACAAGCGACAGGAAGCTCCACCACAGCCACTGCCTCATCACCGCCGTCACTACATCACCATGACCTCCGGCTCAAGCTCGTCAGGTCAAGGAGAAGGTAATACTCTACGGCCCACTACCGGAAATCACTGACCCATGCGATCTAGTGGCATAACATAGATTTGATGGCTTGCAAAGACCGTCAACTATTCAAAGAAAAAATGACATCACAAGGTGCCGTACAGAAATATCCATGGTACCGTCCATACGGGAGTGTAAGCATTTATACATGGCAACATTATCTCTATACACATTTAACATTTTTAAAATACTTGATTAACATCTTCCAAATACTTAACTAACATTTTCAAATGCTTGATTAACATTTTAAAATATATGATCAATTTTTTTCATACACATTGTATATTTTTTGTATAGATGAGAAACATTTTTTCCATATGCATTTAACATTTCAAATGCTTGATTAACATTTTTTAAATACATGATCTATTTTTTTCATACATTGTACAATTTTTTTATACATTTTCATATACATGAGGAACATTTTTCTATAAAATTTAACAATTTTCAAATGCTTAATTAACATTTTTCAAATGTTTTATATAAAGTGTTTTTGTAATATTTATATAATTTAACTATATATATTTATAATATTTGGAAGTATAAAAAAAGTAAAAAGGGAAATAAAAACACATGAAAAAACAAAAAAACGAGGCTGGGTCGTGTGGCCTTTGCCCTTCTATGCCGGCCCAGTCTCGGGCTCGCCCGGGCTAGGCTACCCTACATTTCGCTATAAGCGAGGCATACGGACACCCTATTGTTGTGGGGTTTTCATCTCATAGGATTCACAAGGATATGGAAGAAAAATATATTGGCAAGAATGTATTAAGAAATTAACAAATGTTGTCAGCCATAAATATAACATCACATATTAAAAAAAATCATCACATATTATAGAATGTGCGTGCACATAAAAGTTTATGTTCAAATATTTCAAAAGGCTAACCCAATTCTTTTAAAAAAGGTTGGGATTATTGGAAAAACTGCATACATACATACATACATACATACATACATACATACATACATACATACATACATACACACATAGTACGTTGATCACAATGTTTTGAAAAAATGTAGAGATACATGAAATATTATATTCATGTATTAAAAAAAGTTATGTAGTTTTGGATAAAAAGGAAAAAAGTACAAGCAGAACAAAAAATTATTGGATAAAAATAAATAAATGGAAGGAAAACAAAAGGCTGTGGATACCCAAAGAAACCCGGACTAACTATCGACAAAAGATTTTATTTCTGGAAAATCTACTGAAACCAGGGGAATGCACCAGGCCAAGGAGCGCACGCAACAAGACATTGCTTCACCATTCCGCAAACTGGGGGCAAAATGGGATTTGCAAACATAACATGCCTTTTATTATGTGCAATAAGTCGCATATCGCATACACACCTTTTATACATAGCCCGACCCTTGTATCTTTCTTTAACAATCCTTTTGTGATGTATTTTTATCATTAATTTTTTATATTTACTTTACTTCCCCAAATTTATTACTCCCTCCGTCTCATACTAGTGTAAAAAACGCTCTTATAGTACTGAACGAGGGAGTATTTGTTTATTTGCCCATTGATTTATGTTTTTACATATTAAACAACATCAGGAGCAACAATGACAAAAACCACGTTGTCTCGAGCAAGTTAAGGTAGGCTACAGAATAACGCAATAGAGACATGTGAACTTCCAAAAGAGAATGGAGAAATTAAAATTTAACAAGGTAAGAAAGCAAATTAAGATTCTGGCACATGTATTGCCAATTTCTATGCGGTCCTATCAAGAGCAAATCGCTAGGTACATTTCAATCCTTCAATTCTCCTTTTACCAACTCCTGACATGTTAAGTTTCTTCACCCTACCGCTTCTAGTATGTTCACTACTCTTTATATTATTATACCGGTGCCTCGAACCTCCGTTAAATATCTCCAAACAACGTTAGTTGGTGTTGCACAAGCTTCTTGTCACTTGTTACCTCATTCATAATTCAATCAGTATTCTATGGTTACACACTCATTTTAGCATGCGCGTCTCGGTGACACTCAGTTGTTAGATGCATTGCTTCTTACTAGACCAACAATTTGCTTCATATATCACCTCATGTTTGATTGTCGTCTGATACTATCTCCTTTCTGATTTATAAAGCTTGCGATTACCTCAAGGTTGACAAATACACCAATGAATACATGTTATATATCACAAAAATATATCATTAGAAACTTCAGATCATCTACTTTCTAATGGTATTGTTTTTTGACTATACAACTTATCTTATGTTGGTCAAATTATAGATCTAGGGATACACATAAGCCTTATAAGCCAGAAAGGAGGTAGTAGAATTTATTATTTTTTGCTTTTAATGGACCTTCTTGTCGTATAGGATGCCAAATGATTGCATCCACTTTATCTACCTTGCTTTAATTCCTTGTCTAACATCCTCGTAGACACCACTTTTCTTTGCAACTTTGGTCCCAAGTATGAGATTTGTTCCTCTTAGGCACTATCCACAACTTTAGTTTTCTATCAATGCACAACCTACCACAGTCAACTAGCACCACATCATCGGCAGAAAGCATACACTAAGACGTATCTCCATGCATATCCTTCGTGACCTCATCCATCACCATGGCCAAGATATATGGCCTCAAGGTTGATCCTTAATGTAGGCCCAGTTCTTTTGGTGCCTTTTTTGGGCTTCTAGAATGTAACGCGCCGGTATTTTGAGCTACAGTAACCCTTTGTGATTAAACTAATCATTTTACTAAACCGTGCATGATCATCTTTGATCCTATCTCATTTCAAAATTCCACTTGAAATTCAAATTCAAATAATAAGTGAAATAAAGAAATTCACAAACATGAAAACTAAAATGCTCATAATGTTGCAAATAATACATTACTAATTATGGTTGTGAACCAACATTTTTATAAAGTGTTCCAATGCCCTAAAATAATTAAAACAGTGGCCTAAACAATAATTTAAATACTTTTTAAATTATAAAATACTAATCTATTTTATCTAGTGCCAAACATTTTGTGGTAGTGGCCTAAGTTGTAATACTAATTTAGGTGCAAGAATTATATTTTATAAAACTAAAACAATATAAAAGAATTTGGAAAACAGAAAGAAAAAAAGCAGAAATAAGAAAAGGAGAAGGGGCACTGTGCATTGGGCCTAGTGCACTGGGCCAGACCACCTGGCCAAGTTGGCCCAACCAGGCCTTCCCCTCCCCCGTGTTCACCGACGCGGGGGACGACGCGCGTGCATCCATGGCGCGGATGGCCACGCGCCAGCCATCCGCGGCCACCTTCGCCACCCCCGTCGACCTACAAGGGCTTCCCCGCCACGGACGAACCCTAGACGCCCCCCTCTTTCTCCTCCTTGCCCTCACATTCCCTCCCCTCTTCAGATATGCTCACGCCCGACGCCGCAACGCCATGGCCGCCGTCGCCCTCGCGCTCCCTATGGCCCCCGAGCCCCGCTAGCTTGTCCAGGAATCCCTCTCCCCGTGCCCTCCATCCACCACAATGGCCGGAGCATCACCGTCGGGCTCCGCTAAATTCGAGCTAACCCAAGCTCTCGTTCACCCCCTAGCCACTCCAACGCCCTCATACCTCCACCGCAAGGCCCTCCATCGCCTCCGTTCGCCCTCGGGGAGGCCAGGCACTCACGACCAAAGATGGCCGACGGCCTCCTCCGCCACCATCCAAGCCGTCGCCACTACAACCATCCTCGGCGTGCGTGAAGCACCTAGACGGATGCGTCACAGCCTCCTGAGCACGCTGGTGGGCATAGCATCGCCGGAGATGCTCTGTAGCCCCAGCAATCGCCGGCAGGAGCCGCTCCTCCTCGCGTCTGGAGCGCGCGCGGGAGGTTAAAGGTGACCTGCCGCTGGGCCCCGCGCATCAGCGACCCAGTGGGCGGGCCCTCCCCGATTAAGTGGAAACGGCTTCGTTCGAATCCGCCTTCGACGTCACCGCTATCCCCTGTGCGACTGTGCTGCTGGGCCGGCCCACTAGCTATCTCTCGTCTAGTGCAAGTTTTAGGTATAAAGCTAAACCTTTCTTTTTCTTTTGCAGTAAGCTTCAAAAATTCATAAACAATTCAAATAGACTCCAAATTTGATGATTCAAATTTCTAGTAGCTCGTAAAATCATGATCTATCTCATGGAGCAATTTGCACATTTTTTCAGAAATGATTTTTCCTCACAAATATTTATCAAAACCCAATTTTCCATTTCTGTGATAAACTTTGAAAAATCACAAAGAGCTCAAATTTAATACATATGCCATGATTCAAATTCCTAGATACTTATAAGTTCAAAACTTAGTTTTTGAGCGTTTTTCCAATACATTCTATGCAACATGAAATATTGGTCCATTTCTCCATGTATAACCAAGTTTGCAAATTCATAGAAAAATCATTTGAACTCCAAATCCTGTGAAACCAACTCCTAGGTGCTTCTAAAATCATTCCTTGTTAAATGGGTGTCTTTGCTCATTTTTCAAAATAATATTGCTGTACACTTCTTGCAAATCCAAAAATCCCTTGATTCCATCATATTGAAATGTTCAGAGGTATCCATAGATCAAATCCCAATGAAACCACTTTGGTCATCCCTCATATGACCAAAGGTATCCTAGAAAAGTCCAACTTACATTTTTAGAGCACTTTTATTTTTGCCTTGTTGTGTTGCTTATTGTGATAGTTTCCGATGTTAGTTGACGAAGTAGACGGAGTACTTGGAGGAGGACCATAAGACTTGAAGACTCTAATGAACCAGGCAAGCAGCTCTTTGACCATGATGAACCCTTTTTAATCATAATAGCATTTCTTTCCGTTATTGTTAAATGCATGGCAACATTGCTAGGCTACTTTCATTGCATACCCCGTTGACACTTGCATTATCATGACTCTATCCTTGTTCAGAGTTGTGTTGGTGGGTTGTGGAAACATGCTGTAGTAGTTATCTATGCAAAATGGGTCAGGGTTATGCATGAATAGAAACAAGTGTGCCGTCGCGTCTCGCCGCTTCGTCTGCACCCATGCACGCGAGCTAGGAGGCTTCCGAGTGCCGCACGTCGCCGTCTTATTCCTCGTTGGGCCCCGACGCCTTCTCTGTTGACTCCGACCACTCAACAGCTCCTAAGCCTCCAACAGCCACCGTGTGCCATCCGGTGAGCCCCTCGCGTCGATCTCCTCTCTTCCTTGATTCCCTCACTGCCCATAGCCGTTCTTCCCCGTCGAGCCCGACCTCGCCGTCATCGGCCATGTCGCCACCGCGGTCACAGGCCCTGTAGCCCGCGTCCGAGCACAACCACGAGCTCCTGGAGCTCCTAGGAGCCCGAGTGGCCCCTCTGTTCGCCCTCCCGAGCCCCGTAGCCGCTAGCCCGACCACGACCGAATGCCACCGCCACTCCCCGCCGCCGTTCCAGCCAACTCCGACGACGTCACCGCCACCAATCGACGCGGCACTCCGTGCCCCTTCGAACGGGCCTAACAACGCGTGAAAAGGAGTCCCTTAGCCAAATCACGCCGCTAGGCAAGACCTCCGCCGCGTTTTCGAGCTCGCCGGCGCAGCTCTGGTGCCGCCGCCGACGTGGCCGATCACTGGGGCCCACCCGGGTCACTGCCAGCGGCCCCTTGGCCTCGGTTGACCATGTTGACCATGGTCAACGTGCTGACTGGGCAGCACTGTGCCACTGACATGTGGGCCCTCACGCTTAATTAAACTAATTTAATTTTAAACTTAATCTGTTAATTAGATGAGTCGCTGACACATGGGGTCCACCTGCTAATTAACCTAATTAGTTAAATTTAACCCTCTGTTAACCCCCTTTGTCAATGACATGTGGGACCCAGCTGTTAGTTTGACCAGTCAACCGACTGTGTTGAGTGCTGACATCATGCTGACGCAATAATCTAATTTTCTAGTTAATTTAAATAATTGTAATTTTAGATTTTTTTTAAAATCTTTGGAAAATCATATAAAATAATCTATAAGTCAGATGAACATAATTTATATATGAAAGTTGCTCAGGAAAATGTAACGAATATGAATATGCAATCTGTTCATCTGTCACATGCCTCTAGCATGATGAACATGGATCCTTTCCCCTAGATTCATCTGTCCAAAAAATGTCAAACTCCGGGAAAACATTCCCAAATATTTTCCCTCTTCATATGTATCATGTAGTACTGTGTTAGGTCACCCCTAACACTGCTTATTGTCATGTCATGCATAGTGATGGATTTATTTCCTCTATATTTATTGTTTCTTCCCGCTCTTCTCTCCAGTAGACATCGAGAGTGACGTTGTTCCTGACGTCGACTACACCCATGACGACCAGACCCTTTCAGCAGAGCTTCCAGGCAAGGAAACCCCCTTGACCATTTCGATATCGCCCATTCTCTTCTCTCTTATGCTTGCATTAGAACTGCTACTGCTTCTGATGCATAACCTGCTTTTGTACCCTACCTGCTTATCCTAAATGTTTAGTATAGGTTGGTTAATGATCCACCAGTGACCCCTCACCTTGTCCCTATTGCTCCCACTTTATGTTCGATGACTCGATCAACGTGATCGACGTCTAGGTCCTGACACAACACATCACACCCCCTTAGTTGCACGACACTGCAGGGTTACTAGCGAGTGCCGAGGGTGATACCTTGTATAGCACTTCTGATGAGATCTTTGTAGTGTAGTTAATCGGCCGTGGTCTATGGAGGGTGAGTCCTCCTTCACCACTACCAGATAACGACTCTGTCGCGCAACCCATCAAGAGTGAACCATCAAGGGTGATTCCTTCTTACTTCACCTTGACGGTTACATCAAGTGGAACCCATCGAGGGTGATTCCTCGGATTCCCCTTTGGTCTTATGGACACACGGTTACTTTGACTTTACCACAGAACCATGATGACATCGGGTCGGCCCCGAGGGGTACCCGCGAGTGATGTGAAGTCGGGTTGACTTGGAGGGTACCCGCGAGATAACTACGCGGCACGACCGGGCATTCTTAGCCCTTGCCGTAAGTCCGTGAGACGGGGTGACGAGACCACATATCGTGGATCATTGATCATTACCGCATGCTCCCAAGGCACTAACAGTTTGGATATTTGATCTGAGTAGGCCTCTGTCCTTTTTGTATTGACCACCATGCGGAATAAGTATGGGCACTTTGCGTCGTATGATTCTCTGAAAGCTCTTCGGACGTCAGCGATTGAGCGACGCGTGCCCGGTTGGACGGTAACCACCTACGCTTGTATAAGGGGGTGCATCTGCTCCGGGCCGCACACGCAACATGCAGGAGTGCGAAGGGCGATGGGACCAAGACCCCCACGCGCTTGGGATGTAGAGCGGCGTGTTGGCCTCTCTGTTGAGCCTAGGTAGGACTACGGTTTGTCGATCAGCCGAGGCCAGATATGTGATGACACACAAGTATATAGGGGGTCAATTGTAGTCCTTTCGATAAGTAAGAGTGTCGAACCCAATGAGGCAGAAGGAAATGACAAGTGGTTTTCAGCAAGCTATTTTCTACAAGCACTGAAATAGTCGGTAACATGTAGTTTGGTAGCAAGATAATTTGTAACGGACAAGTAACAGTAACAGTAAATAAAGTGCAGTGAGGTAGCCCAATCCTTTTGTGGCAAAGGACATGCCAAAACAGTCTCTTATAATAAGGAAAGTGCTCTTGAGGGCACACGGGAATTTCCTCTAGTCATTTTCACCATGTTGGTTTGATTCGCGTTCGCTACTTTGATAATTTGATATGTGGGTGGACCGGTGCTTGGGTGTTGTTCTTACTTGAGCAAACCTCCCACTTATGATTAACCCCCTCGCCAGCATCCGCAACTATGAGAAAAGTATTAAGATAAAATCTAACCATAGCATTAAACATTTGGATCCAAATCGGTCCCTTACGAAGTAGCACATAAACTAAGGTTTAAGCTTCTGTCACTCTAGCAACCCATCATCTAATAAATACTCCACAATGCATTCCCTTAGGCCCAAATACGGTGAAGTGCCATATAGTCGACGTTCACATGACACCACTAAGGGAATCACAACATACATATCATCAAAATATGAACAAATATCAAGTTCACATGATTACTTACAACATGACTTCTCCCGTGGCCTCAAGAACAAAAGTAACTACTCACAAATGATATTCATGCTCAAGACCAGAGGGGTATTAAATAGCATAATGGACCTGAACATATAATCTTCCACAAAATAAACCATATAGTAATCAACTAGAAAATGTAATCAACACTACTCGTCACCCACAAGTACCAATCTAAGGTTCCAGTACAAAGATTGGACAAAAGAGTTGAACTAGGGTTTGAGAGGAGATGGTGTTGTTGAAGATGTTGATGGAGATTGTCCTCCCAAAGATGAGAGGGTTGTTGGTCATGACGATGGCTTCGATTTGCCCCTACGGGAGGGAAGTTCCCCTGGCGGAATCACTCCACCTGAGGGCAAAAGTGCTCCTGCCCAAGTTGCGCCTTGAGACAGCGGCGCTCCGTCCCAAAAGTCCTCCCTTTATTTTTTTCTAGGTCAAAATGACCTATATACCAGAAGATGGGCACCGGAGATGGGTTGGGCTGAGCAAAACCCAATAGGGCGCGCTTGGGGGGCCTAGCACGCGCTGTGTCTTGTGCTCACCAGGTGGTCCCCCTCTGGTAGTTATTTGCTCTAGTATTTTTTATATATTCCAAAATAATTCTCCGTGAAGTTTCAACTTATTTGGAGTTGTGCAGAATAGGTATCTCTGACGTAGCCTTTTCAGGTCCAGAATTCCAACTATCGGTATTCTCCCTCTTTGTGTAAACCTTGCATATTATGAGAGAAAATGCATTAGAATTACCCCATACAACATTATTATGCATACAAATATTATAAATAACAGTAGGAAATCATGATGCAAAATGGACGTATCAACTCCCCCAAGCTTAGACCTCGTTTGTCCTCAAGCAAAAAATCGATAACGAAAAACATGTCCACATGCTTAGAGAGAGAGAGGCGTCGATAAAAAAAATACGGACGTAGTAGCATCATACTTATTACCATAACAACAACAAACTTAATCATAAAACATTTATCATATGACTTTATCATATAACTTCTCATGAACAAGTAACAATTCATCACAACATCGAAGTGCAAAGCATAAACTCTATTGAAAACTAACAAACCGTGTTCTCAGTCAACTTTGCAACTACAATTCATCATACTTTCACGAAGGGTCTCGTATCAGAGCCTTTTGGCAAGTCCACATACTCAACCATAATTTAATCTTCTATGATTGCTAACACTGACAGCATGCCCATGAGCAAAAAGTTTCAACCGGACACATAGAAAGATAGGGGCTTATAGTTCTGCCTCCCAACGTATTCACCTCAAGGGTGATGTCAACAATAATAACTCATGCCACTCATATCCAATTGGGTATATGTGCCTAGATCTTTCCTCACCACATGATGCTTGCAAAAAGAGAAAATAAAAAGGAATAGGGAATAATACTTTGAGTCTTGCATAAAAGTAAATACATAAAAGTAAAAGATAGGCCCTTCGCAGAGAGAAGCAGAGGTTGCCATGCGCTTTTTGTTTGTATGCCAAATCCCTTAATGCAAAAGAATGTCACGTTATATTTCCCCTTATGGTAGCAACCTTTATTATGCAGTCTATCACTTTTATTACTTTGCCATCACAAGTTTGTACAACACTCAATTGTCTCTTACACTAAATGACCCAACACATTTAGAAGCAATTTTTATTGCCTTATCGCACCGGTGACAACTTACTTGAAGGATCTTGCTCAATCCATAGGTAGGTATGGTGGACTCTCAAAACAAGATTTGGGTTTAAGGTTTTTGGATGCACAAGTAGTTTCTCTACTTACTGCGGAATTTTGGCTAGCAAAGATATTGAGCAAGCACCACATGTTGAAGGATCTATGACAATATAACTTGTATGTGAATATGAACAAACATAAATCATTACGTTGTCTTCCTTGTCCAACGTCAACAATTTTGACATATAATATTTAATGGGGGTTCATAATCATAAAAGATATCCAAGATAGTGTATTTGCATGTGAATCTTCTCTTCCCTTATTAATTCTTTGATGAGTTGCATCATTGACCAATGCTATGTTTGTCAATCTCCAATAAATTTTACCACTTATACTTTTCTTTATGTGATGTCATTACTTACCATAAGATTAGCATATGATATTTTTCATTTATTTCTTTTTATTTGATTGCAACAAGAAAGTAAAGAAGCAAAACCTCAAACCAAACTTTATTATATAACTCTCACTCGATTAGAAAGATAGATAGATCACGAAAACAAACACTCAAAAGGAGATTATGCTAAACTTTATTTCAACTAATTCATGATATAACTAAAGATCGAACTAAAAATAGGTAAAGGCAATGAAAGTGATGATGATACGATACGGGTATCTCCCCCAAGCTTGGCACTAGCCAAGGGGAGTGCCCATACCATGTACCCAAGTCTCCTTTGGTGAGGAAGATGATGATGGTGATGGTGATGGTAGTCATGTACTTCTTTCTCAGCTTACGCTTGAGGATGAAATTTTCCTCCTTCAAGCTATCAGTCTCCAGCTCAAGCTTTAATATCTTTTCGCATAATGCCTTCTTGTTTTCCTGCAGAAGATGAAAATGGATAAGTTAGATCTTAGGTTTCTTTGCTTTATTAGG
Source organism: Triticum aestivum (assembly GCF_018294505.1). Lineage (NCBI taxonomy): Eukaryota > Viridiplantae > Streptophyta > Magnoliopsida > Poales > Poaceae > Triticum > Triticum aestivum. The sequence goes on from NC_057798.1 coordinate 376,665,624, forward strand.
GAGACTCGACTTCTTTAATTCCACATGCATGTACCTGTTGGGAAACATAGCATACAATTTCAAAAAAAAAAAACTATGCTCACGCAAGATCTATCTAGGACATGCATAGCAATGAGAGGGGGAGAGTGAGTCTATGTACCCTCGTAGACCGAAAGCAGAAGCAATTGACAACACAGTTGATGTAGTCGAACTTCTTCTCGTTCCGACCGATCAAGCACCGAACGTACGGCACCTCCGAGTTCTGCACACGTTCAGATCAACGACGTCCCTCGACTCTTGATCCAGCAAAGTGTCAAGGAAGTAGATGAGTTCCATCAGTACGATGGCATGGTGACAGTGATGGTGAAGTGATCCGCGCAGGGCTTCGCCTAAGCACCGCGAGAATATGATCGAGGGTGTAATCTGTGGAGGTGGGGCACCACACATGGCTAACAATTGTTGGTGTGTGTTCTAGGCGCCCCCTCCCCACGTATATATAGGTGGGAGGGGGAGGGGAGTAGCCATGGGGTGCCCCAAGTAGGAGGAATCCTACTTGGTGTTCCTATCCCAATTCACCCCCCCTTTCTTATTTTACCAGAGGGGAAAGGGGAAGAGGGAAGGGAGGAAGGAAAGGAGGGCCGAACCCCCTCTTCCTTCTCCTATTCGGCCTCCTGCCTTAAGCGGGGGGGGGGGGGATTATTCCCCCGGAGGTTTCCGGTAACCCCCCGGTAGTCTGATAAACACCCGATACACTTCGGAACACTTCCTGTGTCTGAATACTATCATCCTATATATCAATCTTTACCTCTCGACCATTTCGAGACTCCTCGCCATGTCCGTGATCTCATCTGGGACTCCGAACAACATTCGTTCACCAAATCACATAACTCATATAATACAAAATCGTCATCGAACGTTAAGCGTGCGGACCCTAGGGGTTCGAGAACTATGTAGACATGACTGAGACACTTCTCTAGTCAATAACCAACAACGGAACCTGGATGCTCATATTGGCTCCTACGTATTCTATGAAGATCTTTATTGGTCGAACCGTAATGACAACATATCTTATTCCCTTTGTCATCAATATGTTACTTGCCCGAGATTCGATCGTCGGTATCTTCATACCTAGTTCAATCTCGTTACTGGCAAGTCTATTTACTCGTTCCGTAATACATTATCCCACAACTAACTCATTAGTCACTTTTCTTGCAAGGCTTCTTATGATGTGTATAGCGAGAGGGCCCAGAGATACCTCTCAGATACTCGGAGTGACAAATCCTAATCTCGATCTATGCCAACCCAACAGACATCTTTGGAGATACCTGTAGAGCATCTTTATAATCACCCAGTTATGTTGTGATGCTTGATAGATCATAAGGCATTCTTATGATATCCGGGAGTTGCATAATCTCATAGTCGAAGGAATATGTATTTGACATGAAGAAAGCAATAGCAATAAAACCGAATGATCAATATGATATGCTAACGGATGGGTCTTGTCCATCACATCATTCTCCTAATGATGTGATCCCGTTCATCAAATGAAAACACATGCCTATGGTTAGGAAACTTAACCATCTTTCATTAACGAGCTAGTCTAGTAGAGGCTTACTAGGGACACGGTGTTTTGTCTATGTATCCACATATGTATCAAGTTTCTGGTTAATACAATTCTAGCATGAGTAATGAACATTTATCATGATATAAGGAAATAAAAAATAATACTTTATTATTGCTTCTAGGGCATATTTCCTTCTGTACCCAGGTTGAGGTAGTGGGACTTCATCTTCATCAGAGCTTGTCTCTTCAGTTTCCTTCAAGTCATAATCTTCTTCTTCCTCCGTGGTCCAGCCGTGATGCTCTATATCTCAATAGACCTTGGGGTTTGAGATATAGTCTGCGACATAGCTCTCTCCATCCGAGTCTTGGGATAACATATTTTTAGATCTGTCAGAAAAACAACATGAAACAAGAACAAATGTTTTCTCTGTGATACGGTGGTCAATACATTTGGGGGGTATATAAAGATTTTTTTATCTTGGGAAACAAGCAAACGGGAGGAAAACAGAGTCGGGAAGGTTCACGAGGTGGGCACAACCCACCTGGGCACGCCAAGCAGGGCTGGCGCACCATGGTGTATCGTGCCCTCCTCGGTTGCCTTCCTGGTTATTTCTTATTTTCTTAATTTTTGTTATATTCCAAAATTGACAGAAAATATCTTTGCGGATTTTTCGGAGTTCGTTTACTTACCGTATCACGTACCTCCTCCTTTTCAGTGTTCTGGAGTGTGTTGGAAGGTTTCTTTTATGTGTTCCTCCGGTGTCATGGTTTGAATAATATTGCTTTCAACATTAATAGGCATACCTGAGATATAGTGTTTAATTCTTTGCCCATTGACCACCTTCAGGTTAGTACCTTCGGCATTATTAATTTTGATAGCTCTAGAGCGATAAACCTCTTCAATAATATATGGTCCTTCCCATTTGGAAAGAAGTTTTCCTGCAAAGAATCTAAATGGGAGTCGTACAAAAGAACATATTCCCCAACTTTGAATTCCCGCTTTTGGATTCTTTTGTCATGCCATCTTTTAAGTTTTTCTTTGAATAGTTTGGCATTTTAATAGGCTTGGGTTCTCCATTCATCTAGTGAGCTAATATCAAATAACCTCTTTTCACCAGCAAGTTTGAAATCATAATTGATTTCTTTAATTGCCCTATATGCTTTATGTTCTAACTCAAGAGGCAAATGGCATGCTTTTCCATAAACCATTTTATAGGGAGACATACCCATAGCATTTTTATATGCTGTTCTATAAGCCCAAAGTGCATCATATAATTTCTTAGACCAATTCTTTCGGGACCTATTGACAGTTTTTTGTAATATTAATTTTATTTCCCTATTGCTAAGTTCTACTTAACCACTAGAATGAGGATGATAGGGTGATGCAATTCTATGGTTGACATCATATTTAGCAAGCATTTTATGGAAAACACCATGAATAAAGTGTGAACCACCATCAGTCATTAAATATCTAGGGACTCTAAACCTTGGGAAAATAACTTCTTTAAGCATTTTAATGGAGGTGTTATGATCAACACTACTAGTTGGAATAACATCTACCCACTTAGTGACATAATCAAAAACAACCAAAATATGTATATACCCATTAGAGGAAGGAAAAAGTCACATATAATCAAAACCCCAAACATCAAATGGTTCGACAACAAGTGAATAATTCATAGGGATTTCCTAACGCTTAGCGATATTACCAATTCTTTGACATTCATCACAAGATAAAACAAACTTACGGGCATCCTTGAAGAGAGTAGGCCAATAAAAATCAGATTGGAATACCTTGTGAGCAGTTCTATCTCCCGCACGATGTCCTCCATAGGCTTCGGAGTGACATTTCCATAGGATTTGTTCCTGTTCATTCTCAGGTACACAACGTCTAATAATATAATCTACTCCTTCTTTATAAAGATGTGGGTCGTCCCAAAAGTAATGTCTTAAATCATAGAAGAATTTTTTCTTTTGTTGGTATGTGAAACTAGGTGGTATATATTTAGCAACAATGTAATTAGCATAGTTAGCATACCAAGGAGTATTATGAGAAACATTTGTTGCAGCTAGTTGTTCATCGGGAAAACTATCATCAATAGGTAGTGGGTCATCAAGATTATTTTCTAACCTAGACAAGTTATCTGCTACTCGGTTCTCAACTCCTTTCCTATCAGTGATATGTAAATCAAATTCTTGTAGCAAGAGAACCCACCTAATGAGTCTAGGCTTAGCATATTTCTTTTCCACAATATATTTTATAGACTCAGATTTGTATGAGCAAAGAACATGTATGAAAATTGTTAACTGGGCATTGCACACATAAATACTCACTCTTTGTCTTAGGCTATTAATTCCTAAGTCGGTTAGAGAGGATGGTTGTCTACTATAGTATGTCTGTTAGATATGCTGATCTTTAATTGTAATCAAGGATGAAACTGATAATTTCAGCTGTGAGTCCTTGTATGTTCATTACATCATTTAGTAGAGAAGAGCATCACACTGCTATTTTGTCCATCCTTATGTCATAGCGACACACATATTGGAACTAAGAGAGTGTGAGATCACAAATTAGGGCATTCTGCAAATGCTTTCAAGTATCAGTGAGTAGTGTATCTGCAAACTCTATTTTTGTGTCTCAAATGACCATTGCAGTTTTCAGTTCTATCCATGAAAGAAGGTTCTCATTTTGGCCATGAAGAAGGCACGAAGCCTCAAATTTTCCCTTTGGAGGAGAATTTTTGACTTCTAGCCATGGAGAAAATTTTAGATTTGTTGTGTGTGTGCGTGCGTGCGCGGGTGTATGTGTGTGTGTGCGCGCGCACGTGCGTGTATTGACCACAATGTGTTGATTACTGCCAAGGATGCAGTTTGGATCTAGTATGTTGGTTGCTGCTCTCTTCTAAGCTGAAAGTATCAGTTCTTCCTGCAGTAGCTTTGTTTAAAAGATGTTAATTGTTGTGAAAGTTGGTTGTTTTTCTAGTAGTTTGAACCAGTTTTTTGTTTGTTTTTCTCCTGTATTTTTGGATGGTCTATCGGCTGAATAGTGCAGTAGTAATGTAGGAACTATCTAATGGACATTTCAAAGGCCCTAGAATTTGTACAGGAGAGACGAATTGATGATTGTATTTTACGGCGCTGAAAAGCATAGGGCATTACATACAATGAAGGAACACATGTTAATTAAGGTAATCTTAAAAAGGGTTATGGCATTACCCTGTTAACCTCTGTCGTACCTTTTAGCTGAGTTTATTCCATGTAGCAATATCTATAGTTCTATTCAGAAGGTCAGGGCATCTTTATCCCTTGGCATATATTTTTAGGATAGTAAGGTGGGTCTTATGTACCATCCTCTGTTTTATGCTATTTGCTTTTTAGATGCTCTCTTATATTTGCTTCAGCTGTGTTGGCTACAATCTCTTCAGAAGAAATGTATGCTGGTACTTGAGAAAAGAGAATGAAGATGACAAGATGTCGTAGACTGTTACCTTAGCCAAGAGTTGATCCTAGATATGTTGTCTTAATCAAGCTTGGTCTTAACATTTAAGGGAGTGCAGTATTTTCTTAGTTGTACTGCATGTCAGATCACCTATTTAGTCAAATCTCAGTCTAGGCATGCAAGTACCAACTGTCACATATAGCGTAGTTTTAGAATCTTGAAGAATTTTAAACAGAGGAATAGTAGATATGCTGTATACCTCAAACTAAAATACAAGAAGCAAGCTATGTAATGATGGTGCACATGTGTTCCTGATGTGAGGCTGTAGATGTTAGAAATGGAGGAAATGAGATCTCAGGTAGTCAGGCATGTGCTTGCAGTTGCAGTAACATAAAGGAGATGGTGGCGTATAGCTTTGGTTTGAAGATCACCTATGTCCCTCTTCTATGGTGCTTGTGGAACAAAGATTAATGTGATGCATGTGAAGTGATTTACCAGCTGAGAAGAAGATGTGTGTGGCATGGGAAAAGAACAGTACATTTTCGACAAGTAAAAAGTGACCGGGCAATATGAGCCTACTGAACTGCTGTTGGTGCTGTCTTTCTTCCAGGAGACAATTGCGGGCATTGGTCGAAGCACCTTTGGAAATTCCTAAAGTTTAATTTTATTTCCGTGTTTTACAATCTATCTATCTATCCTCTCTAACATTAAGCTTTCTAATTGTAAAGAGCCCACATTCAATTGAGTTCTCCAATTAAAATTGGGTCACCCGATTTTGATCGGGTCAACAATTTCTCAAAGCTCTCTCATCCAGTTCATTTATACTATACACTATGCTTCCTAATTTTTGAGGCCTCACAATTAATTGAGGTATCAAATTTAGAATTAGGTCATCTGATGTTGGACAGGTCGACAATTTATCAAGCTCTCCCATTCAACTCTTTTAATTCACTATGTTCACTATTCTGAAGCTCTTTTTCATTCAATTGAGGTATTCAATTTTGAATTTGGTTTACGACTTTGGCCGGGCCAACGATTTTTCAAATCAATCAGCAACAACCGTCCTATAATAACATATCAATTTTGCGCACCCTCCCACTACCTAGAAAAAAGAAGCGTCACCATGTGATGTTGTAGCACCAATTTAGTATATGCAACCATCAACACAGAAATTTCCCCATATAAATATAGGTAGGTTAGTGGAAAACACAGAATCACACCATGAAAGGCCCACCAAATCAACACATTATAAATAAAAAAGAAAGACACTCTATCGTCCCCCCCCACCCGCCAAACTAAATATTCCATCAGTTCCAAAATATAAGGGGTATTGGTATTTTAGAAAGTCAAATTTCTTTAACTTTGACAAAGTTCAGACAAAAATATCGATATCCATAATATTAAACAAAAGAAAGTATGGAAATTCATTTCATGATGAATCTAAAAAATACCAATTTTATATTATGAATTTTGATATATTTCTCTACAAGTTTGATCAAACTTAAAAGGTTTGCCTTTTCAGAAAAAAATACACCTTATATTTTGAAACAGAGTGTTCTTTCAGAAATCCAACAACACCAATGGCTCAGCAAAGCGCGCCCAGCCCTGCTAGTAAATACACTATGCTCCCTAATTTTTACGGCCTCACAATCAATTGAGGTCTTTAATTTGAAATTGGGCCGTCCAATTTTGACCACGTCAATCTCAGGAAGCTATCTCATTCAATTCTCTCAATTTGCTATGTTCCTTGATTTTTGGAGCTTTTCCATTCGACTAAGATATTCAATTTGAATTTAGTTCATGATTTTTGCCGGGTAAACGATTTTTCAAATCAGTTGACAATGACCAACCTAGATAAACATATCAATTTTGCGCACCTTGTCACCACCTAGAAAAAAAGAATCGCTAACTTGTGATATAGTAGCACCAATATAATACATGTAGTCATCGACGCAAATTTTTTTCTCACATAAGTATGGGTTGATTAGCAGATAACACATAATCACACCATGAAAGACCCACCAAAATACTGCATTATAAACAAAAGAAAACACACTCCATCATCTTCCCTCTCCCAAAACAAAATACTCCACAAGTTCCAAAATATAAGGTATACTTTTGAAAGTCAAATTTCTTTAACTTTGACCAATTTCAAAGCTAAAAATACCAACATCCGCATTACTAAATAAATAAGATATGAATATCCATTTCATCATGAATCTAATGATACCGATTTGATATTATGGATATTGATATATTTCTCTATAAAATTTGGTTAAACCTAAAGAGATTTGACTTCTAAAAAAATAATACAACTTATATTTTAAAACAGAGAAAGAAAAAAATTATGAAAACCCAACAACATCAACGGAGCACAAAGCGCACACAACTCTTCTAGTAAATAGACTATGCGCCCTATTTTTTTAAGGCCTCATAATCAATTGAGGTCTCATATTTAGAACTGGGTCATTTGATTTTGGCCGAGTTAACTCTTTTATATCTAGTCGCACCTGACAAGGTGGGAATGACCTTTGTAAAGGGTCACCCTCAGTTAATTTTTTTATTGTTGAGCAACACCCCTCAGTTAGTGATTTCAAAAATAACTTCTATTCCACACATATGCCACGGTGCTGGTAGGCCGGCTGGCCCGTCAGTCAAGACTACACCTCAAGTGAGGCGCGCTTGGCCGACCCACTTTGGTGAGCTCACTTTAGTTTTTTTTTGTTATTTTCCTCTTCGGGTTTTCTCGAAAAGACCAGATGTTGGATTTTTAAAAATCTAAATATTTGAAAACTTCTTATAATATAAATTAAACAAAAATGTAATGTATATTTTAAAAATCCTATATTAAAATAATTTCAGCATCTATAATAAAAAATACATGAGAAAAAGAACAAGAAAATGAATAAAATTTGAAAAAGTCAAAAGAAGGCGAAAAAGGAAAAAAGGCGGGCGCTACGTGTCGGTTGGCTGACGTGCAGATTGGATCAGCCGCCTCCAATGTTAATGGATTCAGCGCGCGTCAACCATCCGATCTTGTCCAAAACCATTGCAACATGGGTCGTGTTGTCGTTGCAACTGGTAATCAAAGTGAAGCATAGAAGTTGGTACATGTTGCAACGTGAGTCGGGCTGGCAACTCAACTTAGGCCTTGTTGCAATTCCTTGGCTGTCATGCATGTGTCGTGCTGATGCAGGTTGCAACGTGAGCCGTGTTGCCACCCCGACTTATGTCATGTTGCAAGTCCCTATGCATATCATGCGTTTGTGGGCATGTTGCACATCGTTTGATAAAATTAGATCTAAGCGAGTCAACAATTCGTTGGTTGTTTTGAAGTGTTTTCTAGGAAAAAAAACACCGAAAACCCTAAGGAGCGGGAATAAAATAAAAAGGAGAATGACATAACCATTGAAAACCTAAAAAACTAAAATAAAAGGTAAAATTGGAGTGCACAGCCCGCCCGAGAGTCAGCGCCTGCATGCGTTGATGTGACTATTTGATGTGTCAAATAGGAAAGGCCGCGTCTAGCTGGCGCCTGAGCGCTTGATGGTCGTTACCAGCGCCCATCGCAAACCGCGTCATGTCCCAACCTCCGGATTCCCCTTGCATAAAAGAAAGTTGACAATCTAATTTACTTTTCAATTTTTGTTTCTTAAAAAAGTCATAACTTTTGAACCGAACATCGAAATTAAGATTCGCTTTCACCGCCGAAATCCTTGCGATTTGCTCTTCAAAACTAGATACCGCATGGATATATTTTGACAAACTTTTTTGCGTGCAATTTTGTCCCCTTTTGTGCAACTGACTATCCGTCGATGTGCAACTACTGACAGGGATGTGCAACCTTTCTTGTACACCATAGACATGCAGCTTTCCTCTATGGTACCTCCACCCCCAAACTGTCTCCTTCCAGTGAGATATACAACTTTGTTTGTTGCTCAGGCCATACAGTTTTCACTAATGGAACCACCCCATACTACTCTCTAAAAGTGTAAATATGCAATTTCGTCTGCTACCCCGGTGCCCTGGCCAACTGCCTGGTAGTCAGTTGTGCAACTGTGTGGTCATGCATGTGCGACTATGCCAACGAGAGTGTGCAACTCTGCGGCCAGGCGTGAACACCTCCCACGACAATTCATGTGCGACTATGCGGACGAGATTGTGCAACTCTATGTCCATGCATGTGCGACTGTGCTGACAAGAGTGTGCAACCACGCGGCTGTGCGTGAGCACCTCCCGCGACAATTCGTGTGCGACTATCCAGGCGAGATTGTACGACTCGGTGGTCATGCATGTGCGACTATGCCGACTAGATTGTGAAACTCCGCGGCCAGGCGTGAACACCTCCCACGACAATTCGTGTGCGACTACCCGGACGAGATTGTGCGACTCTGTGGCCATGCATGTGCGACTATACCGACGAGAGTGTGCAACTCCGTGACCAGGCGTGAGCACCTCCCACGACAATTCGTGTGCGACTATCCGGACGAGATTGTGCGACTCTGTGGCCATGCATGTGCGACTATGCCAACGAGAGTGTGCGACACTGCGGCCGGGCATGAGCAGCTCCCACGGTAATTCATGTGCGACTATGCGGACGAGATTGTGCAACTCTGTGGCCGTGCTTGTGCGACTGTGCCGACGAGAGTGTGCGACTCCACGGCCGGGCATGAGCACCTCCCACATCATTCACGTGTAACTATGAAGATGAGATTGTGCGACTCTGTGGCCATGCATGTGCGACTATGCCAACGAGAGTGTGCAGCTCCGCGGCCGGGCGTGAACACCTCCCACGACAATCGATGTGCAACTTATTCATGTACATTAAGAATGCGCAACTCCACGGTCGTACGAGAGCTACTATGCCGACGATGGCGTGTATCTCCATGGTCGTGCATGTGCAACTATTTTGCGCATGTCTGCAACTTCTGTAGTCGTGCGTGAGCTAGCTACTATGCCAACGAGAGTATGCGCCTCTGTGGCAGTGCATGTGTGACTATACCAGCGAGAGTGTGCAACTTTGTGGTCGTGCGTGTGCGACTGCGGACGAGTGTGCAACTGCGCTATCATGCATGTGCGACTATGCCGATGAAAGTGCGCACCTCCGTAGTCGTGCGTGAGTTACTACACCAACGAGTGCAACCCCGTGGTCCTGTTTGTGCGACTATGCCGCCGGGCGTGTGCAACTCCGTTGTCTCGCGTGTGTGAATGTGCCGACGAGAGTGTGCAACTCCCGCAGACAACGAGAGTGTGTAACTTCACAGTCGTGCATGTGAGACTATGCGAGCGAAAGTGTGCAATTCCATCGTCACGCGTGTGCGACTAAGTCGACGGGAGTGTGTGACTCCATGGTCGTGCGTGAGCTACTATGCCGACAAGAGTGTGCAACTCCGCGGTTGTGCGTGTGCGACTATGCCAACTAGAAGGTGCAGTTCTATGGTCCTGTGTGTGCGACTATGTCATCTCGCGTGTGCAACTTTTGTAGTCCTGCATGAAGTTCTATGCCGATGAAAGTGTGCAACTCCCGTAGGCAACATGAGTGGACACCTATGACGACGAGAGTGTGCAACTCCACTGTCGTCCACGTGCCATGCATGTGCGACTTTATCGACGAGAGTGTGCAGCTCTATGGCCGTGCGTTTGCTACTATGTTGGCGAGAGTGTGCAGCTATATGGTCATGCATGTGAGACTATGCCGCCGTACATGTGCAACTCCCGCAGCCGTGTGTGAGCTACTATGCCGACGAGATGTGAATCTTGGCAGCTGCGCGTGTTTGACTATGCCGATGAGAGTGCAACCGTGGTCGCGCGTGTGCGATATGCTTCAACTTTGCCAGTAGTAGTCGGTCGAGCTTACAACATCACGCGTCTTACTTGATTAAGCAACGCAAGCACAATACCACATCTAACCATCTTAGTAATGTCGTGTTGTGCAACTTTCTAATGGTCGTATCCAACTAAGAACTATTATGTGTGCAACTACAACTATTGTGGATGCCAACTAAAAATGTGACTAGCAAAACTAGATCAACTTAAGCAAGAACAACATTCATAAAATCATACCAACAGTGACATAAACTCTTTAGAACTTCAATATTTTACAGCCTTCAATATTTTAAACCTTATTAGACTAGTTTCTTCTAAAGAGCATTTTTAGTTCAAAATAGTTTCTTATTTCTTCCGATGTAACCTGTCGGAGTAAGAGAAACACTAGCAAAATATGTTGGAGAACGTTGCAGAAAATAAAAAAAATTCTACACTTCACCAAGATCAATCTATGGAGTCATATAGCAACGAGAGAGAGGAGTGCATCTACATATCCTTGTAGATCGCGAGCGGAAGCGTTCAAGAGAACGGGGTTGATGGAGTCGTACTCGTCGTGATCCAAATCACCGAAGATCCTAGTGCCAAACGGACGGCACCTCCGCGTTCAACACATGTACGGTTGGGGAAGACGTCTCCTCCTTCTTGATCCAGCAAGGGGGAAGGAGAGGTTGATGGAGATCCAGCAGCACGAGGGCGTGGTGGTGGAAGTAGCGGGGAATCTCGGCAGGGCTTCGCCAAGCTCAGCGAGAGGGAGAGGTGTTGCGGGGGCGGGGGGGGGGAAGGGGGGAGGGAGGCGCCAGGGACTAGGGTGCGCAGCCCTCCCTCCCCCTCTTTATATAGGGGCCCTGGGGGGCGCCGGCCCCCTAGTGATCCAGTCTCAAGGGGGGCGGCGGCCAAAGGGGGGACTTGCCCCCCAAGTCAGTTGGGGCGCCCCCCACCCCTAGGGTTTTCAACCCTAGGCGCAGGGGGAGGCCCAAGGGGGAGGGGCGCACCAGCCCACCAGGGGCTGGTTCCCTTCCCACTTCATCCCATGGGGCCCTCCGGGATAGGTGGCCCCACCCTGTGGACCCCCGGGACCCTTCCGGTGGTCCCGGTACAATATTGGTGACCCCCGAAACTTTCCCCGTGGCCGAACTGGACTTCCTATATACAAATCTTCACCTCCGGACCATTCCGGAACTCCTCGTGACGTCCGGGATCTCATCTGGGACTCCGAACAACTTTCAGGTTACCGCATACTAATATCTCTACAACCCTAGCGTCACCGAACCTTAAGTGTGTAGACCCTACGGGTTCGGGAATACGCAGACATGACCGAGACAGCTCTACGGCCAATAACCAACAGCGGGATCTGGATACCCATGTTGGCTCCCACATGTTCCATGATGATCTCATCGAATGAACCATGATGTCGAGGATTCAAGTAATCCCGTATACAATTCCCTTTGTCAATCGGTACGTTACTTGCCCGAGATTCGATCATCGGTATCCCAATACCTCGTTCAATCTCGTTACCGGCAAGTCACTTTACTCGTACCATAATGCATGATCCCGTGACCAACCACTTGGTCACATTGAGCTCATTATGATGATGCATTACCGAGTGGGCCCAGATATACCTCTCCGTCATACGGAGTGACAAATCCCAGTCTCGATCCGTGTCAACCCAACAGATACTTTCGGGGATACCTGTAGTATACCTTTATAGTCACCCAGTTACGTTGTGATGTTTGGTACACCCAAAGCACTCCTACGGTATCCGGGAGTTACACGATCTCATGGTCTAAAGAAATGATACTTGACATTGGAAAAGCTCTAGCAAACGAACTACACGATCTTGTGCTATGCTTAGGATTGGGTCTTGTCCATCACATCATTCTCCTAATGATGTGATCCCGTTATCAATGACATCCAATGTCCATAGTTAGGAAACCATGAATATCTGTTGATCAACGAGCTAGTAAACTAGAGGCTCACTAGGGACATGTTGTGGTCTATGTATTCACACATGTATTACGATTTCCGGATAACACAATTATAGCATGAATAATCATTTTATTATTGCCTCTAGGGCATATTTCCAACAGTCTCCCACTTGCACTAGAGTCAATAATCTAGTTACATTGTGATGAATCGAACACCCATAGAGTTCTGGTGTTGATCATGTTTTGCTCATGGAAGAGGTTTAGTCAACGGATCTGCGACATTCAGATCCGTATGTACTTTGCAAATATCTATGTCTCCATCTTGAAAATTTTCACGAATGGAGTTGAAGCGGCGCTTGATGTGCCTGGTCTTCTTGTGAAACCTGGGCTCCTTGGCAAGGGCAATAACTCCAGTGTTGTCACAGAAGAGAGTGATCGGCCCCGACGCATTGGGTATGACTCCTAGGTCGGTGATGAACTCCTTCATCCATATGGCTTCATGCGCTGCCTTCGAGGCTGCCATGTACTCCGCTTCACATGTAGATCCCGCCACGACGCTTTGCTTGCAACTGCACCAGCTTACTGCCCCACCATTCAAAATATACACGTATCCGGTTTGTGACTTAGAGTCATCCAGATCTGTGTCGAAGCTAGCGTCGACGTAACCCTTTACGACGAGCTCTTCGTCACCTCCATAAACGAGAAACATATCCTTAGTCCTTTTCAGGTACTTCAGGATATTCTTGACCGCTGTCCAGTGTTCCATGCCGGGATTACTTTGGTACCTTCCTACCAAACTTACGGCAAGGTTTACATCAGGTCTGGTACACAGCATGGCATACATAATAGACCCTATAGCCGAGGCATAGGGGATGACACTCATCTTTTCTCTATCTTCTGCCGTGGTCGGGCATTGAGCCGAGCTCAATTTCACACCTTGCAACACAGGCAAGAACCCCTTCTTGGACTGATCCATATTGAACTTCTTCAATATCTTATCAAGGTATGTGCTTTGTGAAAGACCTATGAGGCGTCTCGATCTATCCCTATAGATCTTGATGCCTAATATGTAAGCAGCTTCTCCAAGGTCCTTCATTGAAAAACACTTATTCAAGTAGGCCTTAATGCTGTCCAAAAGTTCTATATCATTTCCCATCAAAAGTATGTCATCTACATATAATATGAGAAATGCTACAGAGCTCCCACTCACTTTCTTGTAAACGCAGGCTTCTCCATAAGTCTGCATAAACCCAAACGCTTTGGTCATTTCATCAAAGCGAATGTTCTAACTCCGAGATGCTTGCACCAGCCCATGGATGGAGCGCTGGAGCTTGCATACCTTGTTAGCATTCTTAGGATCGACAAAACCTTCTGGCTGCATCATATACAGTTCTTCCTTAAGATAGCCGTTAAGGAATGCCGTTTTGACGTCCATTTGCCATATCTCATAATCATAGTATGCGGCAATTGCTAACATGATTCAGACGTATTTCAGCTTCGCTACGGGAGAGAAAGTCTCATCGTAGTCAACCCCTTGAACTTGCTGATAACCCTTAGCGACAAGTCGAGCTTTATAGATGGTAACATTACCATCCGCGTCCGTCTTCTTCTTAAAGATCCATTTGTTTTCTATCGCTCGCCGATCATCGGGCAAGTCTGTCAAAGTCCACACTTTGTTTTCATACATGGATCATATCTCGGATTGCATGGCTTCAAGCCATTTGTTGGAACATGGGCCCGCCATCGCTTCTTCATAGTTCGAAGGTTCACAATTTTCTAACAACATGATTTCTAGGACAGGGTTGCCATACCATTCTGGTGTGGAACGTGTCCTTGTGGACCTACGAAGTTCAGTAGCAACTTGATTCAAAGTACCTTGATCATCATCATTAACTTCCTCTCCAGTCGGTGCAGGCACCACAGGAACATCTTCCTGAGCTGCGCTACTTTCCGGTTCAAGAGGCAGTACTTCATCGAGTTCTACTTTCCTCCCACTTATTTCTTTCGAGAGAAACTCTTTCTCCAGAAAGGACCCGTTCTTGGCAACAAAGATCTTGCCTTCGGATCTAAGGTAGAAGGTATACCCAATGGTTTCCTTAGGGTATCCTATGAAGACGCATTTTTCCGACTTGGGTTCGAGCTTTTCAGGTTGAAGTTTCTTGACATAAGCATCGCATCCCCAAACTTTTAGAAACGACAGCTTAGGTTTCTTCCCAAACCATAATTCATACGGTGTCGTCTCAATGGATTTAGATGGTGCCCTATTTAAAGTGAATGTAGCTGTCTCTAGAGCGTATCCCCAAAATGATAGCGGTAAATTGGTGAGTGACATCATAGATCGCACCATATCCAATAGAGTGCGATTACGACGTTCGGACACACCGTTACGCTGAGGTGTTCCAGGCGGCGTGAGTTGTGAAACGATTCCACATTTCCTTAAGTGCGTACCAAATTCGTGACTTAAATATTCTCCTCCACGATCTGATCGTAAGAACTTTATTTTTCAGTCACGTTGATTCTCTACCTCATTCTGAAATTCCTTGAACTTTTCAAAGGTCTCAGACTTGTGTTTCATCAAGTAGACATACCCATATCTACTTAAGTCATCAGTGAGAGTGAGAACATAACGATAGCCACCGCGAGCCTCAACGCTCATTGGACCGCACACATCAGTATGTATAATTTCCAATAAGTTGGTTGCTCGCTCCATTGTTCCGGAGAACGGAGTCTTGGTCATTTTACCCATGAGGCATGGTTCGCACGTGTCAAATGATTCGAAATCAAGAGACTCCAAAAGTCCATCTGTATGGAGCTTCTTCATGCGTTTGACACCAATGTGACCAAGGCGGCAGTGCCACAGATATGTGGGACTATCATTATCAATCTTACAAATTTTGGTATTCACACTATGAATATGTGTAACATCATGTTCGAGATTCATTAAGAATAAACCATTGACCAGCGGGGCATGACCATAAAACATATCTCTCATATAAATAGAACAACCATTATTCTCGAATTTAAATGAGTAGCCATCTCGTATTAAACGAGATCCAGATACAATGTGCTCAAAGCTGACACTAAATAACAATTATTGAGGTTTAAAACTAATCCCGTAGGTAAATGTAGAGGTAGCGTGCCGACGACGATCATATCGACCTTGGAACCATTCCCGACGCGCATCGTCACCTCGTCCTTCGCCAGTCTCCGTTTATTCCGCAGCTCCTATTTTGAGTTACAAATATGAGCAACCGCACCGGTATCAAATACCCAGGAGCTACTACGAGTACTGGTAAGGTACACATCAATTACATGTATATCACATATACCTTTAGTGTTGCCAGCCTTCTTGTCTGCTAAGTACTTGGGGCAGTTCCGCTTCCAGTGTCCGCTTCCCTTGCAATAAAAGCACTCAGTCTCAGGTTTGGGTCCATGCTTTGGCTTCTTCCCAACAACTGGCTTACCGGGCGCGACAACTCCCTTGCTGTCCTTCTTAAAGTTCTTTTTACCCTTGCCTTTCTTGAAACTAGTGGTTTTATTGACCATCAACACTTGATGTTCCTTTTTATTTCCACCTTGCTGATTTCAATATTGAAAATACTTCAAGAATAGTTTTCACCATCCCCTGCATATTGTAGTTCATCAAAAAGCTCTTGTAGCTAGGTGGGAGCGACTGAAGGATTCTGTCAATGACCGCCTCGTCTGAGAGGTTAATGTCCAGCTGGGAGAAGCAGTTGTGCAACCCAGACATTTTGAGTATGTGCTCACTGACAGAACAATTTTCCTCCATCTTACAACTATAGAACTTGTCGGACACTTCATATCTCTCGACCCGGGCATGAGCTTGGAAAACCATCTTCAGCTCTTCGAACATCTCATATGCTCCGTGTTGCTCAAAACGCTTTTGGAGCCCCGGTTCTAAGCTGTAAAGCATGCCGCACTGAACGAGGGAGTAGTCATCAACACGCGACTGCTAGGCGTTCATAACGTCTTGAGTTGCTGGGAAAACGGGTGCTTCACCTAGCGGTGCATCTAGGACATATGCTCTTTTGGTAGCTATGAGGATGATCCTCAAGTTCCGGACCCAGTCCGTGTAGTTGCTGCCATCGTCTTTCATCTTGGTTTTCTCTAGGAACGCATTGAAGTTGAGGGCAACATTAGCGTGGGCCGTTTGATCTACAAGACATATTGCAAAAGTTTTTAGACTAAGTTCATGATAATTAAGTTCATCTAATCAAATTATTTAATGAACTCCCACTCATATAGACATCCCTCTAGTCATCTAAGTGATCCATGATCCGAGTCAACTAGACCGTGTCCGATCATCACGTGAGACGGACTAGTCCTCATCGGTGAACATATTCATGTTGATCATATCTTCTATACGACTCATGTTCGACCTTTCGGTCCCTTGTGTTCCGAGGCCATGTATGTACATGCTAGGCTCGTCAAGTCAACCTAAGTGTTTTGCATGTGTAAATCTGTCTTACACCCGTTGTATGTGGACGTTGGAATCTATCACACCCGATCATCACGTGGTGCTTCGAAACAACGAACTTTCGAAACGGTGCATAGTTAGGGGAACACTTTCTTGAAATTATTATGAGGGATCATCTTATTTACTACCGTCATTCTAAGCAAATAAGATGCAAAAACATGATAAACATCACATGCAATCAAATAGTGACATGATATGGCCAATATCATTTTGCTCCTTTTGATCTCCATCTTCGGGGCGCCATGATCATCATCGTAACCGGCATGACACCATGATCTCCATCATCATGATCTCCATCATCGTGTCTCCATGAAGTTGTTCGCCAACATTACTTCTACTACTATGGCTAACGGTTTAGCAATAAAGTAAAGTAATTACATGGTGTTTATTCAATGACACGCAGGTCATACAATAATTAAGACAACTCCTATGGCTCCTGCCAGTTGTCATACTCATCGACATGCAAGTGTGATTCCTATTACAAGAACATGATCAATCTCATACATCACATATATATCATTCATCACATCCTTTTGGCCATATCACATCACAAGGCATATGCTGCAAAAACAAGTTAGACGTCCTCTAATTGTTGTTGCATGTTTTTACGTGGCTGCAATAGGGTTCTAGCAAGAACATTTCTTACCTACGTCAAAACCATAATGTGATATGCCAATTTCTATTTAACCTTCATAAGGACCCTTTTCATCGAATCTGATCCGACTAAAGTGGGAGAGACAGACACCCGCTAGCCACCTTATGCAACTAGTGCATGTCAGTCGGTGGAACCTGTCTCACGTAAGCGTACGTGTAAGGTCGGTCCGAGCCGCTTCATCCCACGATGTCGCCGAAACAAGATAAGACTAGTAGTGGCAAGTAAATTGACAAAATCTACGCCCACAACAAAATTGTGTTCTACTCGTGCATAGAAACTACGCATAGACCTAGCTCATGATGCCACTGTTGGAGAATGTTGCAGAATTTTTTTTCTACGCTTCACCAAGATCAATCTATGGAGTCATCTAGCAACGAGAGAGAGGAGTGCATCTACATACCCTTGTAGATCGCGAGCGGAAGCGTTCAAGAGAACGGGGTTGATGGAGTCGTACTCTTCGTGATCCAAATCACCAAAGATCCTAGTGCCGAACGGACGGCACCTCCGCGTTCAACACACGTACGGTTGGGGAAAAGAGGTCTCCTCCTTCTTGATCCAGAAAGGGGGAAGGAGAGGTTGACGGAGATCCAGCAGCACGACGGCGTGGTGGTGGAAGTAGCGGGGAATCTCGGCAGGGCTTCACCAAGCTCAGCGAGAGGGACAGGTGTTGCAGGGGGGGGGGAAGAGGGAGGCGCCAGGGACTAGGGTGCGCAGCCCTCCCTCCCCCCTCTTTATATAGGGGCCCTGGGGGGCGCCGCCCCCTAGAGATCCAATCTCAAGGGGGGGGCAAAGGGGGGACTTGCCCCCCAAGTCAGGTGGGGCGCCCCCCACCCCTAGGGTTTCCAACCCTAGGCGCAGGGGGAGGCCCAAGGGGGGGCGCACCAGCCCACCAGGGGCTGGTTCCCTTCCCACTTCAGCCCATGGGGCCCTCCGGGATAGGTGGCCCCACCCGGTGGACCCCCGGGACCCTTTCGGTGGTCCCGGTGACCCCTGAAACTTTCCCGATGGCCGAAACTGGACTTCCTATATACAAATCTTCACCTCCGGACCATTCCGGAACTCCTCGTGACGTCCGGGATCTCATCCAGGACTCCGAACAACTTTCGGGTTACCGCATACTAATATCTCTACAACCCTAGCGTCACCGAACCTTAAGTGTGTAGACCCTACGGGTTCGGGAATCACGCAGACATGATCGAGGTAGCTCTACGGCCAATAACCAACAGCGGGATCTGGATACCCATGTTGGCTCCCACATGGTTCCACGATGATCTCATCGAATGAACCACGATGTCGAGGATTCAAGTAATCCCGTATACAATTCCCTTTGTCAATCGGTATGTTACTTGCCCGAGATTCGATCGTCGGTATCCCAATACCTCGTTCAATCTCGTTACCGGCAAGTCGCTTTATTCGTACCATAATGCATGATCCCGTGACCAACCACTTGGTCACATTGAGCTCATTATGATGATGCATTACCGAGTGGGCCTAGAGATACCTCTCCGTCATACGGAGTGACAAATCCCAGTCTCGATCCATGTCAACCCAACAGATACTTTCGGGGATACCTTGTTGGAAATATGCCCTAGAGGCAATAATAAATTAAGTTATTATTATATTTCCTTGTTCATGATAATCGTTTATTATCCATGCTATAATTGTATTGATAGGAAACTCAGATACATGTGTGGGTACATAGACAACACCATGTCCCTAGTAAGCCTCTAGTTGACTAGCTCGTTGATCAATAGATGGTTACAGTTTCCTGACCATGGACATTGGATGTCGTTGATAACGGGATTACATCATTAGCAGAATGATGTGATGGAAGAGACCCAATCCTAAGCCTAGCACAAAGATTGTGTAGTTCGTATGCTAAAGCTTTTCTAATGTCAAGTATCTTTTCCTTAGACCATGAGATTGTGCAACTCCCGGATACCGTAGGAATGCTTTGGGTGTACCAAACGTCACAACGTGACTGGGTGGCTATAAAGGTGCACTACAGGTATCTCCGAAAGTGTCTGTTGGGTTGGCACGAATCGAGACTGGGATTTGTCACTCCGTGTAAACGGAGAGGTATCTCTGGGCCCACTCGGTAGGACATCATCATAATGTGCACAATGTGACCAAGGGGTTGATCACGGGATGATGTGTTATGGAACGAGTAAAGAGACTTGCCGGTAATGAGATTGAACAAGGTATCGGGATACCGACGATCGAATCTCGGGCAAGTACCATACCGCTAGACAAAGAGAATTGTATACGGGATCGATTGAGTCCTTGACATCGTGGTTCATCCGATGAGATCATCTTGGACCATGTGGGAGCCAACATGGGTATCCAGATCCCGCTGTTGGTTATTGACCGGAGAACGTCTCGGTCATGTCTGCATGGTTCCCGAACCCGTAGGGTCTACACACTTAAGGTTCGATGATGCTAGGGTTATAAAGGAAGTTTGTATGTGGTTACTGAATGTTGTTCGGAGTCCCGGATGAGATCCCGGATGTCACGAGGAGTTCCGGAATGGTCCGGAGGTAAAGTTTTATATATGGGAAGTCCTATTTTGGCCACCGGAAAATGTTCGGGATTTTTCGGTATTGTACCGGGAAGGTTCTAGAAGGTTCCGGAGTGGGGCCCACCTGCATGGGGGGACCCACATGAATGTGGGTAGTGGGGGAAAGGCTCCACACCCCTGGTCAAGGCGCACCAAGATCCCCCCTTAGAAGAAATAAGATCATATCCCGAAGGGATAAGAGCAAGATCCCTAAAAAGGGGGGACAATAATCGGTGGGGAAGGAAATGATGTGATTTCTTTCCTCCCACCTTTGCCAACGCCCCAATGGACTTGGAGGGCAATAAACCAGCCCCTCCACCCCTATATATAGTGGGGAGGCGCATGGGATCTTTAAAAAAAGTTCTGGCGCAGCCCTCCCCCTCTCCCAAGTCCTCCTCCTCTCCCGCGGTGCTTGGCGAAGCCCTGCAGGATTGCCATGCTCCTCCACCACCACCATGCCGTCGTGCTGCTGCTGGACGGAGTCTTCCCCAACCTCTCCCTCTCTCCTTGCTGGATCAAGGCATGGGAGACGTCACCGGGCTGCATGTGTGTTGAACGCGGAGGTGCCGTCCGTTCGGCACTAGGATCTCCGGTGATTTGGATCACGACGAGTACGACTCCTTCAACCCCGTTCACTTGAACGCTTCCGCTTAGCGATCTACAAGGGTATGTAGATACACTCTCCTTCCCCTTGTTGCTGGTTTCTCCATAGATAGATCTTGGTGACACGTAGGAAAATTTTGAATTTCTGCTACGTTCTCCAACAGTGGTATCAGAGCCAGGTTTATTGCGTAGATTCTTTGCACGAGTAGAACACAAAGTAGTTGTGGGCGTTGATTTTGTTCAATATGCTTACTGTTACTAGTCCAATCTTGATTCGGTGCCATTGTGGGATGAAGCGTCCCAGACCGACCTTACACGTACACTTACGTGAGACAGGTTGCACCGACTGACATGCACTTGTTGCATAAGGTGGCTAGCGGGTGCCAGTCTCTCCCACTTTAGTCGGATCGGATTCGATGAAAGGGTCCTTATGAAGGGTAAATAGCAATTGACATATCACGTTGTGGTTTTTGCGTAGGTAAGAAACGTTCTTGCTAGAAACCCATAGCAGCCACGTAAAACATGCAAACAACAATTAGAGGACGTCTAACTTGTTTTTGCAGGGTATGCTGTGTGATGTGATATGGCCAAGAAGAATGTGATGAATGATATGTGATGTATGAGATTGATCATGTTCTTGTAATAGGAATCACGACTTGCATGTCGATGAGTATGACAACCGGCAGGAGCCATAGAAATTGTCTTAATTTATTGTATGACCTGCGTGTCATTAAACAACGCCATGTAATTACTTTACTTTATTGCTAACTGGTAGCCATAGTAGTAGAAGTAATAGTTGGCGAGACAACTTCATGAAGACACGATGATGGAGATCATGATGATGAAGATCATGGTGTCATGTCGGTGACGATGATGATCATGGAGCCCCGAAGATGGAGATCAAAAGGAGCAAAATGATATTGGCCATATCATGTCACTTTTTGATTGCATGTGATGTTTATTATGTTTATGCATCTTATTTGCTTAGAACGACGGTAGTAAATAAGATGATCCCTCATTAAAATTTCAAGAAAGTGTTTCCCCTAACTGTGCACCGTTGCGAAAGTTCGTCGTTTCGAAGCACCACGTGATGATCGGGTGTGATAGATTCTTACATTCACATACAACGGGTGTAAGCCAGATTTACACACGCGAAACACTTAGGTTGACTTGACGAGCCTAGCATGTACAGACATGGCCTCGGAACACAAGAGACCGAAAGGTCGAGCATGAGTCATATAGTAGATACGATCAACATGAAGATGTTCACCAATGATGACTAGTCCGTCTCACGTGATGATCGGACACGCCTAGTTGACTCGGATCATGTAATCACTTAGATGACTAGAGGGATGTCTATCTGAGTGGGAGTTCATGAGATGAACTTAATTATCCTGAACATAGTCAAAAGATCTTTGCAAATTATGTCATAAGCTCGCGCTTTAGTTCCACTGTTTAGATATGTTCCTAGAGAAAATATAGTTGAAAGTTGACAGTAGCGATTATGCGGATAGAACAAAGCTTATGTCCTTAATGCACCACTCAGTGTGCTGAACCCCAAACGTCGTCTGTGGATGTTGCGAACATCGGACATACATGTTTTGATAACTACGTGATAGTTCAGTTAAACGGTTTAGAGTAGAGGCACCAAAGACGTTTTTGAAACATCGCGAAACATATGAGATGTTTCGAGGACTGAAATTGGGATTTCAGGCTCGTGCCCACGCCAAGAGGTATGAGACCTCCGACGATTTTCTGAGCCTGCAAACTAAGGGAGAAAAGCTCAATCGTTGAGCTTGTGCTCAGATTGTCTGAGTGCGACAATCACTTGAATTGAGTGGGAGTTGATCTTCCAGAGATAGTGATGTTTCTCCAAAGTCATTGCCACCAAGCTGCTAGAGCTTCGTGATGAACTATAACATATCAGGGATAGATATGATGATCCTTGAAGTATTCGCGATGTTTGACGCCGCGAAAGTAGAAGTCAAGTAGGAGCCTCAATTGTTGATGGTTAGTAAAACCACTAGTTTCAAAAAGGGCAAGCGCAAGAAGGGATACTTCATGAAACGGCAAATCAGCTGCTGCTCTAGTGAAGAAATCCAAGGTTGAACCCAAACCCGAGACTAAGTGCTTCTGTAATAAGGGGAACAGCCACTGGAGCAGAATTACCCTAGATACTTGGTAGATGAGAAGACTGGCAAGGTCGATAGAAGTATATTGGATATACATTATGTTAATGTGTACTTTACTAGTACCCCTAGTAGCACCAGGGTATTAGATACCGGTTCGGTTGCTTAGTGTTAGTAACTCGAAATAAAAGGGTACGGAATAAACGGAGACTAGCTAAAGGTGAGCTGACGATATGTGTTGGAAGTGTTTCCAAGTTTGATGTGATCAAACATCTCACGCTCCCTCTACCATCAAGATTAGTATTAAACCTGAATAATTGTCTTTTGGTGTTTGCGTTGAGCATAGACATGATTGAATTATGTCTATCGCAATACGGTTATTCATTTAAGGAGAATAATGGTTACTCTATTTATTTGAATAATACCTTTAATGGTCTTGCACCTAAAAGAATGGTTTATTGAATCTCGATCATAGTGATACACATGTTCATGCCAAAAGATATAAGATAGTAATGATAGTACCACCTACTTGTGGCACTGCCATGTAAGTTATAAAAACGCATGAAGAAGCTCCATGTTGATGGATCTTTGGACTCACTCGTTTTGAAAAATTTGAGACATGCGAACCATGTCTATTGGTGTATATGCATGAAGAAACTCCATGCAGATGGATCGTTTGGACTCTCTTGATTTTGAATCACTTGAGACATGCAAATCATACCACATGGGCAAGATGACTGAAAGCCTCGTTTTCAGGAAAATGGAACAAGAAAGCAACTTGTTGGAAGTAATACATTTTGATGTGTGCAGTCCAATGAGTGCTCAGGCACGCAGTGGATATCGTTATGTTCTTACTTCACGGATGATTTGAGTAGATACTGAGTATATTTACTTGATAAAACACAAGTCTGAATTATTGAATGGTTCAAGTAATTTCAGAGTGAAGTTGAAGATCATCGTGACAAGAGGATAAAATGTCTATGATATGATCATAGAAATGAGTATCTGAGTTACGAGCTTTGGCACACAATTAAGACATTGTGGAAATGGTTTCAAAATTAATACCGCCTGGAACACCATAGTGTGATGGTGTGTCCGAACATCATAGTTGCACCCTATTGGATAAGGTGCGTACCATGATGTCTCTTGTCGAATTACCACTATCGTTCATGGGTTAGGCATTAGAGACAACCACATTCACTTTAAATAGGGCACCACGTAATTCCGTTGAGATGACACCGTATGAACTATGGTTTAGAGAAACCTAAGCTGTCATTTCTTAAAGGTTTGGGGCTGCGACGCTTATGTGAAAAAGTTTTAGGCTGATAAGCTCGAACCCAAAGCGGATAAATGCATCTTCATAGGACACCCAAAACAGTTGGGTATACCTCTAGTCTCAGTTCCGAAAGCAAAAGGGATTGTTTCTAGAATTAGGTCCTTTCCCGAGGAAAAGTTTCTCTCGAAAGAATTGAGTGGGAGGATGGTGGAGACTTGATGAGGTTATTGAACCGTCACTTCAACTAGTGTGTAGCAGGGCACATGAAGTTGTTCCTGTGGCGTCTACACCAATTGAAGTAGAAGCTTATGATAGTGATCATGAAGTTTCAGATCAAGTCACTGTTGTACCTCGTAGGGTGACAAGGATGCGTACTACTTCAGAGTGGTACAGTAATCCTGTCTTGAAGGTCATGTTGCTAGACAATAATGAACCTACGAGCTATGGAGAAGCGATGGTTGTCCCAAATTCCGACAAATGGTTAGAAGCCATGAAATCCGAGATAGGATCCATAGCATGGACTTTGGTGGACTTGCCCGTTCATCGGCGAGCCATTGAGATAAATGGATCTTTAAGAAGAAGACAGACGTGGATGGTAATGTCACCATCTATGAAGCTCGACTTGTGGCGAAGAGTTTTTCACAAGTTCAAGGAGTTGACTACGATGAGATTTTCTCATCCGTAGCGATGCTTAAAGTCCGTCGGAATCATATTAGCACAAGCTGCATTTATGAAATCTGGCAGATGGATGTCAAAACGAGTTTCCTTACCAGTTTTCGTAAGGAAAGGTTGTATGCGATACAATCAGAAAGGTTTTGTCGATCCTAAGGATGCTAAAAGGTATGCTCTAGCGATCCTTCTAAGGACTGGAGTAAGCATCTCGGAGTTGGAACGTACGCTTTGATGAGATGATCAAAGATTTTGGATTTATACAAAGTTTATGAGAAACTTGTATTTCCAAAGAAGTGAGTGGGAGCACTATAGAATTTCTGATGAGTATATGTTGTTGACATATTGTTGATCAGAAATGATGTAGAATTTCTGGAAAGCATATAGGGTTATTTGAAAAGTGTTTTTCAATGGAAAACCTGGATTAAGCTACTTGAATATTGAGCATCAAGATCTATAAGGATAGATCAAAAACCGCTTAATGGTACTTTCAAATGAGCACATACCTTGACATGATCTTGAAGGTGTTCAAGATAGGATCAGTCAAAGAAGGAGTTCTTGCCTGAGTTGTAAGGTATGAAGTTAAGACTTAAAGATCGACCACGGCAGAAAAGAGAGAAAGGACGAAGGTCGTCCCCTATGCTTTAGACGTAGGCTCTACAGTATGCTATGCTAAGTACCGCACCTAATGTGTGCCTTGCCACATGTCTGGCAAGAGGGTACAAAGGTGATCAAGGAGTGGATCACCAGATAGCGGTCAAAATTGTCCTTGGAGTAATAAGGACATGTTTCTCGATTATGGAGGTGATAAAGAGTTCGGCGTAAAGAGTTACGTCGATGCAAGTTTTAACACCTATCCGAATGACTCTGAGTAGCAAACCAGATACATATAGTGGAGCAACCATTTGGAATAGCTCCAAGTGGAGCGTGGAAGCAGCATTTACAATATGACCTAGAGATTTGCGAAGTACATACGGATCTGAATGTTGCAGATCCGTTGACTAAAACCTCTCTCACAAGCAAAACATGATCAAACCCCAGAACTCATTGAGTCTTAATCACATGATGATGTGAACTAGTTTAGTGACAGTAGTAAACTCTTTGGATGTTGGTCACATGGCGATGTGACCTGTGAGTGTTAATCACATGGCGATGTGAACTAGATTATTGACTCTAGTGCAAGTGGGAGACTGTTGGAAATATGCCCTAGAGGCAATAATAAATTAAGTTATTATTATATTTCCTTGTTCATGATAATAGTTTATTATCCATGCTATAATTGTATGATTGGAAACTCAGATACATGTGTGGGTACATAGACAACACCATGTCCCTAGTAAGCCTCTAGTTGACTAGCTCGTTGATCAATAGATGGTTACAGTTTCCTGACCATGGACATTGGATGTCGTTGATAACGGGATCACATCATTAGCAGAATGATGTGATGGACAAGACCCAATCCTAAGCCTAGCACAAAGATCGTGTAGTTCGTATGCTAAAGCTTTTCCAATGTCAAGTATCTTTTCCTTAGACCGTGAGATTGTGCAACTCCCGGATACCGTAGGAATGCTTTGGGTGTACCAAACGTTACAACCTAACTGGGTGGCTATAAAGGTGCACTACAGGTATCTCCGAAAGTGTCTATTGGGTTGGCACGAATCGAGACTGGGATTTGTCACTCCGTGTAAACGGAGAGGTATCTCTGGGCCCACTCGGTAGGACATCATCATAATGTGCACAATGTGACCAAGGGGTTGATCACGGGATGATGTGTTACGGAACGAGTAAAGAGACTTGCCGGTAACGAGATTGAACAAGGTATCGGGATACCGATGATCGAATCTCGGGCAAGTACCATACCGCTAGACAAAGGGAATTGTATACGGGATCGATTGAGTTATTGACATCTGGTTCATCCGATGAGATCATCTTGGAACATGTGGGAGCCAACATGGGTATCCAGATCCCGCTGTTGGTTATTGACCGGAGAACGTCTCGGTCATGTCTGCATGGTTCCCGAACCCGTAGGGTCTACACACTTAAGGTTCGATGACGCTAGGGTTATAAAGAAAGTTTGTATGTGGTTACCGAATGTTGTTTGGAGTCCCGGATGAGATCTCGGACGTCACGAGGAGTTCCGGAATGGTCCGGAGGTAAAGATTTATATATGGGAAGTCCTATTTTGGCCACCGGAAAATGTTCGGGATTTTTCGGTATTGTACCGGGAAGGTTTCTAGAAGGTTCTGGAGTGGGGCCCACCTGCATGGGGGGACCCACATGAAAGTGGGTAGTGGGGGCAAGGCCCCACACCCCTGGTCAAGGCGCACCAAGATCCCCCTTAGAAGGAATAAGATCATATCCCGAAGGGATAAGATCAAGATCCCTAAAAAGGGGGGATAACAATCGGTGGGAAAGAAAATGATGTGATTTCTTTCCTCCCACCTTTGCCAACGCCCCAATGGACTTGGAGGGCAAGAAACCAGCCCACTCCACCCCTATATATAGTGGGGAGGCGCATGGGAGCTTTAAAAAAAGTTCTGGCGCAGCCCTCCCCCTCTCCCAAGTCCTCCTCTCCCGTGGTGCTTGGCGAAGCCCTGCAGGATTGCCATGCTCCTCCACCATCACCACGCCGTCGTGCGGCTGCTGGATGGAGTCTTCCCCAACCTCTCCCTCTCTCCTTGCTGGATCAGGGCATGGGAGACGTCACCGGGCTGCATGTGTGTTGAACGCGGAGGTGCCGTCCGTTCGGCACTAGGATCTCCGGTGATTTGGATCACGACGAGTACGACTCCTTCAACCCCGTTCACTTGAACGCTTCCGCTTAGCGATCTACAAGGGTATGTAGATGCACTCTCCTTCCCCTCGTTGCTGGTATCTCCATAGATAGATCTTGGTGACACGTAGGAAAATTTTAAATTTCTGCTACGTTCTCCAACATACCTGTAGTATACCTTTATAGTCACCCAGTTACGCTGTGACGTTTGGTACACCCAAAGCACTCCTACGGTATCCGGGAGTTACACGATCTCATGGTCTAAGGAAATGATACTCGACATTGGAAAAACTCTAGCAAACGAACTACACGATCTTGTGCTATGCTTAGGATTGGGTCTTGTCCATCACATCATTCTCCTAATGATGTGATCCCGTTATCAATGACATCCAATGTCCATAGTTAGGAAACCATGACTATCTGTTAATCAACGAGCTAGTCAACTAGAAGCTCACTAAGGACATGTTGTGGTCTATGTATTCACACATGTATTACGATTTCCGGATAACACAATTATAGCATGAATAATGGACAATTATCATGAACAAGGAAATATAATAATAATCATTTTATTATTGCCTCTAAGACATATTTCCAACAAAATAGAGGACAAAATATAGGACTAATCCTTGTATCACCACTGAGCTAGTTTAAGCGTTAAAAGTGAAAACAACTCCAAAGCAACATGCAGCAGACGCATATCCTTCTGTAACTTGGGCTGAATCTGAATTGCAAAGTAGTCAAATACTGGGTAGCTGAAGGAGATCTCGGATGATCGCGTTGACCTGAGGATGGATCTGGTTAGGGAAGGAGTAGCGGCTGGGGCGGTTGGGGAGGATGTCATGGTGGACTGGGCCGTCGTTCTTGGCCGCGCCGCACAGGCCGCCCTCCATAGCAGCCGCTCCGTCGTCCTTGGCGCCGCCAGCCGCAGTAGCAGCATCAACTATGGGGAGGAAGGGGAGGAGCAGGGAAGCGCCATGGGAGGACGGGCAGGAGAGAGGTGGTGCTATGGGGAGGAAGGAGAAGAGCAGGGCTGCGCCATGGAGAGAGGAAGGGAAGGAGAGCAGCGACGCCATGGGAGCAGGGGGAAAAGCAGGGCGGCGCGACAGGGAGGAAGGGGAGGAGAGGACCAGCAGGGAAGAAGCAGTAGCAGCGCTGTCGGTGGAGAAATCGGTCAAGAATAAAAAAAGTGTCGCATAGCGAGTCTCATCTCGGACCAAAGTAGAACCTGTAGGTGGGACTTACGAGTTACGACAGACACGAGCGATCGTGCGGACTGGAGCCGGCCGCTCGATTCAGCCAGGGAGCGCGCGTACTAGTATGTATTTACGAATAGGAAATGCCATAGCGGGGCCATGCTCCATTTTGAACTGGTCTTCTATTATTAGCACCGGATGTAAATGATGTATAGAACATACACACACACATACACGCTTAATTCTCCTTGGCCATGACCGCGACTCTAACCTGCGCAGCAGAGTGGCGACGCGACGGCGGTGAGCAGAGTAGCGGCGACATGAGTGCCCTTGCCGGCGACATGGCGGAGTCGCAGAACAGCAGCGCACACGACGGTGGCTGGTCGTTGTAGCGCTGGAGACAGCTGCTGCCCAGACCCAGAGCGAGCAGCTGCTGCTGCTGCCTCCTCATCCTGTACTCCTCCACTGCTCTGTACACCAGCGGTATCAACCCCTCCATTGCTGCCCACAGCGCTTGGCAACGACTGACCGTGCCCCATCCACCAGCGGTATAAAAAGGGCGCAAGGCAACTCGAAAGCAAAAAAGCAAGGCCATGGGCTCGGTGAGAGTGTTGCTGCTTTGCTTTTCACACATATACGTCTCACCAAATGCATCCAAGTGATTTTTCAAGTGCCATCGGCTGCATCATACCACTAGACACTAGTGCTCCTATCTTGTCAGTGTCACAGCCTTGATCATTAGCACCATCGGGAAGGTTCAAATCTTAAGCACTACTGAACTCGAGCGATCAAATCACAACCGCATCATGGACTGGACTTGTAGGATTGGTATGCAGTGGAGGAGCTCAGGTCTCAGGTGTGAGTTTAAGGCCCTGTTCGGAGACCCGCCATTCCACCACTCCACTTCTGGAGCTGGAGTCAAAAGGCACGGAGCTGTGAAATAGATGCTCCAGCTCCTTATATTTTTAGGAGTCGGAGTGACTCCGAACAGGGCCTAAATCTTTGCTCACTCGTCGTTGGTGGCGGGTAGCTTTCGTTTCAGCGGGCAAAAACACAAGGAGCTTGTGGTGGAAGATGAATGTTTGATTTGGATGCTTGTGGAGAAGCTTCACCGTTATGCATCTCGTTTGATTAGCTCACCGACAGGTTCTAGTTTGGCACACTTAGAGCTAACTACGTCACAAAATAAGTGTCTTTTATTTGATACAACTTTATACAAAGTTGTAGTAAAGGGTCAAAGCTTTATTATGGGTGGGAGCGTATGCCTTATTGTGGTCGTTTTAGCTATGTAGAAATAATTTGTCTTTTAATAACATAAATCTTCTGCGGCTATGTAGAAATAATTTGTTTTTTAATAACATAGATCTTCTGTTTTGCAGGTTATTTTCCGCTATACGCACTCACTTTGTATGTGGTCTATACTACAACGAACGGAGTACCAACCGCTGTTCAAGGCGGTGTGTACGCGGTTGGAGCGGGTGACCAAGGAGGTTTTTACCGAACATGGGTGGCAGCATAATCTCCAGATCAGCCCACCACCTTCTTCGACATAGGCAGAGTGTTGGTCCTATACGACTGTACGGTTACCGATATGTCGGTTTCTTGTTTATTTTTATTTTTTTTGTCAAATTCTTGGTGTTTGGCTGTGTGCATCTTCGTTATGCAGAGACCGGGTGTTACTCATTATACTTTGTATCTGCTTGATGCTACATTTTAAGTTAATAAAAGCGCCCTTTATCAAAAAACAAACTTGTAGTAAATCAAAAACACTTATTATTGAGACCGACAAAGTACTTGGCAAATTGGCATTCTTATTAGTGCCACCATTCAACTTTAATTTGGCTATTATCACAGTAAACGGTTCAGTAAGCACAACTTAACTCACACGGAACACTACAGGTTACTCCGCACTCAAGTTTGCGGTCTTTGGATTAAAACCTGTAGATTGAAACACTTGGAAGATTAGATTTGATGGCTTGCAAAGACCATCAACTATTCAAAGAAAAAAATGACATCACAAGGTGCCGTACAGAAATATCCATGGTACCGTCCGGGAGTGTAAGCATTTATACATGGCAACATTTTCTATACACATTTAACATTTTTAAAATACTTGATTAACATCTTCCATATACTTAACTAACATTTGCAAATGCTTGATTAACATTTTAAAATATATGACCAATTTTTTTCATACACATTGTATATTTTTTGTATAGATGAGAAACATTTTTTCCATATGCATTTAACATTTCAAATGCTTGATTAATATTTTTTAAATACATGATATATTTTTTTCATACATTGTACAATTTTTTATATACATTTTCATATACATGAGGAACATTTTTTCTATAAAAATTTAACTAAATGCAAGTGTAATATTTATATAATTTAACTATATATTTTTTAAATGCAAGTGTTTGTAAATGCAAGTGTTTGTAAATGCAAGTGTTTATATAATTTAACTAAATACATGATATATTTTTTAAATGCAAGTGTTTGTAATATTTATATAATTTAACTATATATATATTTATAATATTTGGTAGTATAAAAAAAGTAAAAAGGGAAATAAAAAAAACACATGAAAAAACAAAACAAAAAACGAGGCTGGGTCGTGTGGCCTTTGCCCTCCTATGCCGGCCCAGTCTCGGGCTCGCCCGGGCTAGGCTACCCTACATTTTGCTATAAGCGAGACATACGGATGCCCTATTGTTGTGGGGTTTTCATCTCATAGGATTTACAAGGATATGGAAGAAAAATATATTGGCAAGAATGTATAAAGAAATTAACAAATGTTGTCGGCCATAAATATAACATCACATATTAAAAAAATCATCACATATTACAGAATGTGCGTGCACATAAAAAATTATGTTCAAATATTTCAAAAGGCTAACCCAATTCTTTTAAAAAAGGTTGGGATTATTGGAAAAGTGCATACATACATACTTACATACATACATACACACACACATTGTACGTTGATCACAATGTTTTGAAAAAAATGTAGAGATACAAGAAAGATTATATTCATGTATTAAAAAAGTTATGTAGTTTTGGATAAAAAGGAAAAAAGTACAAGCAGAACAAAAAATTATTGGATAAAAATAAATAAATGGAAGGAAAACAAAAGGCTATGGATACCAAAAGAAACCCGGGCTAACTATCGACAAAAGATTTTATTTCTGGAAAATCTACTGAAACCAGGGGAATGCACCAGGCCAAGGAGCGCCACGCAACAAGACATTGCTTCACCATTCCGCAAACTGGGGGCAAAATGGGATTTGCAAACATAACATGTCTTTTATTATGTGCAATAAGTCGCATATCGCATACACACCTTTTATACATAGCCTGACCCTTGTATCTTTCTTTAACAATCCTTTTATGATGTACTTTTATCATTAATTTTTTATATTTACTTTACTTCCCCAAATTTATTACTCCCTCCGTCTCATACTATGAGCGCGTTTTTACACTAGTGTAGTGTAAAAAGCGCTCTTATAGTATCGGATGAGGGAGTATTTGTTTATTTGCCCATTGATTTATGTTTTTTACATATTAAACAACATCAGGAGCAACAATGATAAAAACCACGTTGTCTCGAGCAAGTTAAGGTAGGCTACATAATAAAGCAATAGAGACATGTGAACTTCCAAAAGAGAATGGAGAAATTAAAATTTAACAAGGTAAGAAAGCAAATTAAGATTCTGGCACATGTATTGCCAATTTCTATGCGGTCCTATCAAGAGCAAATCGCTAGGTACATTTCAATCCTTCAATTCTCCTTTTACCGACTCCTGACATGTTAAGTTTCTTCACCCTACCGCTTCTAGTATGTTCACTACTCTTTATATTATTATATCGGTGCCTCGAACCTCCGTTAAATATCTCCAAACAACGTTAGTTGGTGTTGCACAAGCTTCTTATCACTTGTTACCTCATTCATAATTCAATCAGTATTCTATGGTTACACACTCATTTTAGCATGCGCGTCTCGGTGACACTCAGTTGTTAGATGCATTGCTTCTTACTAGACCAACAATTTGCTTCATATATCACCTCATGTTTGATTGTCGTCCGATACTACCTCCTTTCTGATTTATAAAGCTTGCGATTACCTCAAGGTTGACAAATACACCAATGAATACATGTTATATATCATAAAAATATATTATTAGAAACTTCAGATCGTCTACTTTCTAATGGTATTGTTTTTTGACTATACAACTTATCTTATGTTGGTCAAATTATAGATCTAGGGATACACATAAGCCTTA
The DNA here is from genome assembly GCF_018294505.1 of Triticum aestivum. NCBI lineage: Eukaryota > Viridiplantae > Streptophyta > Magnoliopsida > Poales > Poaceae > Triticum > Triticum aestivum. The sequence continues at coordinate 376,698,998 of NC_057798.1, forward strand.
TAAGCCAGAAAAGAGGTAGTAGAATTTATTATTTTTTGCTTTTAATGGACCTTCTTGTCGTATAGGATGCCAAATGATTGCATCCACTTTATCTACCTTGCTTTAATTCCTTGTCTAACATCCTCGTAGACACCACTTTTCTTTGCAACTTTGGTCCCAAGTATGAGATGTGTTCCTCTTAGGCACTATCCACAACTTTAGTTTTCTATCAATGCACAACCTACCACAGTCAACTAGCACCACATCACCGGCAGAAAGCATACACTAAGACGTATCTCCATGCATATCCTTCGTGACCTCATCCATCACCATGGCCAAGATATATGGCCTCAAGGTTGAGCCTTAATGTAGGCCCAGTTCTTTTGGTGCCTTTTTTGGGCTTCTAGAATGTAACGCGCCGGTATTTTGAGCTACAGTAACCCTTTGTGATTAAACTAATCATTTTACTAAACCGTGCATGATCATCTTTGATCCTATCTCATTTCAAAATTCCACTTGAAATTCAAATTCAAATAATAAGTGAAATAAAGAAATTCACAAACATGAAAACTAAAATGCTCATAATTTTGGAAAATATACATTACTAATTATGGTTGTGAACCAACATTTTTATAAAGTGTTCCAATGCCCTAAAATAATTAAAACAGTGGCCTAAACAATAATTTAAATACTTTTTAAATTATAAAAATACTAATCTATTTTATCTAGTGCCAAGAATTTTGTGGCAGTGGCCTAAGTTGTAATACTAATTTAGGTGCAAGAATTATATTTTATAAAACTAAAACAATATAAAAGAATTTGGAAAACAGAAAGAAAAAAAGCAGAAATAAGAAAAGGAGAAGGGGCACTGTGCATTGGGCCTAGTGCACTGGGCCAGGTGGCCTGGCCCAGTTGGCCCAACCAGGCCTTCCCCTCCCCCGTGTTCACCGACGCGGGGGACGACGCGCCCGCATCCATGGCGCGGATGTCCACGCGCCAGCCATCCGCGGCCACCTTCGCCACCCCCGTCGACCTACAAGGGCTTCCCCGCCACGGACGAACCCTAGACGCCCCCCTCTTTCTCCTCCTTGCCCTCACATTCCCTCCCCTCTTCAGATATGCTCACGCCCGACGCCGCAACGCCTTGGCCGCCGTCGCCCTCGCGCTCCCTATGGCCCCCGAGCCCCGCTAGCTTGTCCAGGAATCCCTCTCCCCGTGCCCTCCATCCACCACAATGGCCGGAGCATCATCGTCGGGCTCCGCTAAATTCGAGCTAACCCAAGCTCTCGTTCACCCCCTAGCCACTCCAACGCCCTCATACCTCCACCGCAAGGCCCTCCATCGCCTCCGTTCGCCCTCGGGGAGGCCAGGCGCTCACGGCCAAAGATGGCCGACGGCCTCCTCCGCCACCATCCAAGCCGTCGCCACTACAGCCATCCTCGGCGTGCGTGAAGCACCTAGACGGATGCGTCACAGCCTTCTGAGCACGCTGGTGGGCATAGCATCGCCGGAGATGCTCTGTAGCCCCGGCAATCGCCGGCGGGAGCCGCTCCTCCTTGCGGCCGGAGCGCGCGCGGGAGGTTAAAGGCGACCTGCCGCTGGGCCCCGCATGTCAGCGACCCAGTGGGCGGGCCCTGCCCGTTTAAGTGGAAACTGCTTCGTTCGAATCCGCCTTCGACGTCACCGCTATCGCCTGTGCGACTGTGCTGCTGGGCCGGCCCACTAGCTATCTCTCGTCTAGTGCAAGTTTTAGGTATAAAGCTAAACCTTTCTTTTTCTTTTGCAGTAAGCTTCAAAAATTCATAAACAATTCAAATAGACTCCAAATTTGATGATTCAAATTTCTAGTAGCTCGTAAAATCATGATCTATCTCATGGAGCAATTTGCACATTTTTTCAGAAATGATTTTTCCTCACAAATATTTATCAAAACCCAATTTTCCATTTCTGTGATAAACTTTGGAAAATCACAAAGAGCTCAAATTTAATACAAATGCCATGATTCAAATTCCTAGATACTTATAAGTTCAAAACTTAGTTTTTGAGCATTTTTTCCAATACATTCTATGCAACATGAAATATTGGTCCATTTCTCCATGTATAACCAACTTTGCAAATTCGTAGAAAAATCATTTGAACTCCAAATCCAGTGAAACCAACTCCTAGGTGCTTCTAAAATCATTCCTTGTTAAATGGGTGTCTTTGCTCATTTTTCAAAATAATATTGCTGTACACTTCTTGCAAATCCAAAAATCCCTTGATTCCATCATATTGAAATGTTCAGAGGTATCCATAGATCAAATCCCAATGAAACCACTTTGGTCATCCCTCATATGACCAAAGGTATCCTAGAAAATTCCAACTTACATTTTTAGAGCACTTTTATTTTTGCCTTGTTGTGTTGCTTATTGTGATGGTTTCCGATGTTAGTTGACGAAGTAGACGGAGTACTTGGAGGAGGACCATAAGACTTGAAGACTCTGATGAACCAGGAAAGCAACTCTTTGACCATGATGAACCCTTTTTAATCATAATAGCATTTCTTTCCGTTATTGTTAAATGCATGGCAACCTTGCTAGGCTACTTTCGTTGCATACCCCGTTGACACTTGCATTATCATGACTCTATCCTTGTTCAGAGTTGTGTTGGTGGGTTGTGGAAACATGCTGTAGTAGTTGGCTATGCAAAATGGGTCAGGGTTATGCATGAATAGAAACAAGTGTGCCGTCGCGTCCAAAAAAGTACAAGCAAAACAAAAAATTATTGGAGAAAAATAAATAAATGGAAGGAAAACAAAAGGCTATGGATACCAAAAGAAACCCGGGCTAACTATCGACAAAAGATTTTATTTCTGGAAAATCTACTGAAACCAGGGGAATGCACCAGGCCAAGGAGCGCCACGCAACAATACATTGCTTCACCATTCCGCAAACTGGGGGCAAAATGGGATTTCCAAACATAACATGCCTTTTATTATGTGCAATAAGTCGCATATCGCATACACACCTTTTATACATAGCCCGACCCTTGTATCTTTCTTTAACAATCCTTTTGTGATGTATTTTTATCATTAGTTTTTTATATTTACTTTGCTTCCCCAAATTTATTACTCCCTCCGTCTCATACTAGTGTAAAAAACGCTCTTATAGTACCGGACGAGGGAGTATTTGTTTATTTGCCCATTGATTTATGTTTTTACATATTAAACAACATCAGGAGCAACAATGACAAAAACCACGTTGTCTCGAGCAAGTTAAGGTAGGCTACAGAATAACGCAATAGAGACATGTGAACTTCCAAAAGAGAATGGAGAAATTAAAATTTAACAAGGTAAGAAAGCAAATTAAGATTCTGGCACATGTATTGCCAATTTCTATGCGGTCCTATCAAGAGCAAATCACTAGGTACATTTCAATCCTTCAATTCTCCTTTTATCGACTCCTGACATGTTAAGTTTCTTCACCCTACCGCTTCTAGTATGTTCACTACTCTTTATATTATTATACCGGTGCCTCGAACCTCCGTTAAATATCTCCAAACAACGTTAGTTGGTGTTGCACAAGCTTCTTATCACTTGTTACCTCATTCATAATTCAATCAATATTCTATGGTTACACACTCATTTTAGCATGCGCATCTCGGTGACACTCAGTTGTTAGATCCATTGCTTCTTACTGGACCAACACTTTGCTTCATATATAACCTCATGTTTGATTGTCGTCCGATACTACCTCCTTTCTGATTTATAAAGCTTGCGCTTACCTGAAGGTTGAAAAATACACCAATGAATACAAGTTGTATATCACAAAAATATATCATTAGAAACTTCAGATCGTCTACTTTCTAATGGTATTGTTTTTTGACTATACAACTTATCTTATGTTGGTCAAATTATAGATCTAGGGATACTCGTAAGCCTTATAAGCTAGAAAGGAGGTAGTAGAAGTTATTATTTTTTGCTTTTAATGGACCTTCTTGTCGTATAGGATGCCAAATGATTGCCTCCACTTTATCTACCTTGCTTTAATTCCTTGTCTAACATCCTCGTAGACACCACTTTTCTTTGCAACTTTGGTCCCAAGTATGAGATGTGTTCCTCTTAGGCACTATATGTCCTTCTAAACTAATCAATCCCTCCTCATACCGAACATCACTAAAGTCACACATTATATGCTCAGTCATGATGCTCTTAAGTCTAAGCACTTAGACTCTAAAGCATGTCGCCACAACTTTAGTTTTCTATCAATGCACAACCTACCATTGTCAACTAGCACCACGTCACCAGCAGAAAGCATACACCAAGACATATCTCCATGCATATCCTTCGTGACCTCATCCATCACCATGGCCAAGATATATGGCCTCATGGTTGATCCTTAATGTAGGCCCAGTTCTTTTGGTGCTTTTTTGGGCTTCTAGAATGTAACACGCCGGTATTTTGAGCTACAATAACCCTTTGTGATTAAACTAATCATTTTACTAAACCATGCATGATCATCTTTGATCCTATCTCATTTCAAATTCCACTTGAAATTCAAATTCAAATAATAATTGAAATAAAGAAATTCACAAACATGAAAACTAAAATGCTCATAATGTTGCAAATAATACATTACCAATTATGGTTGTTAACCAACATTTTTATAAAGTGTTCCAATGCCCTAAAATAATTAAAACATCGGCCTAAACAATATTTAAATACTTTTTAAATTATAAAAATACTAATCTATTTTATCTAGTGCCAAACTTTTTGTGGCAGTGGCCTAAGTTGTAATACTAATTTAGGTGCAAGAATTATATTTTATAAAACTAAAACAATATAAAAGAATATGGAAAATAGAAAGAAAAAAAGAAAAAAAAAGAAATAAGAAAAGGAGAAGGGGCACTGTGCATTGGGCCTAGTGCATTGGGCCAGACCACCTGGCCCAGTTGGCCCAACCAGGCCTTCCCCTCCCTCTTGTTCACCGACACGGTGGACGACACGCCCGCATCCATGGCGCGGATGGCCACGCGTCAGCCATCCGCGGCCACCCTCGCCACCCCCGTCGACCTACAAGGGCTTCCCCACCACGGACGAACCCTAGACGCCCCCCCTCTTTCTCCTCCCCGCTCTCACATTCGCTCCCATCTTCAGATATGCTCGCGCCCGATGCCGCAACGCCATGGCCGTCGTCGCCCTCGCGCTCCCCGTGGCCCCCGAGCCCCGCTAGCTTGTCCAGGAGTGCTGCCGCGTCCCGCCGCTTCGTCTGCACCCATGCGCGCGAGCTGGAAGGCTTCCTAGTGCCGCACGTCGCCGTCTTCTTCCTCATTGGCCTAGATGCCTTCTCTGTCGACTCCGACCACTCAACAACTCCTAAGCCTCCAACGGCCACCATGTGCCACCCGGTGAGCCCCCGCGTCGATCTCCTCTCTCCCTTGATTCCCTCACTGCCCGTAGCCGTTCTTCCCCGTCGAGACCGACCTCGCCGTCATCGGCCATGTTGCCACCGCGGTCACAGGCCATGTAGCCCACGTCCGAGCACAACCACGAGCTCCTGGAGCTCCTAGGAGCCCGACGAGCCCCTCCGTTCGCCCTCTCGAGCCCCGTAGCCGCTAGCCCGACCGCGACCGAATGCCACCGCCACTCCCCACCGCCGTTTCAGCCAACTCCCACGACGTCACCGCCACCAATCGACGCGGCGCTCTGTGCCCCTTCGAACGGGCCTACCAGCGCGTGAAAAGGAGTCCCTTAGCCACATCCCGCCGCTAGGCAAGACCTCCGCCGCGTTTTTGAGCTCGACGGTGCAGCTCCGGTGCCGCCGCCGACGTGGCCGATCACTGGGCCCACCTGGGTCACTTCTAGTGCCCCCCTGGCCTCGGTTGACCATGTGGACCATGGTCAACGTGCTGACCGGGCAGCACTATGCCACTGACATGTGGGCCCTCGCGCTTAATTAAACTAATTTAATTTTAAACTTAATCTGCTACTTAGATTAGTCGCTGACACATGGGGTCCACCTGCTAATTAACCTAATTAGTTAAATTTAACCCTCTGTTAACCCCCTTTGTCAATGACATGTGGGACCCAACTGTTAGTTTGACTAGTCAACCGGCTGTGTTGAGTGCTGACATCATGCTGATGCAATAATCTAATTTTATAGTTAATTTAAATAATTGTAATTTTAATTTTTTTTAAATCTTTGGAAAATCATATAAAATAATCTATGTCAGATGAACATAATTTATATATGAAAGTTGCTCAGAAAAATGTAACACATATGAATATGTGATACGTCTCCAACGTATCTACTTTTTCCAAACACTTTTGCCCTTGTTTTGGACTCTAACTTGCATGATTTGAATGGAACTAACCTGGACTGACGCTGTTTTCAGCAGAATTACCATGATGTTGTTTTATGTGTAGAAAACAAAAGTTCTATTATTTAATGCTTTGCCTGATCATCCACTTAAGAAAAATGAAATACTTGATATCTTCTATAATGGACTAGCCGATGCTTCCAAGGACTACTTGGATAGTTGTGCTGGTTGTGTTTTCAGGGAAAGAACAGTCGACCAAGCTGAATTATTATTGAACAATATGTTGACTAATGAAAATAATTGGACTCTTCCTGAGTCAATTCCTGAACCAATTGAGCCAACACCTGAGCCTATTCCTAAACCTACTCCAAAGAAGAGAGGTGTTCTATTTCTCAGTCCTGAAGATATGGAAGAGGCAAAGAAATCAATGAAAGAGAAAGGTATTAAAGCTGAAGACGGTAAGAATTTACGTCCTATTGAAGAAATACATGGTCTTAATATACCGCCCGTTGAAGAACCACATTGTCTTGATAACCCGACACAGGTAGTGAAGGTAAATTCTCTCTATAGATATGATAAAGTTGAAATCCCGTCTACTAAATTTCATAGTCCATGCTTAGATGAATTTGATGATTTTATGGATAAACAATCAAATTTCAATGATTATGTTAGTGGACAATTGAAAAATAATGCTTATATGATTAGACGCTTGAGTGATTATATGGCTAGAGTTAAGGGTGAATTTAAACTTACTAGTAAACATGTTTCTATGGTCACCACTAAAGCTGAACCTTTGTATCCTGAAGGCCACCCTAAGAGAATTGAACAAGATTCTCAGAATAATAATCTAGATGCTCCTAGTTCTTCTAAGAAGAAGAAAAAGAAAAGTGATAGAACTTTGCATGCTTCTAGTGAACCCAATGTAGAAACACCTGAGAATCCTAATAATACTTCTATCTCTGATGCTGAAACACAATCCGGAGATGAACATGAACCTGATGATAATGCTAATAATGATGTTCATGTAGATGCTCAACCTAGTAATAACAATGATATAGAAACTGAACCTGCAGTTGGTCTTGATAACCCACAATCAAGAAACCAACGTTATGATAAGAGAGATTTTGTTGCTAGGAAGCATGGTAGAAAAAGAGAACCATGGGTTCAGAAACCCATGCCCTTTCCTCCCAAACCATCCAAGACAAAGGATGATGAGGACTTTGAGCATTTTGCTGAAATGATTAGACCAATTTTCTTACGCATGCGCTTAACTGATATGCTTAAAACAAATCCTTATTCTAAATATATGAAAGATATCATCACTAATAAGAGGAAAATACCTGAAGCTGAGATGTCCACCATGCTTGCCAATTATACCTTTAAGGGTGGAATACCTAAGAAACTCGGTGATCCCGGAGTACCTACTATACCATGCTCCATAAAAAAAATTATGTTAAAACTGCTTTATGTGATTTAGGAGCCGGTGTTAGTGTTATGCCTCTTTCCTTGTACCGTAGACTTGAATTAAGTAAGTTGACACCCACTGAGATATCCTTGCAAATGGATGATAAATCAATTGCTATACCTGTTGGCATTTGTGAGGACGTGCTTGTTGTTGTTGCGAACATTACTATCTTAACAGACTTTGTCATTCTTGATATTCCTGAGGACGACAGTATGTCGATTATCCTTGGTAGACCCTTTTTAAATACTGCAGGTTCTGTTATTGATTGCAACAAAGGCAATGTCACCTTTCATGTTAATGGAAATGAGCATACGGTACATTTTCCAAGGAAACAACCTCAAGTTCATAGCATAAATTCTATTGAGAAAATTCCATCAATCATTATTGGAGGTTTTGAATTTCCTCTCCCTACTGTCAAGAAAAAGTATGATATTCTTATTGTTGGGGATGTTCATATCCCCGTTGAGGTAACCTAGTGTCACTTTGAAATTTCTCCGGTTCCGTGTTATTCGGAATGAGTTTGTTAATACGACTTGATCAACCTTGTTAGTGGATTCATTTTGATGATCATGAGATGGATGAAACTAGAAGGCACAACCTTCTGTACATCTTTTTACTTTTTGTTATTTAAAATAAATAAAGCAAAAATAGTATTATCTGTCTGTTTTCTGAATTTTCCATGCAATGAAAATATCCCGAAAATAAAAGTGCTCCAAATGCCTTATAAATTTAATATGAATTTTTATGGAATATTTGAGGATTTTAGGCACTGAAATCACTACAGGAGGGGCAAGCACCAGGCCACGAGAGTGGAGGGCGCGCCCACACCCCCTGGGCGCGCCCCCTGTCTCGTAGGCCCCTGGTGGACCCCCTCCACTTATGCCAGCACCCACACACTCCATCTTCTTCCCAAAAAAATCCCCATCCAGCTCCAGCATGAGTTCTAGCTCATTTTGCTGCGATTTTCGATCTCCTTGCTCAAAGCTCCATTCACAAAACTGCTTTGGGAGATTGTTGCTTGGTATGTGACTCCTCCATTGATCCAAATAGTTTTTGTTCTAGTTCTTTATTGATTGCAAATCCTTGCTGCCTTGGTGACCCTGTTCTTGAGCTTGCATGTTAAATTTATGAAGTCCTAAGTAATTCCGATGCATGATATAGGCTCTAGGCACTTGTAGGAGTAGTTGCTATCAATCTTGTTTAGTTTTATTCACTTTTATTTTGAAGTTACTAAAAATTTCAGAAATATTGCAGAAAAATAAATATGTTCAGGAAAATGTACCAAGGTGGTTCCTCAGTAAAGAAAGGACCTAGGCGTGCTATGCGTGAGCAAGACGATGAACCACCAAGGGAAGCTGAAGTGCGGTCTTGTGAATAGCCGTCAGAAGAGTTTATGGTCAATGCAGGCATTAAGGATGAATTTGATACATATGTGCGTAATGCCGACCTTGAGGACTTCATGCAAGATAAGTGTCCTCAGTACTACTATCTAACTGATTCATTCGTGAGAAGGTTTAAATTTTCATCTTCACGTAATTCTCATAGTGTCCTGTTTGATATTTATGATAAATCATATACCATGGACCTGGAAGATTTTACTACTGCTTGCAAACTCCCGCAGTGGGGAAGTGTTAATGATCCCCACAAATCTGGATTTAGAGATTTCTTTGTTGGCATTACTGTTGGAGAATCTAGGGATATTACACAAGCTACCATAGGGAGCATTCATTTTCCTGCTATATATTATTTTGCTCTCTTTATTGGTAGATGCATTAACGGTAAAGATGAAGCATGTCATATGTGTGTCCCTGATCTTTGTGTCCTCAAGAGTGCTGTGTTAGGTTATAAAGATTATAACTTGGGGGCAATAGTTGCACGTAGGCTGCATAACAATGGTAGAGCTGGAGATTTATTTGGAGGAATTTATGCGACCCGTGTGGCCAATTATCTTGGTATAGCCCCATTTGAGAGGGTGATATGATGTTGCCTCCTGCTTATTTAGATTATGACACTATGGTCAAACATCATTTTCTTAAGAGGAATGAACAATTCCTCCAGTATCGACTAATCTTTGACAGACATAGCTCTGTCCATGTTACTCTTCCAGCTCCTTTCCTTTTTGATTACCAGGCAAAAGGAAGATATGTTGTTACCAGGGAGGAAGCAGCTGAACACGAGGGGAGAGCGGAGGCGGCTCGCCAACATGCCGCAGCTCAGGAGGCATTTGCTGCTGCATCTCAGTACGACCCTAGTTACAACTACGGATATCAGCCAGGCGGTCCGCGGCATTAAATCAACTTAGGCCAAAAGCCTAAGCTTGGGGGAGTACGTATTTCTCACCGACTTTACATTCATGTTCACACACTATTCTAGTCGTCGGTGCTCATACTCTTTCATTGTATTATCCATGCTAGTTTAATTTTCTTTTTCTAGTTTTCTTCTTGTGTGTTCGATAAACCCTAAGAAAAACCAAAAAAATTAGTTAGTTTAATTTCCATGCTTGTAGTAGAAATTAAAATGAAAACCCAAAAAGATTTCTCGTTCTTCTTTTACTTGTTGGGAGCTTTCCCGTGTAAATAGTTTTCTTTTCTTTTCTTTCCTTTGGGGGGTTGAGAGTAGAAGACCATATTGAAAATGTTTAGTGGCTCTCATATGCATGGTTGTTTATTTAACTTAGAGCCCATATTACTTTGTCTTCTCTCTTGAGTTTAATGCTTGCAGATTCCATCTTAGTCCAATGCACGTGCATTCTTATTATTATACACATCGTTCGATCGTGCAAGTGAAAGGCAATAATGACGATATATGATGGACTGATTGAGATAAGAAAAGCTGGTATGAACTCGACCTCTCTTGTTTTTGTAAATGATGAGTTCATCATTCCTGATTCAACTTATTATGAAGTAAACATATTTGCAATGACATTTAGATTATAGTTGCTTGTGCCATGCTTGATTAGCTATGAGTTATAATGGATTACCTTGCATGCCAACATGCTATTAGAATGATTATGATGTGGTATGAGGGGATGGTATCCTCCTTTGAATGAATTGAGTGACTCGACTTGGCACATGTGCACGCATGTAGTTGAAACAAAATCAACATAGCCTTCATGATATTTATGTTCATGGTGGATTATATCCTACTCATGCTTGTACTCGGTGTGAATTAATTTTAATGCATGTTTATGACTGTTGTCGCTCTCTTAGTTGGTCGCTTCCCAGTCTTTTGCTAGCCTTCACCTGTACTAAGCGGGAATACTGCTTGTGCATCCAAATTCCTTAAACCCCAAAGTTATTCCAATGAGTCCACCATACCTTCCTATATGCGGTATTTACCTGACGTTCCAAGTAAATTTGTATGTGCCAAACTCCAAACCTTCGAATGAAATTCTGTTTTGTATGATCGAGCAACTCATGTTTCAGCTAGGGCTGCCTATATCTTCCATGCTAGGTGGGTTATTCTCAAGAGGAGTGGACTCCGCTCCTCATTCACAAGAAAGGGCCGGTAACCGGGATGCCCAGTCCCATGATCCAAAAAGATCAAAGCAAATCAATATAATTAAACAAAACTCCCCCAGGATTGTTGTTAGTTGGAGGCACTCGTTGTTTTGAGCAAGCCATGGATTGATGCTTGTTGGTGGTTGCGGGAGTATAAACTTTTACCATTCTGCGTGGGAACTTCCTATAATGAATGTAATATGGAAGATACAACCATCTCATAGTTGTGCGTTGACAGTGAAAGTATGCCGCCCGAAATGTTATTCAATCTCTATTTTAAAATCGAGCTCTGGCACCTCTACAAATCCCTGCTTCCCTCTGAGAAGGGCCTATCTATTTACTTTTATGTTGAGTCATCACCTTCTTATTAAAAAGCACCCACTGGAGAGCACACTGTCATTTGCATTCATTATTGTTAGTTTATATCGGGTATGACTTGACTGGATCTCTTTTACCATGAATTACAATGTTTAATCAGTCCTTGATCTTTAAAGGTGCTCTGCATTTATGTTTTGCGGTCTCAGAAAGGGCTAGTGAGATGCCATTTTGTTATATCATGTTATGATTGTTTTGAGGAAGTGTTGTCATCCGAGTTTTATTATTATGGCTCGCTAGCTGATTATGCTATTGATATGAGTAATTATGAGACCAAGGTGTTATTGTGAGTATGGTTAGTTCATAATATATGTTGAAACTTGAATGCTGGCTTTACATGTTTACAACAACAAGACCAAATAGAGTTTGTAAAAGTTTTTCTTTATCACTTTCAGTTTATCAATTGAATTGCTTGAGGACAAGCAAAGGTTTAAGCTTGGGGGAGTTGATACGTCTCCAACGTATCTACTTTTCCAAACACTTTTGCCCTTGTTTTGGACTCTAACTTGCATGATTTGAATGAAACTAACCCGGACTGACGATGTTTTCAGCAGAATTACCATGATGTTGTTTTATGTGTAGAAAACAAAAGTTCTTCGAATGACCTGAAAATCCTCGGAGACAAGTTTCAAAAAATATAAAAAATACTGGCTAAAGATGAAGACCAGGGGCCCACACCCTGTCCACGAGGGTGGGGGCGCGCCCACACCCTCTGGGCGTGCCCCCTATCTCATGGGCCTCGTGCAGCTCCGCCGACCTCAACTCTAACTCCATATATTCTATCTCGCGGAGAAAAAATCAGAGAGAAAGTTTCATCGCGTTTTATGATACAGAGCCGCCGCCAAGCCCTAATCTCTCCCGGGAGGGCTGACTGGAGTCCATTCGGGGCTCCAGAGAGGGGGATTCGTCGCCATCATCATCATCAACCATCCTCCATCACCAATTTCATGATGCTCACCTCCGTGTGTGAGTAATTCCATCGTAGGCTTGCTGGACGGTGATGGGTTGGATGAGATTTACCATGTAATCAAGTTAGTTTTGTTAGGGTTTGATCCCTAGTATCCACTATGTTATGAGATTGATGTTGCTATGACTTTGCTATGCTTAATGCTTGTCACTTGGGCCCGAGTGCCATGATTTCAGATCTGAACCTATTATGTTTTCATGAATATATGTGTGTTCTTGATCCTATCTTGCGAGTCTATATTCACCTATTATGTGTTATGATCCGACAACCCCGAAGTGACAATAATCGGGATACTTCTCGGTGATGACTGTAGTTTGAGGAGTTCATGTATTCACTATGTGTTAATGCTTTGGTCCGGTTCGCTATTAAAAGGAGGCCTTAATATCCCTTAGTTTCCGCTAGGACCCCGCTGCCACGGGAGGGTAGGACAAAAGATGTCTTGCAAGTTCTTTCCCATAAACACGTATGACTATATTCGGAATACATGCCTACAACACATTGATGAATTGGAGCTAGTTCTGTGTCACCCTATGTTATAGCTATTACATGAGGAATCACATCCGACATAATTATCCATCACTGATCCATTGCCTACGAGCTTTTCATATACCGTGCTTCTCTTATTTACTTTTCTATTGCTATTGTTACAATCACTACAAAACCCAAAAATATTACTTTTGCCATCTTTATCTTTACCACTATTACCATTACTATCATACTACTTTGCTACTAAATACCTTGCTGCAGATACTAAGTTATCGAGGTGTGGTTGAATTGACAACTCAACTGCTAATACTCAAGAATATTCTTTGGCTCCCCTTGTGTCGAATCAATAAATTTGGGTTGAATACTCTACCCTCGAAAGCTGTTGCGATCCCCTAAACTTGTGGGTCATCAATATGTAATATGTTCATCTGTCACATGCCTCTAGCATGATGAACATGGATCCTTTCCCCCAGATTCATCTGTCTAAAAATGTCAAACTCCGGGAAAACATTCCCAGATGTTTTCCCTCTTCATATGTATCATGTAGACATATTGTGTTAGGTCACCCATAACACAACTTATTGTCATGTCATGCATAGTGATGGATCTGTTTGCTCTATATTTATTGTTTCTTCCCGCTCTTCTCTCCAGTAGACATCGAGAGTGACATTGTTCCTGACGTCGACTACACCCATGACGACCAGACCCTTTCAGCCGAGCTTCCAGGCAAGAAAACCCCCTTGACCATTCCGATATCGCCCATTCCCTTCTCTCTTATGCTTGCATTAGAACTGCTACTGCTTTTGTATGATCCTATTCTGATGCATAACCTGCTTTTGTACCCTACCTGCTTATCCTAAATGTTTAGTATAGGTTGGTTAATGATCCACCAGTGACCCCTCACCTTGTCCCTTTTGCTCCCGCTTTATGTTCGATGACTCGATCAATGTGATCGGCGTCTAGGGCCTGACACAACACATCACACCCCCTTAGTTGCACGACACTGCAGGGTTACTAGCGAGTGCCGAAGGTGATACCTTGTATAACACTTCTGATGAGATCTCTATAGTGTAGTTAATTCTTCGTGGTCTACGGAGAGTGAGTCCTCCTTCACCACTACCAGATAACGACTTTGTCGTGCAACCCATCAAGAGTGAACCATCAAGGGTGATTCCTCCTTACTTCACCTTGACGGTTACATCAAGTGGAACCCATCAAGGGTGATTCCTCGGATTCCCCTTTGGTGTTATGGACACACAGTTACTTTGACTTTACCACAGAACCATGATGACATCGGGTCGGCCCTGAGGGGTACCCGCGAGTGATGTGAAGTCGGGTTGACCTGGAGGGTACCCGCGAGATAACTACGCGGCACGACTGGGCATTTATAGCCCTTGCCGTAAGTCCGTGAGATGGGGTGATGAGACCACATATCGAGGATCATTGATCATTACCGCATGCTCCCAAGACACTAATGGTTTGGATATTTGATCTGAGTAGGCCTCTATCCTTTTTGCATTGACCACCATGAGGAATAAGTATGGGCACTTTGCGTCATATGATTCTCTGAAAGCTCTTCGGACGTCAGTGATTGAGCGGCGTGTGCCCGGTTGGACGGTAACCACCTGCGCTTGTATAAGGGGGTGCATCTGCTCCGGGCCGCGTACGTAACATGCACGAATGCAAAGGGCGATGGGCCCAAGACCCCCACGCGCTTGGGATGTAGAGCGGCGTGCTGGCCTCTCTGTTGAGCCTAGGTAGGACTACGGTGTGTCGATCAGCCGAGGCCAGGTATGTGATGACCCACAAGTATAGGGGATCAATTGTAGTCCTTTCGATAAGTAAGAGTGTCGACCCCAATGAGGAGCAGAAGGAAATGACAAGTGGTTTTCAGCAAGCTATTTTTTGCAAGCACTGAAATAGTCGGTAACATGTAGTTTGATAGCAAGATAATTTGTAACGGACAAGTAACAATAAAAGTAAATAAAGTACAGTGAGGTTGCCCAATCCTTTTGTGGCAAAGGACATGCCAAAACGGTCTCTTATAATAAACAAAGCACTCTTGAGGGCACACAAGAATTTCCTCTAGCCACTTTCACCATGTTGGTTTGATTCGCGTTCGCTACTTTGATAATTTGATATGTGGGTGGACCGGTGCTTGGATGCTGTTCTTACTTGAGAAAACCTCCCACTTATGATTAACCCCCTCGCAAGCATCCGCAACTATGAGAAAAGTATTAAGATAAAATCTAACCATAGCATTAAACATTTGGATCCAAGTCGACCCCTTACAAAGTAGCGCATAAACTAAGGTTTAAGCTTCTGTCACTCTAGCAACCCATCATCTAATAACTACTCCACAATGCATTCCCTTAGGCCCAAATATGGTGAAGTGCTATATAGTCGACATTCACATGACACCACTAAGGGAATCACAACATACATATCATCAAAATATCGAACAAATATCAAGTTCACATGATTACTTACAACATGACTTCTCCCGTGACCTCAAGAACAAAAGTAACTACTCACAAATGATATTCATGCTCAAGACCAGAGGGGTATTAAATAGCATAATGGACCTGAACATATAATCTTCCACCAAATAAACCATATAGTAATCAACTAGAAGATGTAATCAACACTACTAGTCACCCACAAGTACCAATCTAAGGTTACGGTACAAAGATTGAACACAAGAGATGAACTAGGGTTTGAGAGGAGATGGTGTTGTTGAAGATGTCGATGGAGATCGGCCTCCCAAAGATGAGAGGGTGGTCGGTGATGACGATGGCTTCGATTTCCCCCTACGGGAGGGAAGTTCCCTTGGCGGAATCGCTCCGCCGGAGGGCAAAAGTGCTCATGCCCAAGTTGCGCCTTGAGACAGCGGCGCTCCATCCTGAAAGTCCTCCCTTTATTTTTTTTCTAGGTCAAAATGACCTATATACCAGAAGATGGGCACTGGAGGTGGGCTGGGATGAGCACAACCCAATAGGGCGCGCTTGGGGGGCCTAGCATGCAATGTGTCTTGTGATCACCAGGTGGTCCCCCTCCGATAGTTATTTGCTCCAGTATTTTTATATATTCCAGAATAATTCTCCGTGAAGTTTCAACTTATTGGAGTTGTGCAGAATAGGTATCTCTGACGTAGCCTTTTCAGGTCCAGAATTCCAACTGCCGGTATTCTCCCTCTTTGTGTAAACCTTGCATATTACGAGAGAAAATGCATTAGAATTACTCCATACAACATTATTATGCATAAAAACATTAAAAACAACAGTAGGAAATCATGATGCAAAATGGACGTATCAACTCCCCCAAGCTTAGACCTTGTTTGTCCTCAAGCGAAAAATCGATAACGAAAAACATGTCCACATGCTTAGAGAGAGAGAGGCGTCGATAAAAACAAAATACGGCCGTAGTAGCATCATGCTTATTACCATAACAACAACAAACTTAATCATAAAACTTTTATCATATGACTTTATCATATAACTTCTCATGAACAAGTAACAATTCATAACAACATCGAAGTATAAATCATAAACTCTAACGAAAACTAACAAACTGTTTCTCAGTCAACTTTGCAACTACAATTCATCATACTTTCTTGAAGGGTCTCGTATCAGAGCCTTTTGGCAAGTCCACATACTCAACCATAATTTAATCTTCTGTGATTGCTAACACTAACAACACACCCATGAACAAAAAGTTTCAACCGGACACATAGAAAGATAGGGGCTTATAGTTTTGCCTCCCAACGTATTCACCTCAAGGGTGATGTCAACAATAATAACTCATGCCCCCTCATATCCAATTGGGTATATGTGCCTAGATCTTTCCTCACCACATGATGCTTGCAAAAAGAGAAAATAAAAAGAAATAGGGAATAATACTTTGAGTCTTGCATAAAAGTAAAAACATAAAAGTAAAAGATAGGCCCTTCGTAGAGAGAAGCAAAGGTTGTCATGCGCTTTTTGTTTGTATGCCAAATCCCTTAATGCAAAAGAACGTCACATTATATTTCCCCTTATGATAGCAACCTTTATTATGCAGTCCATTGCTTTTATTACTTTGCCATCACAAGTTCGTACAACACTCAATTGTCTCTTACACTAAATGACCCAACACAATTAGAAGCAATTTTTATTACCTTATTGCACCGATGACAACTTACTTGAAGGATCTTGCTCAATCCATAGGTAGGTATGGTGGACTCTCAAAACAAGATTTGGGTTTAAGGATTTTGGATGCACAAGTAGTTTCTCTATGTAGTGCGGAATTTTGGCTAGCAAAGATATTGAGCAAGCACCACATGTTGAAGGATCTATGACAATATAACTTGTATGTGAATATGAACAAACATAAATCATTATGTTGTCCTCCTTGTCCAACGTCAACAATTTTGACATATAATATTTAATGGGGGCTCACAATCATAAAAGATGTCCAAGATAGTGTATTTGCATGTGAATCTTCTCTTCCCTTATTATTTCTTCGATGAGTTGCATCATTGACCAATGCTATGTTTGTAAATCTCCAATAAATTTTACCACTTATACTTTTCTTTATGTGATGTCATTACTTACCATAATATTAGCATATGATCTTTTTCATTTATTTCATTTTATTTGATTGCAACAAGAAAGTAAAGAAGCAAAAACTCAAACCAAACTTTATTATATAACTCTCACTCGATTATAAAGATAGATAGATCACGAAAACAAACACTCAAAAGGAGATTATGCTAAACTTTATTTCAACTAATTCATGATATAACTAAAGATCGAACTAAAAATAGGTAAAGGCAATGAAAGTGATGATGATACGATACGAGTATCTTCCCCAAGCTTGGCACTAGCCAAGGAGAGTGCCCATACCATGTACCCAAGTCTCCTTTGGTGAGGAAGATGATGATGGTGATGGTGATGGTAGTCATGTACTTCTTTCTCAGCTTACGCTTGAGGATGAAAATTTCCCCCTTCAAGCTATCAGTCTCCTGCTCAAGCTTTAATATCTTTTCGCATAATGCCTTCTTGTTTTCCTGTAGAAGATGAAAAGGGGTAAATTAGATCTTAGGTTTCTTTGGTTTATTATGGAGACTCGACTTCTTGAATTCCACATGCATGTACCTATTGGGAAACATAGCATGCAATTTCAAAAAAATTCCTACGCTCACGCAAGATCTATCTAGGAGATGCATAGCAATGAGAGGGGGAGAGTGTGTCTACGTACCCTCGTAGACCGAAAGCAGAAGCATTTGACAATGCGGTTGATGTAGTCAAACTTCTTCTCATTCCGACCAATCAAGCACCGAACGTACGACACCTGCGAGTTCTGCACACGTTCAAATCGATGACGTGCCTCAAACTCTTGATCCAGCAAAGTGTCGAGGAAGTAGATGAGTTCCGTCAGCACGACGGTGTGGTGACAGTGATGGTGAAGTGATCCGCCCAGGGCTTTGCCTAAGCACTGCGAGAATATGACCGAGGGTGTAATCTATGGAGGGGGGCGCCACACATGGCTAACAATTGTTGGTGTGTGTTCTACGCGCCCTCTCCCCATGTATATATAGGTGGGAGGGGGAGGGGAGTAGCCATGGGGTTCCCCAAGTAGGAGGAATCCTACTTGGGGTTCCTATCCCAATTCGGCCCCCCCTTTCTTATTTCACCAGAGGGGAAAAGGGAAGAGGGAAGGGAGGAAGGAAAGGGGGGCCGAACCCCCTCTTCCGTCTCTTATTCGACCTCCTGCCTTAAGGGGGGCACCCCTTGTGGGCTGGTGTGCTCCCCTCTTATGGCCCATAAGGCCCATTATTCCCCGGGGGTTTCAGGTAACCCTCCTGGTAGTCTGATAAATACCCGATACACTTCAGAACACTTCTTGTGTCTGAATACTATCATATATATCAATCTTTACCTCTCGACCATTTCGAGACTCCTCGCCATGTCCGTGATCTCATATGGGACTCTGAACAACATTCGACCACCAAATCACATAACTCATATAATACAAAGTCGTCATCAAACGTTAAGTGTGCGGACCCTAGGGGTTCGAGAACTATGTAGACATGACCAAGACACTTCTCTGGTCAATAACCAACAGCGGAACCTGGATGCTCATATTGGCTCCTACATATTCAACTAAGATCTTTATCGGTCTAACCGTAATGACAACATATGTTATTCCCTTTGTCATCAGTATGTTACTTGCCCGAGATTTGATTGTCTGTATCTTCATACCTAGTTCAATCTCGTTACGGACAAGTCTCTTTACTCGTTCGGTAATACATTATCCCACAACTAACTCATTAGTCACTTTTGTTGCAAGGCTTCTTATGATGTGTATAACGAGAGGGCCTAGAGATACCTCTCCGATACTCGGAGTGACAAATCCTAATCTCGATCTATGCCAACCCAACAGACACCTTTGGAGATACCTGTAGAGCATCTTTATAATCACCTAGTTACATTGTGACGTTTGATAGCTCATAAGGCATTCTTACGGTATCCGGGAGTTGCATAATCTCATAGTCGAAGGAATATGTATTTGACATGAAGAAAGCAATAGCAATAAAACGGAAGGATCAATATGATATGCTAACGGATGGGTCTTGTCCATCACATCATTCTCCTAATGATGTGATCCCGTTAATCAAATGAAAACACATGTCTATGGTTAGGAAACTTAACCATCTTTGATTAACGAGCTAGTCTAGTAGAGGTTTACTAGGGACACGGTGTTTTGTCTATGTATCCACATATGTATCAAGTTTCTGGTTAATACAATTCTAGCATGAGTAATAAACATTTATCATGACATAAGGAAATATAAAATCACAACTTTATTATTGCCTCTAGGGCATATTTCCTTCAGTACCCAGGTTGAGGTAGTGGGACTTCATCTTCATCAGAGCTTGTCTCTTTAGTTTCCTTCAAGTCATAATCTTCTTCTTCCTCCGTGATCCAGCTGTGATGCTCTACATCTCAATAGACCTTGGGGTTTGAGATATGGTCTGCGACATAGCTCTCTCCATCCGAGTCTTGGGACGACATATTTTCAGATCTGTCAGAAAAACAACATAAAACAAGAACAAATGTTTTCTCTATGATACGGTGGTCAATATGTTTGGGGGTATATAAAGTTTTTTTTATCTTGGGAAACAAGCAAACGGGAGGAAAACGGAGTCGGGAAGGTTCCCGAGGTGGGCACAACCCACCTGGGCACGCCAAGCAGGGTTGGCGCACCGTGGTGTATCGTGCCCTCCTCGGTTGCCTTCCTGGTTATTTCTTATTTTCCTAATTTTTGTTATATTCCAAAACTGACAGAAAATATTTTTGCGGATTTTTTGGAGTTCGTTTACTTACCGTATCATGTACCTCCTCTTTTTTAGGGTTCTGGAGTGTGCTAGAAGGTGTCTTTTATGTGTTCCTCCGGTGTCCTAGTTTGAATAATATTGCTTTCAACATTAATAGGCGTACCTGAGATATAGTGATTAATTATTTGCCCATTGACCACCTTCGGGTTAGCACCTTCGGCATTATTAATTTTGATAGCTCTAGAGCGATAAACCTCTTCAATAATATATGGTCCTTCCCAGTTGGAAAGAAGTTTTCCTGCAAAGAATCTAAAACGGGAGTCGTACAAAAGAACATATTCCCCAACTTTGAATTCCCGCTTTTGGATTCTTTTGGCATGCCATCTTTTAACTCTTTCTTTGAATAGTTTGACGTTTTCATAGTCTTGGGTTCTCCATTCATCTAGTGAGCTAATATCAAATAACCTCTTTTCACCAGCAAGTTTGAAATCATAATTGATTTCTTTAATTGCCCTATATGCTTTATGTTCTAACTCAAGAGGCAAATCACATGCTTTTCCATAAACCATTTTATAGGGAGACATACCCATAGGATTTTTATATGCTGTTCTATAAGCCCAAAGTGCATCATATAATTTCTTAGACCAATTCTTTCGGGACCTATTGACAGTTTTTTGTAATATTAATTTTATTTCCCTATTGCTAAGTTCTACTTCACCACTAGATTGAGGATGATAGGGTGATGCAATTCTATGGTTGACATCATATTTAGCAAGCATTTTACGGAAAGCACCATGAATAAAGTGTGAACCACCATCATTCATTAAATATCTAGGGATTCCAAACCTTGGGAAAATAACTTATTTAAGCATTTTAATGGAGGTGTTATGATCAACACTACTAGTTGGAATAGCATCTACCCACTTAGTGACATAATCAACAACAACCAAAATATGTATATACCCATTAGAGGAAGGAAAAGGTCCCATATAATCAAAACCCCAAACATCAAATGGTTTAACAACAAGTGAATAATTCAGAGGGATTTCCTGACGCTTACCGATATTACCAATTCTTTGACATTCATCACAAGATAAAACAAACTTACGGGCATCCTTGAAGAGAGTAGGCCAATAAAAACCAGATTGGAATACCTTGTGAGCAGTTCTATCTCCCGCACGATGTCCCCCATAGGCTTCAAAGTGACATTTCCGTAGGATTTGTTCCTGTTCATGCTCAGGTACACAATGTCTAATAATATAATCTACTCATTCTTTATAAAGATGTGGGTCATCCCAAAAGTAATGTCTTAAATCGTAGAAGAATTTTTTTCTTTTGTTGGTATGTGAAACTAGGTGGTATATATTTAGCAACAATGTAATTAGCATAGTCAGCATACCAAGGAGTATTATGAGAAACATTTGTTGTAGCTAGTTGTTCATCGGGAAAACTATCATCAATAGGTAGCGGGTCATCAAGAATATTTTCTAACCTAGACAAGTTATCTGCTACTCGGTTCTCAACTCCTTTCCTATTAGTGATATGTAAATCAAATTCTTGTAGCAAGAGAACCCACCTAATGAGTCTAGGATTAGCATCTTTCTTTTCCATAATATATTTTATAGCAGCATGATCAGTGTGAACAATTACTTTGGAATCAACAATGTAAGATCTGAATTTATCACAAGCAAACACAACTGCTAAGAATTCTTTTTCAGTAGTAGCATAATTTCTTTGGGCACTGTCTAGAGTTTCACTAGCATAATGGATAACATTTAATTTCTGATCAACT
This sequence comes from Triticum aestivum, assembly GCF_018294505.1. NCBI lineage: Eukaryota > Viridiplantae > Streptophyta > Magnoliopsida > Poales > Poaceae > Triticum > Triticum aestivum. The sequence continues at coordinate 376,721,177 of NC_057798.1, forward strand.
CTTTGTCCTAGAACAACACCAACAACATAATCACTAGCATCACACATAATTTCAAAAGGCAAGTTCCAATCAGGTGGTTGAACAATAGGTGCAGAAGTTAAGGTTTTCTTATGTGTTTCAAAGGCTTCTACACAATCATCATAAAAAGAAAATGGAATATCCTTTTGCAAAAGATTATTAAGAGGCCTAGAAATTTTAGAGAAGTCTTTAATAAACCTCCTATAGAAACCAGCATGACTAAGGAAACTACGAATACCTTTGATATCTTTAGGACATGCCATTTTCTCAATTACATCAACTTTAGCTTTATCAACCTCAATACCTCATTCAGAAATTTTATGCCCCAAGACAATACCTTATTAACCATAGAGTGGAACTTCTCCCAATTCAATACTAGGTTAGTTTGCTCATATCTCCGCAAAACTCGATCAAGGTTGCTTAAGTAATCATCAAAAGAAGTTCCGTAAACGGAAAAATCATCCATGAAAACGTCAACAATCTTTTCACAAAAATGAGAGAATATAGCAGTCATACACCTTTGAAAGGTAGTAGGTGCATTGCATAAACCAAAGGGCATACGTCTATAAGCATAAGTTCCAAAAGGGCAAGTAAATATGGTTTTCTCTTGATCAGGTTGTGAAACAGGTATTTGAGAAAAACAGAATATCCATCAAGAAATCAAAACTGTGTATGCTTAGACAATCTTTCTAGCATTTGATCAATAAAAGGCAGATGGTAATGATCTTTTCTAGTTGCTTTATTTAATTTTCTAAAATCAATTACCATTCTATAGCCAGTAACAATTCTTTATGGAATAAGTTCATTTTTATCACTAGGAACAATAGTAATTCCTCCCTTCTTAGGGACACAATGAACATGAGTTACCCATCTACTATCAACTATAGGTTAGATTATACCTGCTTCCAGAAGCTTTAGTATTTCAGTCTTACCACTTCTTTCATCTTAGGATTCAAACGTCGTTGGTGATCAACAACGGGTTTACCATCAGGTTCCATATTAATCTTGTGCTGACAGAGAGTGAGACTAATGCCCTTAAGATCATCAAGAGTATATCCAATGGCAGCACAGTGCTTCTTCAGAATTTTTAATAATCTTTCTTCTTCATGTTCTGAAAAGGTTAGCATAATAATAACAAGATATATCTTTTTCTCATCAAGATAAGCATACTTCAAAGTGTTAGGCAATTATTTTAATTCAAACATAGGATAACCTTTAGGTGGAGGAGGACCTCCAATAGTTTCAATAGACAAATTGTGTTTAAGCAGAGGTTGTTGTTCAAAGAATATTTTATCTATTTCATTTCTTTCATGTAAGTGCATATCATTTTCATGGTCTAGCAAATATTGTTATAGTGGATCAGTAGGAGGCATGTCAATAGAAGGAAGACCAATTATTTCATCCTTACTAGGTAATTCTTTTTTATGGGGTTGTCTACTAAACTTGGAGAAATTAAATTCATGAGACTCATCACCAAAACTAACACTGATAGTTTGTTTATGACAATCTATAGTAGCATTGACAGTGTTCAAGAAAGGTCTACCAAAGATAATGGGACAAAGCCATCTAGTGGGGAACCAAGAACTCGAAAATCAGTGGGGTATTTATTTTCCACACAAGACATCAACATCTCTAACAATCCCAAGTAGTGTGATGGTGTCTCTATTAGCAAGTTTAATAGTAACATCTATATCTTCTATCTCAGCGGGTGTTATATCAATCATAATTTCTTGGTATAAGGTAAAAGGTATAGCACTAACACTAGAACCTAAGTCACATAGGCCATGATAATAATGATCTCCTATTTTAACTATGACAGCAGGCATTCCAATAACAAGTTTATGTTTATCTTTTTCATCGGGTCTGGCAATTCTAGCAGCTTCATCACAAAAGTAAATAACATGCCCATTAATATTTTCTACCAAGGGATCTTTAACCATAGCAACACTAGGTTCTACTTTAATTTGCTTAGGGGGTTTAGGTGCTTTAATATTACTTTTGTGAACCACATTTGATACCTTAACATGTTCCTTTATCCTAATAGGGAAAGGTGGTTTTTCAATGTAAGTAGTTGGCATAACTGGATCAACATTGTAAATTATAGTTTCATCTTTAGCTATTACCATTTCTTTAATTCCTTCTTTAATAGGGGGATGATATTTAAACCATTTATCCTTAGGGAGATCAACATGAGTAGAAAATGATTCACAGAAAGAGGCTACTATCTCAAAGTCAAGTCCATATTTAGTGCTAAACTTGTGAAAGGCATCGATATTCATAAAAGATTTAACACAATCAAAATCAAGCTTAATACCTGACTCTTTACCTTCTCCGAGTTCCCAATGTTCGGAGTTGCATTTAATTCTTTCTAAAAGATCCCACCATAATTCAATAGTCTTCTTCATAAAAGAACCAGTACAAGAAGTATCGATCATGGATTGATCATCATGAGAAAGCCGAGCATAAAAATTCTGAATGATAATTTGTTTCGAGAGCTCATGATTGGGGCATGAATTAACATTGACTTAAGCCTACCCCAAGATAGAGCAATACTTTCTCCTTCACGAGGCCAAAAATTATATATATAATTCCGATCACGATGAACTAGATGCATAGGATAATTTTTTTGGTGAAATTCCAATTCCAATCGATTCTAGTTCCAAGATCCAATATCATCACATAGCCTATACCATGTCAATGCTTTTCCCTTCAAAGATAAGAGGAAAACCTTTTTCTTTGATTCATCTCTGAATAAACCCGCAAGCTTAAATAATCCACAAATTTCATCCACATATATCAAGTGCATATCAGGATTCAGTTCTGTCTCCGGCATAAGGATTAGCTAGTAGTTGTTCTATCATACCCGAAGGAATTTCATAACCAATATTTTCAGTACGTGCAGTAGGTTGAGGGGCAACTAATTGTGCTTCCGGGCGAGGTGAAGATACCCCTAACTAACCCCTCAAAGGATGATTTACCATAGTGACAAGTGACAATAAATTTCAGCACGTAGTAATAATTTTTCCTTACCAATTTCCACTTACCAAGAGCGCTTCACTCCCTGGCGACAGCGCCAGAAAATAGTCTTGATGACCCACATGTATAGGGGATCAATCATAATCCTTTCAAAAAGTAAGAGTGTCGAACCCAGCGAGGAGCAAAAGGAAATGACAAGTGGTTTTCAGCAAGGTATTTTCTACAAGCACTAAAATTGTCGGTAACACATAGTTTGATAGCAAGATAATTTAACGGACAAGTAACGGTTACATCAAGTGGAACCCATCGAGGGTCATTCCTCGGATTCCCCTTCGGTGTTATGGACACACGGTTACTTTGACTTTACCACAGAACTATGATGACATCGGGTCGGCCCCGAGGGGTACCCGCGAGTGATGTGAAGTTGGGTTGACCTGGAGGGTACCCGCGAGATAACTACACGACACGGCTGTGCATTCTTAGCCCTTGCCACAAGTCCGTGAGACGAGGTGACGATACCACATATCATGGATCATTGGTCATTATCGCGTGCTCCGAAGACACTAACGGTTTGGATATTTGATCTTAGTAGGCCTCTGGCCTTTTTGCACTGACCACCATGCGGAATAAGTATGTGCACTCTGCATCGTATGATTCTCCGAAAGCTCTTCCGACATCAGCGATTGAGCGGCATGCGCCCGATTGGACGGTAACCACCCGTGCTTGTATAAGGGGGTGGGTCTGCTCCGAGCCGCGTACACAACATGCAGGAGTGCAAAGGGCGATGGGCCCAAGACCCCCTCACGCTTGGGATTTAGACCGACGTGTTGGCCTCTCTGTTGAGCCAAGGTAGGACTAGGTGTGTCGAGTAGCCGAGGTCGGGTATGTGATCACCCACAAATATAGGGGATCAATCATAGTCCTTTCAATAGGTAAGAGTGTCGAACCCAACGAGGAACAGAAGGAAATGGAAGTGGTTTTCAGCAAGGTATTTTCTGCAAGCACTAAAATAGTCGGTAACAGGTTGTTTGATAGCAAGATAATTTGTAACAGACAAGTAACGGTAATGGTAAATAAAGTGAAGCAAGATAGCCCAATCCTTTTGTGGCAAAGGTCAGGCCAAACCTGTCTCTTATAATAAGCAACGCATTCTTGAGGGCACACGGGAACTTCATCTAGTCACTATCACCATGTTGGTTTGATTCACGTTCGCTTCTTTGATAATTTCATATGTGGGTGGACCGGTGCTTGGGCGCTGTTCTTACTTGAACAAACCTCCCACTTATGATTAACCCCCTCGCAAGCATCCACAACTACGAGAAAAGTATTAAGATAAACACTACTATAGGATGCTGCTAACGCGACACTACGATCAGAGACCCTTTGAGAAACTGTGTGCGATGCAATAATCGCAAACGGTGGTGTCAGAGAACCGTCAAAAATGTCCAAAACATTTGCGATGATGGATGCATGAAACACGGTTCAGATTTTAGTTGCGTGTGTGATGCACGACATACAGTTGATTCAGCAGAACTATTTGCGATGAGGAAAAACAACAGAAACGGACAGCCATATCAATGTGTGTGCAATATACGGCATAGAGTTCCCTCCGATGAACTGTGTGCTATGAGGGAATGCAACCGAAACGGTCAGCCAGATCAAGGTGTGTGTGATATACGGCATACAGTTCACTTGGACAAACTGTTTTCGATTAGGCAAGAGAACGAAAACGGTTCATCTTAACAAGATGTGTGTGATATGCGGCATTTGCGATCAGCCAAAAGAACACAAACGATTCGTGTAAACCAGTGTGTGTGATACGCAGCAAACAGCCCACTCGGATGAACTATTTGGGATGCGAAATTATAACATAGACGATTACTATAGTAAGTTCGTGTGTGATTCTGTTCGTACAAAAAACTTTGAAAAAAAATGCAAACTAGTTGCTTGCGGTGGCTAGGAGTATCGCACATGATGCGTCTGCGAGTACTCGTGTGCGATGATTAGTAAGTTACACATAATGAACGAACGCAAGGGTGATATGCTGATCTTGGAGTCCAAGAAGACCGTCGTCGGAAGGCCGCCGGCTCAGGTTTTTAGCCTATATTTTATTATAATTGTATGCATAAGTAGGCTGTGAGTGTTTTGTGCCTTGCAGCATGTGGAATTTTAAATTATCCTGAATATGTAAGACAATTATTAACCATTGCCATTGTAAATTTGCCTCAATGGCGAGCAGAGCGCATGCAGGGACGCCACTAACCCGCAAAAAAAGAAAAAAGCAGGGACGCCACGGCGAGTAACCACATGGTCAACTTTCTGGCACCCCATGGGAGACGCGACGGCGCATCCATAGGACACGATGGTGATATCATGACCGTGTGTGATAGTGGGCATGCACGTACACGTACATACGAGAATAAGGGCCCACGCTTCGGGCTTCCAATCCGTGGCATATGGTTGATCCAAAAGAACTGTTTGCGATGAGACAGAACAACAAAAAACAGGGCTTTGTGGGCCCAGAACCATCAATAAATTTTGAATTTGTTTCTCCTCACATTGCAGATTACAACGCAATAAGTAATTGCAAATTGTTCACACAGATCAAACTAATATGTGCTCACACTTAGCACCAGGCTATAAAAGCTACCCACTTGAAAATTACTTCATAGTTCCTCTCCTCATCACCTACAAAACTGGTCTTTCCTATCAAGTCGTTCCGCCATGACCGGTAAGAGGAGTTTCGGGTGGGCATATAACCAGGCAGCAAAGACCAAGGCCACTGAAGCACTAGAGAGATCCCGCTGCGAAGGGGCAGCCGCAGCAGAGATGTCCCGGCGCGCCCCGGAGCCCTCGAACGAGCTCTCACGGGTACACGAGGGCTCACACAATCGCACTCGCCGCATTGGCAATCGCGATGAGCTGGCGTTGCTGAAGTCCTTGGCCGGCAACGACAACATTCTCGCTGGCCACATTAAGCAGCAGGAGCTGGTCGACGGCTTGATGAAGCTGCTCAAGATCAGCGATGCCTCGGTTGACAAGGCGATCGGCCTCGTCGAGCAACTCATGGGTGACAATGCGAAGGTTCTCAAGGCGCCGTGACGCCCCCGATTCAATCATACACTAATCATACACGCAAATGTGTACGATCAAGATCAGGGACTCACGAGAAGATATCACAACACAACTCTAGACACAAATTAAAATAATATAAGCTTTATATTACAAGCCAGGGGCTTCAAGGGCTTGAATACATAAGCTCGAATACAAACGAGTCAGCGGAAGCAAAATTATCTGAGTAAAGACATGAGTTAAGCAAGTTTGCCTTAAGAAGGCTAGCACAAATGCAACAATGATCAAAAAGGCAAGGCCTCCTGCCTGGGAGCCTCTTAACTAGTCCTAGTCGTCGGTGTCCGTCACGTAGTATTAGGCATCCTCGGGGTAGCAGTAGTCGTCGTCTAAGGTGGCATCTGGCTCCAGCTGGACTCCGTCATCTGGTTGCGTCATCCGAGAAGAATGGAAAAGGGGGAAAAGTGGGAGCAAAGCAACCGTGAGTAATCATCCAAAGTACTCGCAAGCAAGGATCTGCACTACTTATGCATCGGTATCAATGAAAGGGGTAGTATCTATGGACTAACTACAGAATGCCAGAATAAGAGGGGGAGAAGCTAGTCCTATCGAAGACTAGCATCTTCTGGGAACCACCGTCTTGCATCAAGAGGAGGCAGTAGAGTAGTATAACATAAGTCATATTTATGTTGTTGTCAGTGCCCCGGGGTCCTTTCTCGACTCCCGAAGCAACATATCCAAATCATGCCTCAGCATCTAGTTCTAGTTGTATCGAGTAGGATACAACTTCGAGTATCCGTTACCATAGGACATGTTATCAATAGATGTTTTCTTCCCTGCAGGGGTGCACTAACTTACCCACCATGCTCGATTAACTCTGGCCGGACACACTTTCCTGGGTCATGCCCGGCCTCGGCCAAACAAGACGCCGTAACCCGACCTAGGCTAAATAGAGAGGTCAACACGCCGGACTAAACATATGCCCCCAGGGGTCATGAGCCATCCCCCCGGGAACTCCTGGACGTTCCGTACGCGGCCGGTGAGCAGACCTAGCTACCTCCTTAAAAAGGCAGGAGCTTACGTAGTCCAACCCGGCGCGCGCCGCTCAGTCACTAACGTCTATTAAGCTTCGACTGATGCATACGACGCAGAAAGCCCATACTATGCCCACGTGATGGTTAGTGCTATCAGGCCAGAGGCCCCTTGGATCAAATATCCAAATCGCAGTGGATTAGGAACACACAGTAACAAGCAGAGACTCACAAAAGATGTGACCCCGTCACCCCTTCTCGAGGACTTGTGGCAAGGGCTAAGAATGCCCGGCCACGCCTCGTAATTATCTCGCGGGCACCTTCCAGGTCAACCCGACTGCACATCATTTGCAATTAAGCTCACACGGGTACCCCTCAGGGCCGACCCATCTTTGGTAACATGGTTCAGTGTAAAGTCATAGTAACCATAGTAACTGTGTGTCTAACACCAAGGGGAACCCTGAGGAACCACCCTCGGTGGATTCTACTCGATGTAATCATCAAGGTGAACGTAAGAGGAACCACCCTCAAGGTTCACACTTGAGGGGTTGCACGACAGAGTCGTATCGGAAGTGGTTAAGGAGGAAATCGCCCTCGATTACCAAGATCGAATAGCTACACTACAGAGATCTCATCAGGAGTGGTGTAAGAGGTACCACCCTCGGCACTCGATGGTAACTCTGCAGAGTCGAGCAACAAAAGGGGCGTGATGTGATGTGAGGTGTCGGGCTCTGGTCATCAATCACGTTGATGGAGTCATCAATGATGAAGCAGGGGCAACAAGGACAAGGTGGGGGTCACTGATGGATCACTAACCAACCTATACTAAGTAGTTTAGGATAAGCAGGTAGGTAACAATAAGCAGGTTACAAAAGCAGGCTATGCATCAGAATAGGAGCAATCAATCATAGTAGCAAAATCTAATGCAAGCATGAGAGAATGGAATGGGCGATATCGGGATGATCAAAGGGGCCTTGCCTGGAAGCTCCGCTGAAAGGGAAGAAGGGTCGTCATTGACGTAGTCGATCATAGCGGCATCAACAGCCTCGGGGTCTAGTGGAGAGAAGAGGGGGAAGAAACAATAAATACACAGTAATCATATGCAACATAGAGTATGCTATGTTAACGTGCAGCGCAGGGTTGCCTAAAGATATGTCTAAGTCATTTAGTTATTTAGGATTAAAATTGAATTTAATAACCGATGTATAGGCACTATTCATCTACCGGAAATGGGCTAAAAGTTACGGGTTCACCTCTGTAGAGGGTTCCGACATAGAATCAGATGACACGATCAGATTCGTCTCGTTGTTCTCAGCAACTTTCATATATAAAGTTTTTCCATCTGAGCTACGACTTATTTTCTATGATTTATCAAAGTTTTAGCAATATTCTGAATTTGTTTTAATTACTAAATTCGTCATAAAGAGAATTATGACGTCATCCTAGCGTCAGCGGTCAACAGACCAGTTCACTGGTCAATAGGGCCCATGAGGGGCACACTGGCAGTGACTGGGCGATGCCCAGTCAGCCGTTGACTGGGTCAACAAGGCCAGCCGGGCCCCTAGGGCCACTGGGTAGTGTCCTAAGGTGGTGGGCTCGGTCGGCCATGTCGGCACCAGCGCCTGTGGAGACCGCCAAGCGCTCCCGTGGCGGAGAGGCGCCGGATCTCGCTGGAATCCGGCTCCGAGCGGCCGTTCTGGGCGCCAAACCCCTCGTTCGAGAGCTACCGCGGCGATAACGGCGACAGGGGCTGGGTCGCCCTGCAGGGGCGACCACAACGAGACGAGCGGGTGCGGGCCGGTACGGTCGTGGCCAGGAAGGGCGCGGCGATGGTCAGTGGCCAGCGCGACGGCGTGCGTGACGCTGGGGCGGAGGCGAGGCCAGCGGCGGGTGCAGCCGCAGCAGCGAGTCAGGCGCGAGGCGACTACGACACGGGTGGCAGCAGGCCTAGCGTTGCGCGGGCGTGTGGCCAGCAGGGGAGGAGGCGACCAAGGCGCGGCGCAAGCAGCAACATTTGTGCGCGGACGGGCGCCGGGCGCGGTGGGCGCGGCTTGGCTGGGTGTGAGCACGGGGGCTGGGGAACGGGACTGCGACGAGGCTGCGCATGCATGGGAGACAAGCAGCAGGGAGGGGGGGGAGGGCATGGCCACGCGCGCATGGGGCTACGTCCAGGGGACGGGCGCGAGCGCGGCGGCGGGCGTCGTGCGGGAGCACTGCTACGGAGGGGGAAGATGGGGAGGGCGTGGCTCACCGAGAGCCGTAGGGGGTTGGCAGCGGGCTCGACGGGGGTCGGGGTGGCCGGAGTCGATGACGAGAACGGCGGCATCCGAGGAGGGAGGAGATGGGAACGAGGATGAATCCAGCAGCAACAGGGCTCCCCAGCTCCAGCCTTCGGTCGGGGAGGAGGAGGTGGAACACGACGGAGCTCTCGGACTTGTCGGAGCAGCAAATGAGCAACGGTAGCCGCAGGCTTTACGGTGGCGAGGAGAACCAGCAGCGTGTGGGGGGGGATCTGAGTGGTCATGCGGAGAGGGAGCGCAACAGGGAGTGGGCGAGTGGGGAGGGAGCCCGAGGCATCGGGGCTGCCCTTATCCTCTCGCCGGCGACGTGACAGCGCAGGGCACCGTGCCGGGTCCGGCGGTATCGAGCGGGGGGGGGGGGGGCCTCGGTCGGTCGAATAGAAGGAAAGGAGGGGATCGACCGCGGGGGAGGCGTTGGGCCGGCTGGGTGGGCTGAAGCCGAGGGGGTCTAGGGGTTGTGGCCTTTTCCTATTTTTTTTTCTTTTTGGACTTTCTTTTAAAAGCTTTTTTGTTTTAGTTATTTTAGGCCATTTAGACACTTTGCAAAAATGTTGGTTCACCACCAATATTACCAGAAGAATACTTTCCACATGATGAACATTTTCGTTTTCATGTTTGAGTAATTTTGAATTTCACACATAATTTGAAATTGAATTCAACTGGAATTTCAAAGAGATAAGAGACAATGATGAACAAACACTTGTTTAGCAAAAGGATTAACTTAACCCCAGGGATTGCTGTAGCATCATTACACCGGGGTGTTACAACTATCCTCCTCTAAAAGAAATTCTCGTCCCAAGAATTAAGAGGTAGAAGGGAAAAGATCGGGGTATTCAGCTCGGAGGTTATCTTCGCGTTCCCAAGTGGCTTCACCTTTAGTATGATTCGACCATTGCACCTTGAGGAACTTGGTAACCTTATGGCGGGTTCGACGTTCAGCTTCTTCAAGAATGCGGATCAAATGCTCTTTATAAGTGAGATCATCTTGCACATCAATCAGTTCCGGATCCACTTCACATTCCGGATCCTTGAAGCATCGACGAAGTTGTGACACGTGGAAGATGTCATGGACGTGAGAGAACTAAGGTGGAAACTCCAATTGATAAGCTACCAGTCCACGACGGGCGAGAATGTGGAAGGGACCAATGTAGCGTGGAGCTAGCTTGCCCTTGACTCCGAAACGATGAGTGCCTCTCAAAGGAGTGACACGCATACAAGCTTGATCACCAGGTTGATAAGTTGAACCCTAGTGTTTCCGGTCATAGTTGCTCTTCTACCGGGACTGGGCTGCCTTGAGATTATCCCGGACAATGCAAACCTGCTCTTCGTCCTGTTGAATAATGTCCGGACCAATGAGTGTCCGTTCCCTAGTTTCTGACCAATTCAGAGGGGTTCGTCACTTACGTCCATAAAGCACTTCGAAGGGTGCCATTTTCAAGCTGGCTTGATAGCTATTGTTATAAGAGAACTCCACATAAGGGAGAGATTCTTCCCACTTCTTACCGAAAGAAATAACACAAGCCTGAAGCATGTCTTCCAGAATTTGATTGACTCGCTCGACTTGGCCTTGGGATTGGGGATGATAAGCAATGCTCCAGGTAATATGAGTCCCCATTGCCTCTTGGAAACTATCCCAGAACTTTGAAGTGAATATACTGCCACGGTCTAAACTAATCTCCTTCAGAATGCCATGGAGTGACACAATTCTGGAGATATACAAGTTTGCTAATTGACTAGCAGTGATTGTCTCCTTGATATGCAGAAAGTGAGCAACTTTTGAGAATTCGTTGATGACGACAAAGATAGCATCATTACCTTTCTGAGACTTGGGAAGGCTAGTGCCGAAGTCCATCTGAATCTTATCCCACTTCCATTCAGGAATTGGAAGCAGTTGTAGAAGTCCAGCTGGTTTCTGATGTTCTGCTTTGACGCGATGACAAACGTCACATTCTTCGATATATCGAGCAATGTCTTGCTTCATTTTAGACCACCAGTACTTCTGACGGATGTCTAGATACATCTTGGTACTTCCTAGATGAATAGAGAGATGGGTATCATGTGCTTCTTTCATCACCTTCTCTGTCATAAGCTCAAACCGAGGTACTACAATATGATCTCTGAAGTATAAGGTCCCATCTTCAGCAAGCGATAAATCTCTAGATTTCTCTAAGGCAAGATCCTTTTTCATCAGATCAACATGAGCATCTTTGGCTTGAGAGACTTAATTGCTTTCAGAAGAGTTGGTTCCAAGACAAGGTTATTCAGAGAACCCTGTGGAACTAGTTGAAGGTTCAACTTGCAAAGTTCTTCATAAAGGCGGGGTTGAGTTATATGAACCATGTGGTTATTGCAATAAGACTTGCGGATCACGGCATCGGCCATTACATTAGCCTTGCCAGGTGTATAAGATATACCGCAGTTGTAGTCAGCAATAGCTTCCATCCATCGCTGTTGATGGAGGTTCAATTTTTGCTGAGTAAATAGATACTTCACACTCTGGTGATCGGTGAAGATCTCGCAACGATTACCGAGAAGGTACTATGTTCATAGCTTCAGTGCAAAGATAACCGCAGCAAGCTCGAGGTCGTGAACTGGGTAGTTCTCTTCGTGAGTACGCACTTGACGGGAGGCATAAGCAATCACTCTGCACTCTTGCATTAGGACACAACCTAAACATTGTGGTGAAGCGTCGCAATAGATGACAAAGTCCTTGCGAGAATCGGGGGGAGCAAGCACTAGGGCAGATGTCAGCTTGTCCTTGAGTGCCTGGAAACTTTCCTGACACTTTTTAGTCCAACCAAACTTAACGCCTTTGTGTAGTAGATTGGTCAGTGGCTTGGCGATCTTGGAGAAGTTCTCGACAAAGCAGCAACAATAGCTAGCTAGTCCGAGAAAGCTTCTGACTTGCTTGACAGTCTTCGGAGGGGTCCAGTCAATAATAGCATGAACTCGCTCTGGGTTGACGGCAATACCATCCTTGGAGATCACATGCCAAAGGTAGGTTACTTCGGGAAGCCAGAATTTGCACATGGAATACTTGGCATAAAGTTGATGCTCTCGAAGCTTTTCTAGAACAAGACGAAGATGTTCAACATGTTCTCCTTTGTTTTTCGAATATACCAGGATATCATACAAATAGACTACGACGAACTTGTCGAGGTAATCCATGAATATGTAGTTCATCAGACGAGAGAAAGTAGCTGGAGCATTGGTTAAACCGAATGACATGACGGTGTACTCATATGAACCATATCGAGTAACGGATGCGGTCTTTGGAATATCCTCTTCACGAACACGGATCTGGTGGTAACCCAACCTCAAGTCGAGTTTAGAGAATATCGATGAACCAGCTAGTTGATCATACAAATCATTGATCCGAGGAAGGGGATATTTATTCTGAATTGTAGCTTGGTTGATAGGACGATAGTCTTGGACCAAACGATTCGTTCCATCCTTCTTCTTCACAAAGAGAGAAGGTGCTCCCCAAGCAGAGGAACTTGGACAAATGAAACCCTTGCGAAGAGATTTGTCGATTTCCTTCTTAAGTTCAAGGATCTCATGATTCAGAATCTTGTATGGTCGTTTGGCGATATGAACGGTGCTTGGTTTCAAGTCAATGACGAACTTGACGGCCCAAGCAGGGGGTATTCCTGGAAGTTCTTCTGGAAAGACGTCTTGGAAGTCACGAACGACTGGAATCTGTTCAATTCCCTCAAGAGGTGATGCGTTCAATGCATTCTAGACATGAAGTCGTGCTTCTGCGTTTTGAACAATCTGAGCATGGTAGCTTACTATCTCATCGGAAGGATGTAGGAGGTGAACGACCTTGGTGGTGCAAACGATAGAGGCAGTATGTGCGTTCAACCATTCCATTCCCAGAATGAGGTCAATATTGGAAGACTCCAGAATAATGGGAGAAACAAGGAATTCCAACCCTTCAATCTCAACGGGAATGTCGCGACCAATCATGGTAGTTTGACATCGGCCCGCAGGGGTGCGTACCACTATCGGAGTGTTCATGGGCTCGCATCGAATGTCGTGTGTGTATGCAAACTTTTTTTAAATGAATGAATGTGATGCCCCTGAATCGAATAAAACTGAAGCTGGTACTGAATTAACAAGGAGAGTACCCATCACAATAGCAGGCTGGTCTTGAGCTTCATTCAGATCAATGTTGTTAGCCTGCCCACGACCATAAGGTCTAGCATTGTTGTTGCGGGGTTGATTGTTACCACGACCCGCAGCAGGAAGAGGCAGTTGGTTCTGATTCTGAGGACAGTTCCTGGAGTGGTGACCTGGAAGGCCACACTTGAAGCATAGACCATCATTGGTGTTGGGAGCAGGAGCTTGGGGTGGTACAGCTCGAAGAGGCTGCCTCTACGGTGGAGGAGGCAGACGAGGTGCAACATAGGACTGTCTTGGTGCGGGTGCAGTTGGGCGGTACATGTTATGGGGGATCCATATCCGATGCTTCTGCGCTGACGGGCCCGAAGATGAACCAGCGTCATGGCTGCGCCTGAGGGATCCTTGGTGTTCCTGAAGACCAATCTCAACCTGAATAGCCTTTTTCACCAAAGTGGCGAAATCAGCAAAGTCATGAATGAGCAGTGCTAGCTTGATATCCAGGTGAAGTCCATCACGAAACTTCTCTTGCTTACGAGCATCACTAGCAATGTCTTCTTTAGCGTAATGGGACAAGTCCAAGAATTCCTGTTGATAACCATCTACAGACTTGTTGCCTTGGGTGAGGTTGCGGAACTCTCGCTTCTTCCTGTCCATGACTCCCTGAGGAATGAAGCGGGCACGGAAAGCGGCTTGGAAATCCGGCCAAGTGATGACCGTTCCAGCAGGTTTGGTACGCCTGTGGCTGTCCCACCATTGTGCAACGGGCCCCTTGAGGAAGAAGGATGCGAAGGTGACATAGCTGGCAGGGGCAACACTAGCAGACTCCATTTCATACGTGATGTCCCGAAGCCAGTCGTCGGCATCAAGGGGCTGAGTTGAGCTGCGGTAGATGGTCGGGTTGAGGGGCATGGAGTCCTGCAGAGTAACTGGGGCTGGCTATTGGTTCATATTCGGACAAGGAAACTGAGCCATCATTCCTTCCATGTGTTGGGGAACGTAGCAGAAATTCAAAATTTTCCTATGTGTCACCAAGATCTATCTATGGAGAGACTAGCAACGAGGGGAAGGAGAGTGCATCTACATACCCTTGTAGATCGCTAAGCAGAAGCGTTCAAGTGAACGGGGTTGATGGAGTCGTACTCGTCGTGATTCAGATCACCGATGATCCTAGTGCCGAACGGACGGCACCTCCGCGTTCAACACACGTACAGCTCGACGATGTCTCCCACGCCTTGATCCAGCAAGGAGAGAGGGAGAGGTTGAGGAAGACTCCATCCAGCAGCAGCACAACGGCGTGGTGGTGATGGAGGAGCGTGGCAATCCTGCAGGGCTTCGCCAAGCACCTACGGGAGAGGAGGAGGTGTCACGGGAGGGAGGGAGGCGCCAAGGGCTCAGGTATGGATGCCCTCCCTCCCCTCCACTATATATAGGGGCAGGGGAGAGGGGGGAGGCGCAGCCTTGCCCCTTCCTCCAAGGAAGGGGTGCGGCTAAGAGGGGGGGAGGAGTCCATCCTCCCCAAGGCACCTCGGAGGTGCCTTCCCCTTTTAGGACTCTCCCTTTTTTTCTATATCTTGGCGCATGGGCCTCTAGGGGCTGGTGCCCTTGGCCCATGTAGGCCAAGGCGCACCCCCTACAGCCCATGTGGCCCCCCGGAGCAGGTGGCCCCACCCGGTGGGCCCCCGGGACCCTTCCGGTGGTCCCGGTACAATACCGATGACCCCGAAACTTGTCCCGATGGCCGAAACAGGACTTCCTATATATAAATCTTTACCTCCGGACGGAACTCCTCGTGACGTCCGAGATCTCCTCCGGGACTCCGAACAACATTCGGTAACCACATACAAGCTTCCTTTATAACCCTAGCATCATCGAACCTTAAGTGTGTAGACCCTACGGGTTCGGGAGACATGTAGTCATGACCGAGATGTTCTCCGGTCAATAACCAACAGCGGGATCTGGATACCCATGTTGGCTCCCACATGTTCCACAATGATCTCATCGGATGAACCACGATGTCAAGGACTCAATCAATCCCGTATACAATTCCCTTTGTCTAGCGGTATGGTACTTGCCCGAGATTCGATCGTCGGTATACCGATACCTTGTTCAATCTCGTTACCGGCAAGTCTCTTTACTCGTTCCGTAACACATCATCCCGTGATCAACCCCTTGGTCACATTGTGCACATTATGATGATGTCCTACCGAGTGGGCCCAGAGATACCTCTCCGTTTACACGGAGTGACAAAATCCCAATCTCGATTCGTGCCAACCCAACAGACACTTTCAGAGATACCCGTAGTGTACCTTTATAGCCACCCAGTTACGTTGTGACGTTTGGCACACCCAAAGCACTCCTACGGTATCCGGGAGTTGCACAATCTCATGGTCTAAGGAAATGATACTTGACATTAGAAAAGCTTTAGCATACGAACTACATGATCTTGTGCTAGGCTTAGGATTGGGTCTTGTCCATCACATCATTCTCCTAATGATGTGATCCCGTTATCAACGACATCCAATGTCCATGGTCAGGAAACCGTAACCATCTATTGATTAACGAGCTAGTCAATTAGAGGCTTACTAGGGACATGGTGTTGTTATGTATCCACACATGTATCTGAGTTTCCTATCAATACAATTCTAGCATGGATAATAAACGATTATCATGAACAAGGAAATATAATAATAATCAATTTATTATTGCCTCTAGGGCATATTTCCAACAGTCTCCCACTTGCACTAGAGTCAATAATCTAGTTCACATCGATATGTGATTAACACTCAAGGTCACATCCCCATGTGACTAACACCCAAAGAGTTTACTAGAGTCAATAATCTAGTTCACATTTACCATGTGATTAACACTCGATGAGTTCTGGGTTTGATCATGTTATGCTTGTGAGAGAGGTTATAGTCAACGGGTCTGAACCTTTCAGATCCGTGTGTGCTTTACAAATCTCTATGTCATCTCCTAGATGCAGCTACCACGTTCTATTTGGAGCTATTCCAAATAACTGTTCTACTTGGAGCTATTCTAAATTGTTGCTCCATTATACGTATCCGGTATCTCTACTCAGAGCTATTCGGATAGGTGTTAAGCTTGCATCGACGTAACCCTTTACGACGAACTCTTTTACCACCTCCATAATTGAGAAAATTCCTTAGTCCACTAGTTACTAAGGATAACTTTGACCGCTATCCTGTGATCCATTCTTGGAACACTCTTGTACCCCTTGACTGACTCATGGTAAAGCACACTTCAGGTGCGGTACACAGCATAGCATACTGTAGAGCCTATGTCTTAAGCATAGGGGACGACCTTCGTTCCTTTCTCTCTATTCTGCCATGGTCGAGCTTTAAGTCTTAAATTCATACCTTACAACTCAGGCAAGAACTCCTTCTTTGACTGATCCATCTTGAACACCTTCAAGATCACGTCAAGGCATGTGCTCATTTGAAAGTACTATTAAGCGTTTTGATCTATCCTTATAGATCTTGATGCTCAATGTTCAAGTAGCTTAATCCAGGTTTTCCATTGAAAACACTTTCCAAATAACCCTATATGCTTTCCAGAAATTCTACGTCATTTTGATCATTAATATGTCAACAACATATACTCATCAGAAATTCTATAGTGCTCCCACTCACTTCTTTGGAAATACAAGTTTCTCATAAACTTTGTATACACCCAAAATCTTTGATCATCATCAAAGCATACATTCCAACTCCAAGATGCTCACTCCAGTCCTCAGAAGGATTGCTAGAGCTTTGCATACTTATTAGCATATTTCAGGATAGACAAAACCTTCCGGTTGTATCACATACAACCTTTCCTCAAGAATCGTCGAGGAAACAATGTTTTGACATCCTATCTGCAAGATTTCATAAATAATGCAGTAATTGCTAATATAATTCCAACAGACTCTTAGCATCGCTACGAGTGAGAACGTCTCATCGTAGTCAACTCCTTGAACTTGTCGAAAAACATCTTAACGACAAGTCGAGCTTTCTCAATGGTGACACTTACCATCATTGTCTGTCTTCCTTTCAAAATCCATATGTACCTAACAGCCTTACGACCATCAAGTAGTTCTTCCAAAGTCTCCACTTTGTTTTCATACATGGATCCTCTCTCGGGTTTTATGGCCTTGAGCCATTTATCGGAATCCGGGCCCACCATCGCTTCTCCATAGCTCGTAGGTTCATTGTTGTCTAGCAACATGACTTCCAAGACAGGATTACGTACCACTCTGAAGTAGTACGCATCCTTGTCATCCCACGAGGTTTGGTAGTGACTCGATCCGAAGTTTCATGATCACTATCATAAGCTTCCACTTCAGTTGGTGTACGTGCCACAGGAACAACTTCCTGTGCCCTGCTACACACTTGTTGAAGTGACGGTTCAATAACCTCATCAAGTCTCCACCATCCTCCCACTCAACTTTTCGAGAGAAACCTTTCCTCGAAAAAGGACCCGATTCAAGAAACAATCCCTATTGCTTTCGGATCTGAATTAGGAGGTATACCCAACTGTTTTTGGGTGTCCTATGAAGATGCATTTTATCTGCTTTCGTTCGAGCTTATCAACCTGAAACCTTTTCACATAAGTGTCGCAGCCCCAAACTTTCAAGAAACGGCAACTTAGGTTTCTCCAAACCATAGTTCATACGGTGTCGTCTCAACGAAATTATGTGGTGCCCTATTTAAAGTGAATGTGGTTGTCTCTAATGCCTAACCCATAAACGATAGTGGTAACTCGATAAGAGACATCATGATATGCACCATATCCAATAGGGTGCAACTATGACGTTTGGACACACCATCACACTATGGTGTTCCAGGCTGTATCAGTTGTGAAACAATTTCCACAATGTCTTAATTCTGTGCCAAACTCGTGATTCAGATATTCATCTCTATGATCATATCATAGATCTTTTATCCTCTTGTCACGACGATCTTTCAACTTCACACTGAAATTACTTGAACCTTTCAATAATTCAGACTCGTGATTCATCAAGTAAATATACTCAACATCTACTCGAATCATCTGTGAAGTAAGAACATAACGATATTCACTGCATGCCTCAGCACTCATTGGACTGCACACATCAAAATGTGTTACTTCCAACAAGTTGCTATCTTGTTCCATCTTACTGAAAACGAGGCTTTTCAGTCATCTTGCCCATGTGGTATGATTTGCATGTCCCAAGTGATTCAAAATCAAGTGAGTCAAAACGGTCCATTTGCATGGAGTTTCTTCATGCATATACACCAATAGACATGGTTCGCATGTCTCAAACTTTTCAAAAACGAGTGAGCCCAAAGATCCATCAATATGGAGCTTCTTCATGCGTTTTATACCGATATGACTTACGTGGCAGTGCCACAAGTAGGTGGTACTATCATTACTATCTTTTGGCATGAACATGTGTATCACTACGATCGAGATTTAATAAACCATTCATTTTAGGTGTAAGACCATTGAAGGTATTATTCAAATAAACAGAGTAACCATTATTCTCCTTAAATGAATAACCGTATTGCGATAGACGTAATCCAATCATGTCTATGCTCAACGCAAACACCAAATAACAATTATTTAGGTTTAACACCAATCTCTTTGGTAGAGGGAGCGTGCGATGCTTGATCATATCAAGCTTGGAAAAACTTCCAACACATATCGTCAGCTCACCTTTAGCTAGTCTCCGTTTATTCCGTAGCCTTTTGTTTCGAGTTACTAACACTTAGCAACCGAACCGGTATCTAATACCCTGGTGCTACTAGGAGTACTAGCAAAGTACACATTAACACAATGTATATCCAATATACTTCTATCGACCTTGCCAGCCTTCTTATCTACCAAGTATCTAGGGTAATTCTGCTCTAGTGGTTGTTCCCCTTATTACAGAAGCACTTAGTCTCGGGTTTGGGTTTTACCTTGGGTTTCTTCACTAGAGCAGCAGCTGATTTGCCGTTTCATGAAGTATCCCTTCTTGCCCTTGCCCTTCTTGAAACTAGTGGTTTCACCAACCATCAACAATTGATGCTCCTTCTTGATTTCTACTTTCGCGGTGTCAAACATCGCGAATACCTCAAGGATCATCATATCTATCCCTGATATGTTATAGTTCATCACGAAGCTCTAACAGCTTGGTGGCAATGACTTTGGAGAACCATCACTGTCTTATCTGGAAGATCAACTCCCACTCGATTCAAATGATTGTTGTACTCAGACAATCTGAGCACAAGCTCAACAATTGAGCTTTTCTCCTTAGTTTGCAGGTTAAGAAAGTCATCGGAGGTCTTATACCTCTTGACATGGGCACGAGCCTGAAATCTCAATTTCAGCCCTCAAAACATCTCATATGTTTCGCGATGTTTCAAAAACGTCTTTGGTGCCTCAACTCTAAACCGTTTAACTGAACTATCACGTAGTTATCAAAACGTGTATGTCAGATGTTCGGAACAACCAGAGACAACGTTCGAGGTTCAGCACACTGAGCGGTGCATTAAGGACATAAGCCTTCTATGAAGCAATGAGGACAATCCTCAGTTTATGGACCTAGTCCGCATAATTGCTACTATCAACTTTCAACTAATTTTTCTCTAGGAATATATCTAAACAGTTTACCTATAGCGTGAGCTACGACATAATTTGCAAAAAACCTTTTGACTATGTTCAGGATAATTAAGTTCATCTTATGAACTCCCACTCAGATAGACATCCCTCTAGTCATCTAAGTGATTACATGATCCGAGTCAAACTAGGCCGTGTCCGATCATCACGTGAGACGGACTAGTCATCATCGGTGAACATCTTCATGTTGATCGTATCTTCTATACGACTCATGTTCGACCTTTCGGTCTCCGTGTTCCGAGGCCATGTCTGTACATGCTAGGCTCGTCAAGTTAACCCTAAGTGTTTCGCGTGTGTAAATTTGTCTTACACCCGTTGTATGTGAACGTTAGAATCTAACACCCGATCATCACGTGGTGCTTCGAAACACGAACTGTCGCAACGGTGCACAGTTAGGGGAGAACACTTCTTGAAATTGTTGTAAGGGATCATCTTATTTACTACCGTCGTTCTAAGCAAATAAGATGTATAAACATGATAAACATCACATGCAATCAAATAGTGACATGATATGGCCATCATCACTTTGCTCCTTTTGATCTCCATCTTCGGGGCTCCATGATCATCATCGTCACCGGCATGACACCATGATCTCCATCATCATGATCTCCATCATCGTGTCTTCATGAAGTTGCCTCGCCAACTATTACTTCTACTACTATGGCTAACGGTTAGCAATAAAGTAAAGTAATTACATGACGTTTAAGTTGACACGCAGGTCACAAATAAATAAAGACAACTCCTATGGCTCCTGCCGGTTGTCATACTCATCGACATGCAAGTCGTGATTCCTATTACAAGAACATGATCAATCTCATACATCACATATATCATTCATCACATCCTTTTGGCCATATCACATCACATAGCATACCCTGCAAAAACAAGTTAGACGTCCTCTAATTGTTGTTTGCATGTTTTACGTGGCTGCTATGGGTTTCTAGCAAGAACGTTTCTTACCTACGCATGAACCACAACGTGATATGCCAATTGCTATTTACCCTTCATAAGGACCCTTTTCATCGAATCCGATCCGACTAAAGTGGGAGAGACAGACACCCGCCAGCCACCTTATGCAACTAGTGCATGTTTGTCGGTGGAACCGGTCTCACGTAAGCGTACGTGTAAGGTTGGTCCGGGCCGCTTCATCCCATGATGCCGCCGAATCAAGATAAGACTAGTAACGGCAAGCATATTGAACAATATCGACGCCCACAACTACTTTGTGTTCTACTCGTGCAAAGAATCTACGCAATAGACCTAGCTCATGATGCCACTGTTGGGAACGTAGCAGAAATTCAAAATTTTCCTACGTGTCACCAAGATCTATCTATGGAGAGACTAGCAACGAGGGGAAGGAGAGTGCATCTACATACCCTTGTAGATCGCTAAGCGGAAGCGTTCAAGTGAACGGGGTTGATGGAGTCGTACTCGTCGTGATTCAGATCACCGATGATCCTAGTGCCGAACGGACAGCACCTCCGCGTTCAACACACGTACAGCTCGACGATGTCTCCCACGCCTTGATCCAGCAAGGAGAGAGGGAGAGGTTGAGGAAGACTCCATACAGCAGCAGCACAACGGCGTGGTGGTGATGGAGGAGCGTGGCAATCCTGCAGGGCTTCGCCAAGCACCTACGGGAGAGGAGGAGGTGTCACGGGAGGGAGGGAGGCGCCAAGGGCTCAGGTATGGATGCCCTCCCTCCCCTCCACTATATATAGGGGCAGGGGAGAGGGGGGAGGCGCAGCCTTGCCCCTTCCTCCAAGGAAGGGGTGCGGCTAAGAGGGGGGGAGGAGTCCATCCTCCCCAAGGCACCTCGGAGGTGCCTTCCCCTTTTAGGACTCTCCCCTTTTTTCTATATCTTGGCGCATGGGCCTCTAGGGGCTGGTGCCCTTGGCCCATGTAGGCCAAGGTGCACCCCCTACAGCCCATGTGGCCCCCCGGAGCAGGTGGCCCCACCCGGTGGGCCCCCGGGACCCTTCCGGTGGTCCCGGTACAATACCGATGACCCCGAAACTTGTCCCGATGGCCGAAACAGGACTTCCTATATATATAAATCTTTACCTCCGGACCATTCCGGAACTCCTCGTGACGTCCGGGATCTCATCCGGGACTCCGAACAACATTCGGTAACCACATACAAGCTTCCTTTATAACCCTAGCATCATCGAACCTTAAGTGTGTAGACCCTACGGGTTCGGGAGACATGTAGTCATGACCGAGATGTTCTCCGGTCAATAACCAACAGCGGGATCTGGATACCCATGTTGGCTCCCACATGTTCCACGATGATCTCATCGGATGAACCACGATGTCAAGGACTCAATTAATCCCGTATACAATTCCCTTTGTCTAGCGGTATGGTACTTGCCCGAGATTCGATCGTCGGTATACCGATACCTTGTTCAATCTCGTTACCGGCAAGTCTCTTTACTCGTTCCATAACACATCATCCCGTGATCAACCCCTTGGTCACATTGTGCACATTATGATGATGTCCTACTGAGTGGGCCCAGAGATACCTCTCCGTTTACACGGAGTGACAAAATCCCAATCTCGATTCGTGCCAACCCAACAGACACTTTCAGAGATACCCGTAGTGTACCTTTATAGCCACCCAATTACGTTGTGACGTTTGGCACACCCAAAGCACTCCTACGGTATCCGGGAGTTGCACAATCTCATGGTCTAAGGAAATGATACTTGACATTAGAAAAGCTTTAGCATACGAACTACATGATCTTGTGCTAGGCTTAGGATTGGGTCTTGTTCATCACATCATTCTCCTAATGATGTGATCCCGTTATCAACGACATCCAATGTCCATGGTCAGGAAACCGTAACCATCTATTGATTAACGAGCTAGTCAACTAGAGGCTTACTAGGGACATGGTGTTGTCTATGTATCCACACATGTATCTGAGTTTCCTATCAATACAATTCTAGCATGGATAATAAACGATTATCATGAACAAGGAAATATAATAATAATCAATTTATTATTGCCTCTAGGGCATATTTCCAACACCATGAACCGGTGGTTCAGCTCAAACTGTTGCATCATTCCAGCAAAGAATTTGGGTGGTGGTGGATCGTTGCCACCACGGCCACGACCAGCAGGTCTAACCATCCTGCTAACATGTAACAGGGGTAGTTCAGTATCGAGCATTTGCAAAGACAAATGATGATTCATAATGAAACATGCATAATGAAAGAGGTACGATGGATACCACATAGTAGTCAACACGACAATGTATGTACTATTCAAGATGCTATTCTAAGGAGTAACTATGGCTTATCCAACTTTGGGGTGAATGTGGTCATGGGATCCTAATGTTAGAGTTAGTAAATTCGTTTAACCCGAGTAGAAGAGAGTTCAGAGTCCCAGAGTATAGACGAGGAGTAAAAGATCCTAATACCACAAAATGGTGACGTGGGCCCGTAAGACACACAAGCATGTTAGTAAAAGTTTTGTCATGACTAGACTCAACTTCGGCCAAGGAGTTCGAAAGGGGGCTACCTACAGGCAGTCAGCTCTGATACCAACTTGTGACGTCCCCGATTCAATCGTACACTAATCATACACGCAAATGTGTATGATCAAGATCAGGGACTCACGGGAAGATATCACAACACAACTCTAGACACAAATTAAAATAATACAAGCTTTATATTACAAGCCAGGGGCCTCAAGGGCTCGAATACATAAGCTCGATACAAACAAGTCAGTGGAAGCAAAAATATCTAAGTACAGACATGAGTTAAACAAGTTTGCCTTAAGAAGGCTAGCACAAAAGCAACAACGATCGAAAAGGCAAGGCCTCCTGCCTGGGAGCCTCCTAACTACTCCTGGTGGTCGGCGTCCGTCACGTAGTAGTAGGCACCCTTGGGGTAGCAGTAGTCATCGTCGAAGGTGGCATCTGGCTCTAGCTGGACTCCGTCATCTGGTTGCGTCATCCAAGAAGAATGGAAAAGGGGGAAAATAGGGAGCAAAGCAACCGTGAGTACTCATCCAAAGTACTCGCAAGCAAGGATCTACACTACTTATGCATCGATATCAATGAAAGGGGTAGTATCTATGGACTAACTGCAGAATGCCAGAATAAGAAGGGGAGAAGCTAGTCCTATCGAAGACTATCATCTTCTGGGAACCACCGTCTTGCAGCAAGAGGAGGGAGTAGAGTAGTATAACATAAGTCATATTTATGTTGTTGTCAACGCCCCGGGGTCCTTTCTCGACTCCCGAAGCAGCATATCCAAATCATGCCTCAGCATCCAATTCTAGTTGTATCGATCGGGATACAACTCCGAGTGTCTGTTACCGTAGGACAGGCTATCGATAGATGTTTTCTTCCCTGCAGGGGTGCACTAACTTACCCGTCACGCTCGATTAACTCCGGCCGGACACACTTTCCTCGGTCATGCCCGGCCTCGGCCAAACAATACGCTGCAACCCAACCTAGGCTAAATACAAAGGTCAGCACGCTGGACTAAACCTATGCCCCCAGGGGTCATGGGCCATTGCCCCGGGAACTCCTGCACGTTGCGTACACGGCCGGTGAGCAGACCTAGCTACCTCCTTAAAAAGGCAGGAGCTTATGCAATCCAACCCGGTGCGCGCCGCTCAGTCCCTGACGTCTATTAAGCTTCGGCTGATGCATACGATGCAAAACGCCCATACTATGCCCAAGTGATGGTTAGTGCTATCAGGCCAGAGGCCCCTCAGATCAAATATCCAAATCGTAGTGGATTAGGAACGCGCAGTAACAAGTAGAGACTCATGAAAGATGTGACCCCGTCGCCCCGTCTCGAGGACTTGCGGCAAGGGCTAAGAATGCCCAGCCACGCCTCGTAATTATCTCGCGGGCACCTTCCAGGTCAACCCGACTGCACATGACTCGCAATTAAGCATGCGTGGGTACCCCTCAGGGCCGACGCGTCTTTAGTAACATGGTTCAGTGTAAAGTCATAGTAACCATAGTAATTGTGTGTCTAACACCAAGGGGAACCCTGAGGAACCACCCTCGGTGGATTCCACTCGATGTAATCATCAAGGTGAACGTAAGAGGAACCACCCTCTAGGTTCACACTTGAGGGGTTGCACAACAGAGTCGTATCGGAAGTGGTTAAGGAGGAAATCACCCTCGGTGACCACGACCGAATAGCTACACTACAGAGATCTCATCAGGAGTGATGTAAGAGGTACCACCCTCGACACTCGATGGTAACTCTGCAGAGTCGAGCAATAAAAGGGGCGTGATGTGATGTGAGGTGTCGGGCTCTGGTCGTCGATCATGTCGATCAAGTCGTCGATGATGAAGCAGGGGCAACAAGGACAAGGTGGGGTCACTGATGGATCACTAACCAACCTATACTAAGCAGTTGAGGATAAGCATGTAGGTAACAATAAGCAGGTTACAAAAGCAGGCTATGCATCAGAATAGGATCAATCAATCACAGTAGCAAAATCTAATGCAAGCATGAGAGAATGGAATGGGCGATATCGGGATGATCAAAGGGGGGGCTTGCCTGGAAGCTCTGCTAAAAGGGAAGAAGGGTCGTCATCGACGTAGTCGGTCACAGCGGCATCAACAGCCTTGGGGTCTACCAGAGAGAAGAGGGGGAAGAAACAATAAATACACAATAATCATATGCAACACAAAGTATGCTATGCTAACGTGCAACGCAAGGTTGCCTAAAGATATGTCTAAGTCATTTAGTTACTTTAGGATTAAAATTGAATTTAATAACCAGTGTATAGGCACTATTCATCTACCGGAAACGGGCTAAAAGTTACGGGTCCATGATACGTCTCCAACGTATCTATAATTTATGAAGCATTCCTGCTATTTTGTTATCTGTTTTGGATGATTATGCGCTTATTATACACTTTTATATTACTTTTGGGACTAACCTATTAACCGGAGGCCCAACCCATATTGCTCTTTTATTGCCTGTTTCAGTATTTCGAAGAAAAGGAATATCAAATGGAGTCCAAACGGAACGAAACCTTCGGGAGCGTGATTTTTAGGAAGAATATGATCCAGGAGACTTGGAGTTCACGTCAGAAGATCCTCAAGGAGGCCACGAGATAGGGGGCACGCCCACCCCCCTGAGCACGCCCTACCCTCTCGTGGGCCCCTCGAGCACCCCCCGACCGTCTTCTTTCGCCTATATAGTCCCATGTACCCTAAAAACATCCACGAAGAAGATAGATCGGGAGTTCCGCCGCCGCAAGCCTCTGTAGCCACCAAAAAACCTCTCGGGAGCCCATTCCGGCACCCTGTCGGAGGGGGGGGGATCCCTCACCGGTGGCCATCTTCATCATCCCGGCGCTCTCCATGACGAGGAGGGAGTAGTTCACCCTCGAGGCTGAGGGTATGTACCAGTTGCTATGTGTTTGATCTCTCTCTCTCGTGTTCTCTCTCGTGTTCCCTCTATGGCACGATCTTGATGTATCCCGAGCTTTGCTATTATAGTTGGATCTTATGATGTTTCTCCCCCTCTACTCTCTTGTGATGAATTGAGTATTCCTCTTGAAGTTATCTTATCGGATTGAGTCTTTAATGATTTGAGAACACTTGATGTATGCCTTGCCGTGCTTATCTGTGGTGACAATGGGATATCATGTGCCACTTGATGTATGTTTTGGCGACCAACTTGCAGGTTCCGCCCATCAACCTATGCATAGGGGTTGGCACACGTTTTCGTCTTGACTCTTCGGTAGAAACTTTGGGGCACTCTTTGAAGTACTTTGTGTTGGTTAAATAGATGAATCTGAGATTTTGTGATGCATATCGTATAATCATGCCCACGGATACTTGAGGTAACAATGGAGTATCTAGGTGACATTAGGGTTTTGGTTGATTTGTGTCTTAAGGTGTTATTCTAGTATGAACTCTATGATAGATTGAGCGGAAAGAATAGCTTCATGTTATTTTACTACGAACTCTTGAATAGATAGAACAGAAAGGATAACTTTGAGGTGGTCTCATACCCTACCATAATCTCTTCGTTTGTTCTGCACTATTAGTGGCTTTGGAGTGACTCTTTGTTGCATCTTGAGGGATTGTTATATGATCTATCTATGTTATTATTGTTGAGAGAACTTGCACTAGTGAAACTATGAATCCTATGCCTTGTTTCCTACCATTGCAATACCATTTACGCTCACTTTTATCATTAGTTACCTTGCTGTTTTTATAATTTCAGATTACAAATATATATATCTACTATCCATATTGCACTCGTATCACCATCTCTTCGCCGAACTAGTGCACCTATACAATTTTTACCATTGTATTGGGTGTGTTGGGGACACAAGAGACTCTTTGTTATTTGGTTGCAGGGTTGTTTGAGAGAGACCATCTTCATCCTATGCCTGCCATGGATTGATAAACCTTAGGTCATCCACTTGAGGGAAATTTGCTACTGTCCTACAAACCTGTGCACTTGCAGGCCCAACAACGTTTACAAGAAGAAGGTTGTGTAGTAGACATCAAGCTCTTCTGTGGCGCCGTTGCCGGGGAGGTGAGTGCTTGAAGGTATATCTTTAGATCTTGCAATCGAGTCTTTTAGTTTCTTGTTTTATCACTAGTTTATTTTATAAAAGAAAACTATAAAAAAATGGAATTTAGTTTGTCTCATACACTTCGTCTTTTTAATATCTTTCGTGAGTATGATGGAAAGGAAAATTGTGCTCAAGTGCTAGAAGAAGAAATCTATAAAATGTTCTGCACTAAATCTTTGAATGATGAGCATGATTGCAATGTTGTTAGTATGAATCCCTTTAATATCCATGATGCTAATGATATGCAAAGCCACAAGCTTGGGGATGCTATGTTTGATGAATATGATATTTTTTGTCCCCCAAGTTTTGATGAGAATATTTATTATGATGAAAGCATGCCTCCTATTTATGATGATTATATTGGTGAAAGTGGGTTTGGAAGAGTGTCAACTTTAGGTAGTATTGATCCCACTATTTTGGAGGATATTGAATCTTATTGTGATGAATATGAAAGTGGATTTGGAAGAGTGTCAACTTTATTTAGTGATGATTCCACTATTTCGGAAGAGGTTCCAATTGATTATGAGAACAAAGTTGATATCTATGATGATTATTGTGATGACTTGTATGCTATTAAGAATAATGATAACCATGAAACTTGTCATCATGATTTTAGTTTTCAATTGGATTATGCTTCACATGATAGTTATTTTGTTGAGTTTGCTCCCACTATTCCGAATGTGAAGAATTTTGCTTATGTGGAGAGTAGTAAAATTTCTATGCTTGTAGATCATGAAAAGAATGTTTTAGGTGCTGGTTACATTGTTTAATTCATTCATGATGCTACTGAAAATGATTATGAGAGAGGAACATATGCTTGTAGGAATTGCAATAATATCAAGTTTCCTCTCGATGTGTTGAAAATCTTGAAGTTATGCTTGTTTTGCCTTCCTATGATAGTTGATTATTGTTCCCATAAGTTGTTTGCTCACAAAATCCCTATGCATAGGAAGTGGGTTAGACTTAAATGTGCTAGTCATATTCTTCATGATGCTCTCTTTATGTTTCAAACCTTATCTTTTATGTGAGCATCATTGTCATCATCATGCCTAGCTAGAAAGGCATCAAAGAAAAGCGTTTGTTGGGAGAAAACCCAATATTTACCCTTACTGTTTTTGTGTGTTCACATGATTATTCTACTTTAATAATCATGTTTTATATCTTTTGTTTCAATAAAGTGCCAAGTAGAACCTTTGGGAAGACTTGGGTGAAGTCTTTATGATCATGCTGTAAAAACAGAAACTTTAGCGCTCACGAGAATAGCTGCCATTGTTTACTAGAGAGTGCTTTTAGGTTGATTCTGTTTTCAGATGATTAATAGACAAATTCCTCAGGTCCACCAGTTTATTTCAGAATTTTTGGGGTTCCAGAAGTATACGTTTGATACAGATTACTTCAGACTGTTCTGTTTTTGACAGATTCTGTTTTCATTGTGTTGCTTGCTTATTTTGATGAATCTATGAGTAGTATCGAAGGGTATGAACCATAGAGATGTTGGAATACAGTAGGTCTAACACCAATATAAATAAAGAATGAGTTCATTACAGTACCTTAAAGTGGTGGTTTGTTTTCTTCCACTAACGGAGCTTACGAGTTTTGTTTTGAGTTTTGTGTGGTTGAAGTTTTCAAGTTTTGGGTAAAGATTCGATGGACTATGGAATAAGGAGTGGAAAGAGCCTGAGCTTGGGGATTCCCAAGTCATACCAAGGTAATATTCAAGGACAACCAAGAGCTTAAGCTTGGGGATGCCCCGGAAGGCATCCCCTCTTTCGTCTTCGTTCATCGGTAACTTTACTTGGAGCTATATTTTTATTCGCCACATGATATGTGTTTTGCTTGGAGCATCATTTTCCTTTGTTAGTGTTTGCTTGATGTTATTTAGATTAATGTTTTGCATCTTTATTTTCAATAAAAAAAGTCAAGGATAGCCTTTACCATGCTTATTTTGCTAGTATACATGTTGCTGTTTGAAAACAGAAAGTTTACCGCTGTTGAAAAAATTCCCTAGAAAAGTCAGAGAATGGTATAATGTTGAAATTTTTCGCATATTAAGATCTGATAAATCTTTTACAGCGTAGTATTTTTCTTATAATTTTTGGAGTTAGTTAAGTATGATGAATCTTGCATTCTTTACAGACTATACTTTTTTGGCAGATTGTTGTTATGTTTGCATTGTTTGCGTATGTTTGCTTGTTTAATGATTCTATTTGAGGATAGGGGTATTAAATATGCAGATACATTTAGTATTCAATGTTGAATAATAATATTAGTGATTTGTTACAGTAGAAGATGATAAGGTTTTGCATTGATTTATACTAACCTATCTCACGAGTTCTTGTTGAGTTTGGTGTGGATGAAGCTTTTTATAAAAAGAGAAACCATGATATGAGAGGAATTAAGGAGACACAAAAGTTCAAGCTTGGGGATGCCCAAGGCACCCCAAGATAATATTTCAAGAAGTCTCAAGCATCTAAGCTTGGGGATGCTCCATTAGGCATCCTACCTTTCTTCTTCAACAACTATCGGTTAGTATCGGTTGAGCCTAAGTTTTTTGCTTCTTCACATGAGTTGTGCTATCCTTGCAATGCCATTTTGTTTTGTTTTGCTTGCTGTTTGAATAAAATACCAAGATCTGAATTTCTTAAATGAGAGAGAGTCTTCACATAGTTGAATAATTATTTAACTACTCATTGATCTTCACTTATATCTTTTTGGAGTAGTTTGTCATTTACTCGTGTGCTTCACTTATATCCTGTGAGTAATTGGTTGAATGAGTTGAATGTCATAAATCTGAAATTATATATGTCTCATTTTCTTATCCCTTGGGGAGTAATGACTTCACATCTAATAAGTAGAGGTAGTAAGTGTATTGAAGGTTAGCAAGCATTGTATTGGTCATTTGAACAATTCATGAAAGAATATTGAAGGAAGAGAGATTTCACATATAAATATATTATCATGGACTTCTTTTATAATTGTGATCACTCATTAAGTATGAAATGCTAAAGAGTTGATGTTGGACAAGGAAGACAACATAATGGGTTATGTTTTCTCACATCTCAGTTAAAGTATATTGTCATGGATCATTCAAACATGTTGAGCTTGCCTTTCCCCCTCATGCTAGCCAAAAAAAAATTCCTAGCACCAAGTAGAGATACTACTTTTGCTTCCAAATATCCTTAAACCCAGTTTTGCCATAAGAGTCCACCATACCTACCTATGGATTGAGTAAGATCCTTCAAGTAAGTTGTCATCGGTGCAAACCATAAAAATTGCTCTCTAAATATGCATGACTTATTAGTGCGGAGAAAATAAGCTTTGTACGATCTTGTTATGGAAGCAATAAAAGCGACGGACTGCATAATAAAGGTCCATATACAAGGGGCAATATAAAGTGACGTTCTTTCGCATTAAGATTTTGTGTATCCAACCCTAAAAGCGCATGAAAACCTCTGATTCCCTCTGCGAAGGGCCTATCTTTTACTTTATGTCTTTTACTTTATGCAAGAGTCAAGGTGATCTTCACCTTTCCCTTTTTCATTTTATCCTTTGGCAAGCACTTTGTGTTGGGGTGATCGTGATATATATATCCAATTGAATGTAAGTTAGCATGAACTATTATTGTTGACATCACCCAAAGGTGAATACGTTTGGAGGCAACATTATAAGCCCCTATCTTTCTCAGTGTCTGATTAAAACTTCATAACCACAAGTATTGCGTGAGTGTTAGCAATTGTAGAAGACTATATGATAGTTGAGTATGTGGAGTTTGCTAAATCAAAGCTATGACATAGACCCTTCCTAGAAAATAGGATGAATTGCAATTGTTTGATGACTAAGAATGAAGTTTGCTAGCTTTCAAGAAAGTTTATGGTCTATGCTTTAGCATGTGAATAGCTTGTTACTTAATCATGAAAAGTTTTATGAGATGAACTATTGTATGACATATAACGATGCTAGTAAAGGTGATTTAAATTATCATTGATCAAACTTGTGCACCTGCTAGCATTCACACTTCATAAATTCTTTCTTTATCATTTACCTACTAGAGGACGAGTAGGAATTAAGCTTGGGGATGCTGATACATCTCCAACGTATCTATAATTTTTGAAGCATTCATGCTATTTTATTATCTGTTTTGAATGATTATGGGCTTTATTATACACTTTTATATTACTTTTGGGACTAACCTAATAACCGGAGGCCCAGCCCATATTGCTGTTTTATTGCCTGTTTCAGCATTTCGAAGAAAAGGAATATCAAACGGAGTCTGTCGTGGAAATATCACGTCAGATGTCCTCGTGAAAGGACTTAGTCGTGGAGCCATCGCGACGGGTTAGCTTAAAGGGGTTAAACCGGACAAAGGACACGAGGGTTTTATACTAGTTCGGCCCCTTCGATGAAGGTAAAGGCCTACGTCTAGTTGTCATGGGATTATTGGGGTCTCGATAACGAGGGAGCTAAACACGCTATGCCTGGCTCTCGAGTTGTTGTTTTTTGTCCCTGAACCGCCGCCAGGTCGTCCCCTTATATACACGGGTTGAAGCCCGTCCGGTTTACAGAGTCCCGAGGCCGGCTCATACAAGTGTCCGGCTCGGTCTCTCCTTTCCTATCTTACAATACAAGTTACATAACCATGGCGGTTTACCACTATGGGCCCTAATCCGCCTTTGGGCTCCGGGCCTCTAAGCTTCATTAGTGAAGCGCCATCTTCTGAGTCTTTGTGGGCTTCAATATGGCTGAAGGTGAACCGGCCCCTCCTGGGCGGTTCACATTCAGTAGTTATATCCCCAACATTAGGCCCAGGTTGATTTGAACCTGTTCACGTCAATCTTTAATACTTAAAGAAGTTCTGTGAATATCTCCTTATATTTCTTGTAAACCGCCATAGTGTCTTCTCCTGTAATCTTTGTTAAACCGCCGTGACGTCATCCTCTGTACACAGCAACGGATCATCATGACGTCATCTCTGTAAAAAAAGATTAAAAAGATTCCCTTCATTAATGGTATCCCGAAAATTGAGGTGCTAGCCGCGCCCACTTTTGCCGCTTCAGGCTCCTTGATTCTCGCGCCTGCCATTTATCCTTTGCCTTATAAATAGGCTCAGGGGTCCTTTCTTTCTTCCCCTTCCGTGCCTCTTCTTCCTCCTCGCGACGCTCAAGCTCTGAAGCTCCCCGCCGCCCTCAACCTTCGAGCACTGCATCGACAAAGGCCGCTGCATCAACCTGATTGTACCAGAAACCTGCGGCTCTTCTCCGCTATCCCAGCGCATCTGGTAAGCCTTCTCATCTCAACCCTAGATCTGTAATTA
This sequence comes from Triticum aestivum, assembly GCF_018294505.1. Classification (NCBI taxonomy): domain Eukaryota; kingdom Viridiplantae; phylum Streptophyta; class Magnoliopsida; order Poales; family Poaceae; genus Triticum; species Triticum aestivum. The sequence goes on from NC_057798.1 coordinate 376,754,216, forward strand.
GGGTTTTTGCGTTCATCCGTGTTCATAAGTGTTCATCTTTGCTTGCTGCCTTTGTGCTTACTGTTGAAACTAGATGAATTTATCATCCTCCTCGGACGGCCAAGATTTGTACTTTAGTTTACCTCGCCGTAGTATCTCCTCTTGCCTTGATAGTTTCCTTCTGGACTTATGGTGTTCCGTCGTTGCCATTTTAGGGCTCAGAATAATTTCTTACTGAACCACGGTAGATCCAAATTTATACTGTCATTTTGTGAAACTTGTTTCTGTCAACACTTAGTAGATTTTCAGCCCTGGCTCCTCCATCTAAGGGCGGTTTATCTTTTAGTAGTTGACAATCTGCCATATGCCATTAGCCCTCACTTAAACCGCCATCTTGACTTGATCAAACTTCCCGGTTTAACACCGATTAGTGCACTTGAACCGTCAGTCGTAAACCGGCCTTCATTTTTCTTGTACAGTTTGCTTTCCAAGATGACCAAACAATTTTCTGCCTGCAACTAGGTTCCGTCCCGGATCATGGAAACACAAATAAATGGATATGTTACCACTGGCGCTTTAGCCTCAAAAAGGGTCCTTCATTGGTGAGTCCCTGGCCCTGAGTGCCCTCCTGAACCTCAAGATGGAGAGGTGATTGTATTTATGCAACACTTAGACCGGGGATTCAGCCCGCCCGGATCAAAAAATTTCCGGGATGTCCTTGCGAGCCTTCAACTCCATCCACAAGATATTGGACCAAATTCCGTGTCTAATATATGTAATTTTCAAGTGTTCTGTGAAGTTTACCTTCAAGAAGAACCATCTGTGGAGCTTTTTCGGGATTTTTTCCATTTAAACCACCGCACGGAGTTCTCTGATGGTCCCAACATGGAACTTGGTGGGGTATCAATCCAGAAGAGAAAAGAAGTTGATTTCCCTCATGCAAAACACCACAGCCATCCCAAAGATTGGAACCAAGCTTGGTTTTATTGCCAGAACACTGCCCCTGCTAGAGAAAATCCTTTGCCAGGTTACCACCCTCACCGGCTTAGCAATGGCCACCCGTTACCTCAACGATTAACTGCCAAAGAACGGCAAACTTATGCACCTCAACTCGCCAAGCTCCGGGCTCTCCTGGCCAACGGTTTGACTGGTATTGATCTCGTCCGCTGCTGGGTTTCTTGGGGTATTCTGCCTTTAAGTCGCCGCCCCGGATTAATGCATGAATATTCTGGCAACGTCAAGGATCCTCAACAATATCATGAAATAATAATGACAGACAATGAAGTTACTGAATCTGTGAAGAAGATGCTTGACGAACCGATCGCCGCATGCAACCAAATCGGGTTGCCACCTTTTTGCACCTCCAACAAACCGCCAGCGGAAAAGTTTAACTTAATGCTTACTGATTCGCCTCCGCTTTAATAATGTGCTAATACTCCTTTGTTTTAATTTCATAGGCCAATAGATCCTTCTGGAAGCGGAAAACTCAAGATAAACCAGTTAAAGCTCCTCGTGCGAAGAGCAAGGTCACAAAGAGAGCTGCCAAGAAGAAAATCGTCAAATCTTCTGATCCGCCAGAAGATATTGACGAGTCGGATACAGAGGTAGAACTTGACTCGCTTGGTTCCTTTTTCATACACCTTATTGACAATGACTATTCCCAGGATGATGCGGAGGCCAGCCGTCCGGACCATGTTGAGGTAATCTCTCTTTCCTCTGATTCAGATCTTATGCCGGTTCAAAGATTTCGCCGTGCAGTTCGGAAAGTAAAATACTCTCACCCTCTTGCTTATTTGGATCCAAAATTTTCTTTGAAGACTCAGCAACACGAGGGGCGTCACACAACCTGGCATAGTGGCTAGCAAGTCACCTCTTCCGGTTTACCGGATACACCAACCCGGAAACATCGTCCAGAGGTTAGTTGTTCTCCCGAAAAACTTTATCCTTTGAAGGGTTTCTTCCGATACCCACTCAATCCGTCTAATCCGAATTACCAGGTTTCTTCCAATTCATCTGGTGGTTCATCAACCACTCAACTGCCTCCCCTTAAAACCGTCCCTGGGTAAGTATACCGCCCTTCACATTTTTCCTTCATAGTTCGGTTTACCGTGCTAATCTTTATTTTGATATCACAGTGCCATAGCCCGTATGAGCAAGAAGGCTAAAACCAGTACCCCTATTGGTGAAGTTGAACCGGAGAGGGCTCCTGAGGGTACCGACAGAAATACTGATGTTATGGATGATTCCGCCCCACAAGGCGAGAACACCGAAGCTAATCCGCTGGAAGCTGACCCGGCCACTCATATTGATCCATCGAGCCCTCATGCTACTCCTCCAAGCCCGGCTGCTGATCCGCCGAGCCCGGCTGCTAATCCGCCAAGTCCACCAAAAGGTGATGATGATGATGTTGTTATTACTGGCACGGGTCACACTAGTCCTGGTAATCCGGTTGTCTTGGCCAAACATACTGCCAAAGAGGAATTCACTGCTACGGGCAAGGGGAAAGGGAAGACTGACTTATCCAATTTCATCAACCTTAGCGCCGAGGAACTTCATTCCGGATTTTTAAACCGCCTTTACACCAGCCGTGACTTTGAAGCCGGTTTGGTGAACCTGATGAAGGAACGTTATGAGGTAATCTTCAAGAACGCTTTGAAATTTACTCTATTCTGTATATCTCTTCCATTGTAGCCCCCAAGGGTCGGGTTATCTCTTGAAGATAAACCGGGACTTCGATATAAAGAAAACTTCAACTGAGTAGCCCCCAAGGGTCGGGTTATCTCTTGAAGATAAACCGGGACTGTCTGTCCTTGTTAATTGCCTTTACTTATAACTGATCAATTGTGCATTAGCCCCCAAGTGCCAAGCTTAATACCTGGATTGAGCCTTGGGACTTGAAAATACTCACTTCTTAAAAAGCAATCCACATTAGCCCCCAAGTGCCGAGTGCATAACTTGTTATGTGCTTGGGACTTTAACAACTTCATCTTCTGACTTGTGCAGACCGAGAAGACTATCAAAGAATCTCAAATCACCAACCTTCAAGAAAACATCAAGTCCCAGCAAGAAGAGACCTCTAAAGCCAAAGTGGAGCTAAAGGGTGTTTTAACAACAATGGAGCAATTGAAGGATGGTTTCAAAAATGAACGCACCAACTAGGAAACTGAGAAGGCTGCTTTGTTGAAGCGGGCTGAAGATGCCGAAGCAGCTCTTAAACCGGTGGCGGAATAGCTTACTAGGCTAAAACATCAAGTGGATGCTATGACTTCTGCAATCTTTGGTAAGTACTTTGTCATAGCCGGTTTGAAAATATCTTGAACTCTGCTGGTTTAACATTGAATTCTTAAACCGTTGCAGGTAATCACATTGCTCAGCTGGGCACAGATATGCGGATGAAATTGAAGGGAGCATACACTTTGATTGAGTAATTATACACCGGTGCCCAACGGGTTATCTGTGCATTTCATACAACAAACCGGCACCAACATTGATCAAGGACACACTAGCAAGATTATCCATGACACCTGCTTAGATAGAAGAGGTGAAGCGATCTACTGCCAGGGCTGGCGCTTTACTGGCACTGGCTCGGGCCAAAGCATGGATATCTGACTTGGATCCAGTAGTATCGCTAAGGGATTTCCGGATGAACAAGCAGACGGGTCAGCATTTGACAACAAAACCCTCAAATCCCTGACAAAGGAGATGCGTCCGCTATCAAGTCAACTGGCTGCAGAGGCTAACTTGACTGTCCATCGGTCTTTTTATGATGAAAGGAACCAGCGGGTTGATACGACTATGACAGAAGCGCAAAACCTTATCCCGCCAATCCGTAAGCACACTTACGCCCTTGATGTTGACCCATCCAATCTGATAAATGAAGAAGCTGTATTTCAGGCTCTAACCCGGATTGACTGGACCACAATTGACTTCCAGCCTCTGGGTGGAGAGGAGGAGGTTGAACCCGCGCCTAAAGATCCATCAACTTCACGTCGTCCTGGCAATGAGTCTTAATCTGGCATTCAGGTTACTTTGACAGACTTTCGTTGTGTAAGAACAATCAACATTTTGGGCCTCAAAGCACCTTGTAATAGGCTAGTGCAAGTACTTTAATCTTCGGCACTGATACATAACTTTGGTTGATCTGTCATGATATTTGATGTGCTTGGTTACACTTTGATAATTTTTCATGTGATTCTGATATCTGCATAAAAAGAATTGTCCTGGCGGTTTATCGCCGTACGGGTCATAATGCCCGAGATAAAGCCTGATTGATAACCATACCTGAATAAATATGAAATGATTCATACCTATGATATGACATCACGTAGTTGGTTGACCAACTTTGATTGTAGTAAGGGTGAAGACCCAAGTCTTGAGTTTCTATAACTCTCACCATGCAGTGATGGTGTGTAATAATTCATGCTGGGTTACGATGAACACCAGATGATCAAACTGGCTACATATAGTTGACAGCCAAGCCGGGTTAACAAACACCGGTTTAATAATAAGGTTTGACAACTTGTAGTTGAAAGCCAAGCCGGGTAAACAAACACCGGGTTAGTATGATGATTGAAGAGCCAGACCGGATCAAAAGATACCAGTTCAACATATAATTCATTCAAAGAGAAAAATCTTGACAAAGACAAATAAAACCATGTAGTCGAGGCTTTTCGAGGGCTGCCAGGCCCAAATACGAGGCTTTTCATGGGCTGCCAGGCCGCTGAGTTAAACCATTTGACAAAGCCTTTTAAGATGGCCTCCAACTAACAAATCATCGTTTTAACTTTGACAAGTTCAGGGTCTCAATGAGAGTAACTGTCAAACGTTCGGCGGGTCATGCTAGGATTACCTGGATAGGAGTGGCTTACTTGATGAAGGCAGGTTAACCCGGGGTTTTAGGTGAATACACCAGGCTTCCAAGCCATGGGTCGATGCCCAATTACAAGGGTCCTTTCAAACTCTTTGTTACTTTACACAAAGAGCCCCCAAGTAACTTTGTGAGTTGTGCTCATTGGGTGCCTATGTTTGAGTTGTGCATAGCATCCAGACTCTCTTTGGCCCCTTGGGTGTGAAGCTCCCGAGCTGTATTGTGGCATGATAGCCGGTTTAACAGGTAGTACTTTGCTTTGTCAGCTGAAGCCCCCATGTAACTCAAAAGATATTTGAGAAAAAACAGCAGAGGCCCTGCTTATAGCAAGGATGCTGGTTTATTTTATTGATCATAATATATACATTGTCGAAATATGTACATAAGAATAGCCTATGGCTCAAGTATAGTAAGGCCGAAGGAGAGCTATGTTGGCCGCCGGGTCTCCTCCTCATAACTGCGTGAGTTGTCTCAAACGGCAATGAGGTAGTATGATCCGTTGTGCAAATTATTGCTGACCACAAAGGGCCCTTCCCAAGGTGGAGATAACTTGTGCGTATCGGTCTGATCCTGGATGAGCCGGAGCACCAAGTCGCCTTCTTGAAAGGTTCTTGTCTTAACCCGACGGCTGTGATATCGCCACAGGTCTTGTTGATAAACTGCCGAACGAGCCAAAGCCATATCCTGTTTTTCATCTAACAGGTCCAACGCCTCCTGGCGTGCTTGCTCATTGTCCGCTTCAACATAATTGGCAACCCGGGGCGAATCATGACGAATATCACTTGGGAGGACCACCTCTGCCCCGTATACCATGAAGAAAGGTGTGTAACCCGTCGACCTATTGGGGGTGGTGTTGATGCTCCATAACACAGAAGGCAATTCTTCCACCCAACAACCCGGCATCCGCTTTAAAGGAACCATGAGCCGGGGCTTGATACCCTTCAAGATTTCTTGATTGGCTCTCTCCTCTTGACCATTGGACTGGGGGTGCGCCACGGATGCTAAGTCAAGCCGGATGTGCTCTCTCTGACAGAAATCCTCCATCTCACCTTTAGAAAGGTTTGTGCCATTATTCGTGATGATGCTGTGTGGAAAGCCAAAGCGGAATATAATCTTTTTGAGAAATTGAACCGCCGTAGCCGCATCACAGTTGCTGACAGGCTCCGCTTCAACCCATTTAGTGAATTTGTCAACTGCCACCAGCAGGTGGGTCTTCTTATGCTTGGAGCGCTTAAAGGGACCCACTATATCAAGCCCCCAAGTGGCAAATGGCCAAGTGATAGGAAACATCCTTAATTCTTGAGCCGGAACATGAGCTCGGCGTGAAAACTTCTGACAAGCGTCACACTGCTTCACTAGATCCTCAGCATCAGCATGAGCTGTCAACCAGTAAAACCCATGACGAAAAGCTTTAGCAACCATGGACTTTGAACCGGCGTGGTGACCACAATCTCCTTCATGAAATTCCCGTAGGATCTCTTGGCCTTCTTCAGGAGAAACACAACGCTGGAATACGCCTAAAATGCTGCAGCGGTGTAACTCGCCATTGTGAATAACCATGGACTTGGATCACCGAACTATCTGCCGGGCCAGAACTTCATCGTCTGGTAACTCGCCTCGGTTCATAAACGCCAAATATGGAACCATCCAATCCGGAACAACATGTAAAGTGGCCACCAATTGGGCCTGCGGATCAGGAACAGCTAAATCCTCCTCTGTAGGCAACTTAACAGACAGCTTATGCAAGATAACTAAAAAGGTATTGGGAGGTACCGCTTTACGCTGAGATCCCAGCCGACTCAAAGCGTCTACCGCTTCGTTTTTACGCCTATCAATATGCTCAACCTGATACCGTTTGAAGTGACCCGCCACAATATCCACCTCGCGTCTGTAATCCGCCATGAGTGGATCCTTAGAATCCCAAGTGCCAGAAACTTGCTGGGCCACTAGACTAGAGTCTCCAAAACATCGTACCCGGCTTAAATTCATCTCCTTGGCCACACGGAGACCGTGGAGTAAAGCCTCGTACTCAGCTGCATTGTTAGTACAGGGGAACATTAAACAGAGAACATAACGAATTGTATCACCTCGAGGGGATGTAAGGACAACTCCAGCCCCCGAGCCCTCCAATTGCCTGGATCCATCAAAGTGAATAGTCCAGTATGTATTATCCGGTTTGTCCTCTGGTGTGTGTAACTCGGTCCAATCATTGATAAAGTCGACAAGTGCCTGAGATTTGATGGCTGTTCGAGGCATATACTTCAAACCATGTGGACCAAGCTCGATCGCCCACTTTGCAACCTGGCCAGTTGCCTCCCTGTTCTGAATTATATTACCCAAAGGAGCTGAACTGACAACTGTAATGGGATGACCTTGAAAGTATTGTTTGAGTTTCCGACTTGCCATAAAAACTCCATATACCAGCTTCTGCCAATGCGGATATCGCTGCTTTGATTCGATAAGCAGTTCACTAATATAGTAAACCGGCCGTTGAACCGGATATTCCTTGCCAGGCTCCTTGCGCTCCACCACAATTGCCACACTGACAGCACGGGCATTAGTAGCCACATACAATAACAAGGGTTCTTTGTCAACCGGAGCAGCAAGAACCGGCGGCTCAGCCAATTTCCGCTTCAAGTCTTCAAATGCCACATTAGCAGCATCACTCCAGACAAAGGTGTCTGTTTTCTTCAACATCTGATATAGAGGGATCGCTTTCTCTCCCAAGCAGCTACTAAACTGGCTTAGGGCTGCAATTCGACCTGCCAGACGCTGAATATCATTGATGCACGCCGGTTTAGCCAAAGATGTAATCACTTTGATCTTCTCCGGATTAGCCTCAATGCCTCTGTTGGACACCAGAAAACCTAGAAGCTTGCCTGTCGGAACACCGAAGACACACTTGTCCGGATTGAGCATCATCTTGTAAACACGCAGATTGTCAAAAGTCTCCTTGAGATCATCTATCAATGTCTCCTTCTTCCTGGACTTTACCACAATGTCATCAACATAGGCATGAACATTGCGCCCAATCTGAGTGTGAAGACAATTTTGCACACAGCGCTGATAAGTTGCCTGGGCACTCTTAAGCCCAAAGGGCATAGAAACATAGAAGAAGGCTCCAAAGGGAGTGATGAAGGCGGTCTTCTCCTGGTCCTTAACTGCCATTTTGATCTGATGATAGCCTGAATAAGCATCCAAGAAACTCAAACGCTCACAATGCGCCATCGCATCAATGATCTGATCAATACGCGGGAGAGCAAAAGGATCGGCCGGACAAGATTTGTTCAAATCTGTGTAGTCCACACACATGCACCAAGTGCCGTTTTTCTTAAGAACCAGCACCGTATTAGCCAACCACTCAGGGTGAAACACTTCAACGATAAACCCAGCAGCCAACAACCAGGCTACCTCCTCACCAATTGCCTTGTGTCTCTCCTTGTTAAAGCAGCGAAGAAACTGCTTGACCGGTTTAAACTTGGGATCAATATTGAGAGTATGCTCAGCGAGTTCCCTCGGTACACCTGGCATGTTAGAAGGCTTCCATGCAAAAATGTCCCGGTTCTCACGGATGAACTTGATGAGCGCGCTTTCCTATTTCGGATCCAGATTTGTGCTAATGCAAAACTGTTTGGATGAATCGTAAGGAACAAAGTCAACAAGTTTAGTCTCATCAGCCGGTTTGAATTACAGGTTCGGGTCATGCTCAGTTGTGGGCTTCTTCAGAGGGGTCATATCTGCTGGATCAACATTGTCTTTATAGAACTTCAACTCCTCTGTAGCTCAAACCGACTCAGCATAAGCCGCATCACCCTCCTCGCAATCCAAAGCAATCTTACGACTTCCGTGAACTGTGATGGTCCCCTTGTGACCCGGCATCTTCAGCTGCAAATAAATGTAACAGGGCCTTGCCATGAACTTTGCATAATCCGGCCATCCAAACAGTGTGTGGTACGGGCTCTGGATCCTCACCACTTCAAAGGTCAATGTTTCAGACCGGGAGTCATGCTCATCACCAAACACAACCTCCAAAGCGATCTTGCCAACAGGATATGCTGATTTACCTGGTACCACACCATGGAAAACAGTGTTTGACGGTTTAAGACTCTTGTCTGTCAACCCCATGCAACGGAAGGTCTCATAATACAGAATGTTGATACTGCTCCCTCCATCCATAAGCACTTTGGTGAACTTATAACCTCCCACCTGAGGTGCCACCACTAAAGCCAGGTGACCCGGATTGTCAACTCGGGGCGGATGATCCTCTCTACTCCACACAATGGGTTGCTCGGACCACCGCAAGTAACATGGTACTGCCGGTTTAACATCATTAACTGCCCTCTTGTGAAGCTTCTGATCACGCTTGCACAAACTAGTGGTGAACACATGGTACTGCCCACCATTCAACTGCTTTGGGTGACTCTGATAACCTGACTGCTGCTGATTTCCTTGATTATTCTGTTGGTTATTACTGCCTTGGTTGTTCTGGTTGCCCTGATTATTCTAAAATCCAGAGTTTGAACCGCTGGCACCATGAAAACCTGGACCTGAACCGCCCGATGGACCCTGATCATACCAAAAAAGATCAAAGTTTTTGAACTCCTTCATAATGTGACAATCTTTCCAAAGATGTGTAGCTGGAAGCTCCTTGGTCCCATGCTTTGGGCAGGGCTAGTTTAACAAACGCTCCAGATTCATTCCACCACCACGCTGGGGCGGTTTACCCTTACAACGCTGCACATTAGCGTTAGCCACAAAATCTGAATTATCCGCTTTGCGCTTACCATTATTCCCATGGCCTCCTTGGTTGTGCTGCTGTCCCTTTGCACCACCGTTCTTCTTTCCCCGGTTTCTCCTCATCAGAATCGGGATCCTTGGTATTATCAGAATCGACATATTTAACCAAGGCGGCCATAAGGGTGCCCATATCATTGCAGTGGCGCTTGAGCCGTCCCAACTTCATCTTCAGTGACTTAAACCGGCAATTACGTTCCAGTGTGATGATTGCTTGGCCAACATTAATCCGGTCTGATGAATGCAAAACTTCTGAAACTCGGCGCACCCAATGAGTTGTTGACTCGTTCTCCCCTTGAACATAGGCATCCAGATCCACAATGGACATAGGCTGTTTACATGTGTCCTTAAAATTGGCTATAAACCGGGCCTTCAACTGGTCCCATGACTCGACGGAGTTAGCTGGTAAGTTCTTCAACCATGTACGGGCTGTTCCCTCCAACATCATCGTGAAGTACTTTGCACAAGCCGCTTCATCCACGTCCAGCATCTCCATTGCCATCTCATAACTTTCCACCCATGCCTCGGGCGGTTGATCAGCAGTGTAATTAGGCACCTTACGTGGACCCTTGAAATCTTTAGGCAGCCGCACGTTACGGAGAGCCAGAATGAGACATGGTACTCCCCAGGAACTAAAGGCAAGCCCGGTGCCTCAGTCTACTGACGCTGCTGGCTGAACCGGGTCGGGTTGATAATGACCCGTATGCTGTGCTGCTAAAGCGGCCTCCCTTCATGCTCTGCCATTATCCACCACGTCCTGAGCGTTCACCTCACCACGCGCCGGATTGGGTCCTTGAGGGACAATATGGCACCGCGCACTGCTGGACACCTCTGGTTCATCTATATGCCTGCTATAGCTTTTTCTCGGACGTGGGGTCGTGTGAATCCTGTCTCGGCTATACGAGTAAGCTTGCTGCTGCGTCATAGCCGTTTTCAGAAGATCCCTGGCCCGCCGTGTCTCAACCGTTGCTGGCGATTCACCCTCTATCGAAATAGCTGCCAGCCGGGATGCTGCTGCTATCATATTGTCCAAAGGGGTAGAGAAGTGACCCAGCGGGGGCGTGGTATATCATGGCGGGTTGTCTGTTTGTCGAGGTGGACCCGTCACCTGAGGTTGATCCGGCGCTCCGGTCCTTGGCACAATAGTCCGGTTCACTGCTACCAGATTGCTAGTCCCTGCTCCTGGTGTATCAAAGAGATTCATCGCATTGTAATCCGCCGGCAAGCGAGATTGATGTCTCCTCCTGAATACCTCATTTGAAACGTTCTGATCCATCAAAAGTCGATAATTCTCGTCTTGAATCCTCTGCACCTGGGCATCTAAAGCGGCCCGTTCCTCAGCCATCCTGATCTCTTCAGCCGCTAAATCCTCTTTGTCCTGTGTTATCTGATCCTTTAGCTTCGCAACGTCCGCATTGTGCTGATCCTGTGTCATCGGGGTAACTGCCGTGGTCAACAAGGTCGCACAGGCATCCATCAAACCGGAGAGAACTTGAGCCGGCCGGCGCGCGGAGCCTCCTGCCCCTGCTACCGGTCCGGATGCCGCCGCAGTAGAATTTTGCAAAGTTGGCTATGTCCGGCCATGAAGATTCCGACTCGGTTAGGCGGTTCAAGAAATTCTGGAATACTGGTGCCATCGGAATACCCTTCAAACACACTGTCATGAACTCGGTACAGGGATTCGGGTTCACCAGCGGATGATTTGCCGTCGGAATAAGCAACCGTCTCACCTTCAGACACTGGTTCAGATCCGATCCCGTGGACACATCCCACGAACGCACGCTTCATGGTGTGCTGAATCCGAGCGGGGCTTGCACGCTGAGCCGTCTCGACGAGGTCGGTGCAGATGTCCGGCTCAGGGCCCGGTTCGCTGATCTTGCCAATGAAAACATGAATTCCGCCAAAGGGGACCGGTACCCGTACTCATTTGAGCCAGGCTCGAGGCCCCATCCCGCGTCGTCGAAGTAGAGCTTGCTGCGATGACTCTTGGTCATCCGGCCGACCGCGTACCCTTTGAGTCCTTCAAAGCTGCCATTTAAGAACTCGAAACCATCGTGCGATAGCCCCACGGTGGGCGCCAACTGTCGAGGAAATATCACGTCAGTTGTCCTCATGAAAGGACTTAGTCGTGGAGCCATCGCGACGGGTTAGCTTAAAGGGGTTAAACCGGACAAAGGACACGAGGGTTTTATACTAGTTCGGCCCCTTCGATGAAGGTAAAGGCCTACGTCTAGTTGTGATGGGATTATTGGGGTCTCGATAACCAGGGAGCTAAACCCGCTATGCCTGGCTCTCGAGTTGTTGTTTCTTGTCCCTGAACCACCGCCAGGTCGTCCCCTTATATACACGGGTTGATGCCCGGCCAGTTTACAGAGTCTTGAGGCCGGCTCATACAAGTGTCCGGCTCGGTCTCTCCTTTCCTATCTTACAATACAAGTTACATAACCATGGCGGTTTACCACTATGGGCCCTAATCCTCCTTTGGGCTCCGGGCCTCTAAGCATCATTAGTGAAGCGCCATCTTTTGAGTCTTTGTGGGCTTCAATATGGTTGAAGGTGAACCGGCCCCTCCTTGGTGGCTCACATTCAGTAGTTATATCCCCAACAGAGTTCAAACGGAACGAAAACTTCGGTAGCGTGATTTTTAGGAAGAATATGATCCGGGAGACTTGGAGTTCACGTCAGAAGATCCTTGAGGAGGCCATGAGATAGGGGGGCGCGCCCACGCCCCTGGGCGTGCCCTACCCTCTCGTGGTCCCCTTGAGCACCCCCGATCGACTTCTTTCGCCTATATAGTCCCACGTACCCTAAAAACATCCACGGAGAAGATAGATTGGGAGTTCCGCCGCTGCAAGCCTCTATAGCCACCAAAAAACCTCTCGGGAGCCCGTTCCGGCACCCTGCCAGAGGGGGGGATCCCTCACGGGTGGTCATCTTCATCATCCCGGCGCTCTCCATGACGAGGAGGGAGTAGTTCACCCTCGAGGCTGAGGGTATGTACTAGTAGCTATGTGTTTGATATCTCTCTCTCGTGTTCTCTCTCGTGTTCCCTCTATGGCACGATCTTGATGTATCCCGAGCTTTGCTATTATAGTTGGATCTTATGATGTTTCTCCCCCCTCTACTCTCTTGTGATGAATTGAGTTTTCCTCTTGAAGTTATCTTATCGGATTGAGTCTTTAATGATTTGAGAACACTTGATGTATGTCTTGCCGTGCTTATCTGTGGTGACAATGGGATATCATGTGCCACTTGATGTATGTTGTGGTGACCAACTTGCGGATTCCGCCCATGAACCTATGCATAGGGGTTGGGACACGTTTTCGTGTTGACTCTCCGGTAGAAACTTTGGGTCACTCTTTGAAGTACTTTGTGTTGGTTGAATTGATGAATCTGAGATTGTGTGATGCATATCGTATAATCATGCCCACGGATACTTGAGGTGACAATGGAGTATCTAGGTGACGTTAGGGTTTTGGTTGATTTGTGTCTTAAGGTGTTATTCGAGTATGAACTCTATGATAGATTGAGCGGAAAGAATAGCTTCATGTTATTTTACTACGAACTCTTGAATAGATAGAACAGAAAGGATAACTTTGAGGTGGTTTCGTACCCTACCATAATCTCTTTGTTTGTTCTCCGCTATTAGTGGCTTTGGAGTGACTCTTTGTTGCATGTTGATGGATTGTTATATGATCTATCTATGTTATTATTGTTGAGAGAACTTGCACTAGTGAAAGTATGAACCCTATGCCTTGTTTCCTACCATTGCAATACCGTTTATGCTCACTTTTATCATTAGTTACCTTGCTGTTTTTATAATTTCAGATTACAAATATCTATATCTACTATCCATATTTCACTCGTATCACCATCTCTTCGCCGAACTAGTGCACCTATACAATTTACCATTTTATTGGGTGTGTTGGGGACACAAGAGACTCTTTGTTATTTGGTTGCAGGGTTATTTGAGAGAGACCATCTTCATCCTACGCCTGCCACGGATTGATAAACCTTAGGTCATCCACTTGAGGGAAATTTGCTACTGTCCTACAAACTTGTGCACTTGCAGGCCCAACAACGTCTACAAGAAGAAGGTTGTGTAGTAGACATCAGTTCACCTCCGTAGAGGGTTCTGACATAGAATTAGACGACACGATCAGTTTCATCTCGTCGTTCTGAGCAACTTTCATATATAAAGTTTTCCATCTGAGCTATGGTTTATTTTCTATGATATATCAAAGTTTTAGCAATATTCTGCATTTGTTTTAATTACTAAATTCGTCACAAAGAGAATTATGATGTCATCCTACCATCAACGGTCAACGGACCAGTTGACTGGTCAACAGGGCCCATGCGGGGCCTATTGGCAGTGACTGGGCGATGCCCACTCAGTCGTTGACTGGGTCAACAAGGCCACCCGGGCCCCTAGGGCCACTGGGCAGTGTTCTAAGGTGGTGGGCCCGGTCGGCCACATAGGCACCGGTGCCTGTGCAGACCGGCGAGCGCTCCCGCGGTGGAGAGGCGCCGGATCTCGCTGGAATCTAGCTTCGGGCGGACGTTAGGGGCGCCGGACCCCTCGTTCGAGAGCTACCGCGGCGACTCATTGGGCGGTAACAGCGGCAGGGGTTGGGTCGCCCTGTAGGGGCGACCACGGTGAGACAAGCGGGTGCGGGCCGGTATGACCGTGGCTAGGAGGGGCACGGCGATGGTGAGTGGCCAGCGCGACGGCGTACGCGACACCGGGGCGGAGGCGAGGCCAGCGGCGGGCATAGCCGCAATAGTGAGTCGGTCGCGGGGCGACTACGACACGGGCGGCAGCAGGCCTAGCATTGCGCGGGCGTGCGGCTAGTAGGGGAGGAGGTGACCAAGGCGCGGCGCAAGCAGTAGCAGTTGTGCGCGGACGGGCGCCGGGCGCGGTGGCCGTGGCTTGGCCGAGTGCGAGCACGGGGGCTGGGGAACAGGACTACGGCGAGGCTGCGCATGCACGGGAGGCAAGCAGTGGGAGGGAGGGCGTGGCCACGCGCGCATGGGGCTGCGTCCAGGGGACGGGCGCGAGCGCGGCGGCGGGCGTCATGGGGGAGCACTGCTATGGAGGGGGAAGATGGCGAGGGCGTGGCTTACCAAAAGCCGTAGGGGGTTGGCAGCGGGCTCGACGAGGGTCGGGGTGGCCGGAGTAGATGACAAGAACAACGGTGTCCGAGGAAGGAGGAGATGGGGACAAGGAAGAATCCAACAGCAGCAGGGCTCCCCGGCTCCAGCCTTCAGTCGGGGAGGAAGAGGCGGAACACGACGGAGCTCCCGGACTTGTCGGAGCAGCGAACGAGCGACGGTGGCCGCGGGCTTTACGGTGGTGAGGCCATGGTGGAGAGGGGAAGTAGCAGCGCGTGGGGGGGGGTGGAAGGGTATCTGAGTGGGGAGGCGGAGAGGGAGCGCAAGGGGGAGTGGGAGAGTAGGGAGGGAGCCCGAGGCGTCGGGGCTGCCCTTATCCCGTCGCAGGCGACTTGACAGCACGGGGCGCCGTGCCGGGTCCGGTGGGATCGAGCGGGGGGGGGGGGGCTCGGTCGGTCGAACAGAAGGAAAGGAGGGGATCGACCGCGAGGGAGGCGCTGCACCGGCTGGGTGGGCTGAAGCCCAGGTGGTCTAGGGGTTGTGGCCCTCTTCCTATATTTTTTTCCTTTTTGGACTTTCTTTTAAAAGCTTTTCTGTTTTAGTTATTTTAGGCCATTTAGACACTTTGCAAAAATGTTGGTTCACCACCAATATTACCAGAAGAATTCTTTCCACATGATGAACATTTTAGTTTTCATGTTTGAGTAATTTTGAATTTCACACATAATTTGAAATTAAATTCAACTGGAATTTCAAAGAGATAAGAGACAATGATGAACAAACACTTGTTTAGGAAAAGGATTAACTCAACCCCACAAATTACTGTAGCATCATTACACGGGGGTGTTACAGGCACTCACCGAGAAGGAGGAGGAGGCCGCCAGCTGGAAGATGCTACATGAGCAGAGCAGTGCCTCGGGGATGACGCTGACAGCGACCGTCGAGGAACTAATGGGTGACTTGAGGAAGATCCGGATCGAGCGCGAGCAGGAGGTGGAGGAATCCTTGGCTACTTTCAAGCAAAGCCATGAGGAAATGAGGAAGGAGCTGGAGGATGTCATCGCCCGGCAATCCATCGAAGAGTAGAGACAGTAGCGATCTAGATCGTTGTCTATGATTTCCTTCTTCTCTTGCCCCCGTGTCTTCCGAACTTTGCCGCATGTGGCATTTAAAATTATCCGGAATATGTAAGACAATTATTATCTGCGCCATTGTAAATTTGTCATTGTACTATCCATTGCCATTTTATTTGTCATCGTATTATCCGTTGCCCTACGTGGCAATTTAAATTAGGCCGGAATACGAGTTGAAAACACGAACAAAGAAAATGCTGCCATCGGATCACAACCAAACACCCTCCATCCACCCCTAAAAAAACCTCCATCCAGGCGCTTTAATTAACCCATTAATGGCGAAGTTTTGAGTGAGGCGGGCTGCGGCTGGTGCATGGAGGTCAAAGAGCTCGCTTCTCGATGAGCTTGGGGGGCCTTGCTGCTCGCATGTGTCCCTTCGAGCCTGCGAGGTGGATAGGATGCACATGTCCCGTCGAGCATGCGCGGCGGACTGCTCGCACACGTCCCGTCGAGCCTGCACGACGGACTTCTCGCGCTCGTCCCGTATAATCAAACAGCTGCACGCTCGCCACTAAGTATGGTTAAATATCGACACGGTTCATATGATACAACCGTTTGTGATATTAACGTGTCAGCTTATTGATTCAAAAAGGACTTCGTTGGCTACTAATGTGTGCACCTCTTCTCAAACTGGACAATTTTTTTTACCACGGCATATATGTGCCATGTTATGAAACCATGCCAAGTTTCATGTTTTTTGGGCGAGTTTTTGATTTACTAGGATTAAAAAACTGAGATTCTTAATGTTTTAGGACGACGACAAGTTTGTAATTCATTCCCATTCCTTAAATGAGACCTAAACATGCACCCAATGACACATGTACGATTTCCCACCCATTTTGTGCTTGTAGTTCAAATTTGGATTATGGACTACATTTAATGCGTAGAAAACTTAATTAGTAATATATACAATGGCTAAACGAACCCTAAACATGCACCCCAAGGACACATGTACATTTTTTCTAGCCATTTTGGTGCACTGGAGCATGTATTTGTAGTTCGGATTTGAATTATGGAAATTAAATGCCTAGAAAAATCAA
Source organism: Triticum aestivum (assembly GCF_018294505.1). Classification (NCBI taxonomy): domain Eukaryota; kingdom Viridiplantae; phylum Streptophyta; class Magnoliopsida; order Poales; family Poaceae; genus Triticum; species Triticum aestivum. The sequence goes on from NC_057798.1 coordinate 376,771,141, forward strand.
TTAATGAATAAAAAGGGTCAAACAAGCCCTGAATAATTTCAAAGTTCAACACGAATCTCCCGTTGTTCCATACGTGTTGTGTGTAGAAAAAAATATGAGGCTAGAAGAGGGAGCGATTATCGTTTGACCCACAAGGGGACACGTTTCCCCACCAAAACCACGAGGGTTCTTGCGACATGCTCTGGTTTGTAATAAAGCTTGTCCCAAATTGGCAATGTTTTTACCACGACATATATGTGCCATGACGTGACAACATGCCACCTTTAATGACTTTCTGGTGAGTTTTGGATTTATGGCGATTTAAAACCGAGATTCCAAATGTTTGAGGACGAGCCAAGACGCTGGTCAGGTTATAATTCATTCCCATTCCTTGCATGGGACCTAAACATGCACCCATCGACACATGCATGTATAATTTTTCTAGCCATTTTGGTGAACTGGAGCATGTATTTGTACTTCAGATTTGAATTATGGACATTAAATGCCTAGGAAACACAATTAGTGTATAAAAAGGCCAAATGAACCCTAAATAAGTTTAAATTTCAGCATGGATATCATGTCGATCCATGTTACCCATAGAAGAAAATACAAGGCGAAAAGAGGGAGCGACTACGTTTCGCCGCAAGGGGAACACGTTTCCCTATCGGATCCATTAGGCTTCCTTGAGAGAAGCTCCAGTTTGTAAGAGGTTTGTAATAAAGCTTGGCCCAAATTGGCAATGTTTTTACATGACATATATGTGCCGTGACGTGACACCATGCCACCTTAGATGACTTTCTAGTGAGTTTTGGATTTTATGCAGATTTAAACACGAGATTCCAAATGTTTGAGGATGAGCCAGGACGCCGGTACGGTTGTAATTCGTTCCCATTCCTGGCATGGGACCAAATTAAACATGCACTCAAGGACACATGCATGTACAATTTTTCTAGCCATTTTGGTGAACTTGAGCATGTATTTGTAGTTCAGATTTGAATTATGGACATTAAATGCCTAGGAAACTCAATTAGTGTATAAAAAGGCCAAACGAACCCTGAGTAAGTTTAAATTTCAGCATGGATATAATGTAGTTCCATGTTGCCCGTAGAAGAAAATACAAGGCGAACAGAGGCCGTGATTACGTTTCGACAACAAGGGGAACCCGTTTCCCTATCAGAACCACAAGGCTTCTTGTTGAGAGAAGCTCCGGTTTGTAAGAGGTTTGTAATAAAGCTTGGCCCAAATTGGTAATGTTTTTACCACGACATATATGTGCCATGACGTGACACCATGCCACGTTTGATGACTTTCTGGTGAGTTTCGGATTTTATGGGGATTTAAAACCCGAGATTCCAAATGTTTGAGGACGAGCCAGGACGCCGGTACGGTTGTAATTTGTTCCCATTCCTAGCATGGGACCTAATTAAACATGCACCCAAGGACACAAGGATTTACAATTTTTCTAGCCATTTTGGTGAACTTGAGCATGTATTCGTAGTTCAGATTTGAATTATGGACATTAAATGTCTAGGAAACTCAGTTAGTGTATAAAAAGGCCAAATGAACCCTGAATAAGTTTAAATTTCAGCATGGATATCATGTAGTTCCATGTTGCCCGTAGAAGAAAATACAAGGCGAAAAGAGGCCGTGATTACATTTCGACAACAAGGGGAACACGTTTCCCTATCGGAACCAGAAGGCTTCTTGTTGAGAGAAGCTCCGATTTGTAAGAGGTTCGTAATAAAACTTGGCCCAAATTGGACAATGTTTTTACCACGACATATATGTGCCATGACGTGACACCATGCCTTCGAAAGAGATTGTCCATTTTGCACATGAAGTGCATCTAGTTTTTGCCTTAACCCTCTCAACTTTTTAGAACATGCTATGCGGGTGAAATGATGATACCATGCCAACTTTCAACCATTTCAGAGTTCATTTGAAGTGCTTTTCAATTTCAGGGTCATTTAGCTAAAAAAATTAGTCAATGCATGAAAAATACCAAATGAAGTCAGGAAGGGTTGAAAATTGATGATGTGTCTTTGAATGGTGCATTTTGAACACACAAAAAGTCTGGAGTTCAAATAAGTTCAAAAAAGTGAAATCCCTTTGTAACAAATGAGTTTTCGTTCGAAACCCTGATACTTCGAAAGATATTGTCCATTTTGCACACGAAGTGCATCCAGTTTTTGCCGTAACCCTCTCAACTTTTTTGAACATGCTATGTGGGTGAAATGATGATACCATGCCAACTTTCAACCTTTTCAAAGTTCATTTGAGGTTTGTAATAAAGCTTGGCCCAAATTGGACAATGTTTTTACCATGCCATATATGCGCCATGACGTGACACCATGCCAACTTTCATGACGTGACACCATGCGAACTTTCATGTATAATTTTTCCAGCCATTTTGGTGAACTGGAGCATGTATTTGAAGTTCATATTTGAATTATGGACATTAAATTCCTAGGAAACTCAATTAGTGTATAAAAAGGCCAAAGGAAAGCCGTGTGCCTACCAAACCGTGGGCGATGCCACCCGCGATCTGAGTCGTGCGTTTTGATTGGCCAGAACCCAAACCCCACGGATCGTACGTCCGCACCATTGGATGCTCCCAGATCGAACGACAACCCTTAGCCCTTTCGACAACACATGCAGTACATGGGTAAAGCACTGTGCGCATGCATCATCTAGCTCATGCTTCCTTCTCTTGTACATTTTCTAAACATGCTACCATTTCCCGCCACTCCTCTCATCGGTTTCCCGCCTCTTCTCCCATCAGTTTCCCACTACCAGTGTCAGTGCTCATTGAAGGCTAGGCGGCGACACACCAGCCATCGCACACAGTTTCTAAAATAACAAATGTGCGTGATAGGAGGCAGTAGGTCCCATAGGGTGACCAACGTGAGCAAAATGGTGCAGGTACTGGCTTAACCATGTGCGATGCAACTGCGCTGTAAAATCAGCACGACTGAGCAAGCGCGAGCAAATGGTGGAGGTACGAGTTTAACCGTGTGCGATGCAAGTGCTCTATGAAATCACCACGACTGCGGAAGCGCGAGGAAATCGTGGAGGTACTGGTTTAACTGTGTGCGGTGCAAGTGCGCTGTAAAATCACCACGACTGCGCAAGCGCGAGCAAAATGGTGCAAGTACTGGCTTAACCATGTGCAATGCAAGTGCACCGTAAAATGACCACGACTGCGCAAGCTAAAGGCGGGTGAGTTTATTTAGAAATTAGGACGAACAATGTGCGATAGACCAGCTAGCTAGAAATATAAAAACAAACTACCCGCCTTGAGCGTTGCAAAAATCGGCGGTTCCGCCACTTTTCTTATTATCATACATGCATATTCTTATTGGACCATGCGCGATCTTGGCCACTCCCGCCCTGCATCAATTCCTTTACCCAAATTTTAGTAGCCTCCGTACTTCAACCGTCGCCCACACTCCTCTAGCACTGACCTTATAGTCAAATTGCAGTAGCCGAGGCATTTGAGCCATCGCCCTCCCTCGTCCACCACCATCTGCACCCACCATTACTAAAAATTTCAGTAGCCGCGGCATATCCTCAAATACCACAACCCCCCCACCATAGTCCCCCACCCGCCCCCTCCCCCCTAGAACTCTATCTCGCAACAGCCGCCGGCGCCGCCGCCAACCCATGCTAGTCTACCCGTTCCTCCTAGCTTAGATAATAAAGTTCAGGTTACCCAGTGATTCCCATACCGTCGCCCCACTCTCCTGAGTTTTTAGATGAGACCTGTGGTGTCCTTCCCTGCCAGATCCACATACCCTGCTCTTGAATGTCGCAACCTAAGCTCGACCATGTATCTCGGGGAGCCCGATGAGTGTTCTGCCAAGAAATGGTTTATCATGGCCTCTCCGACGGATGTTGGCGAGGTGGCCGCAGTTCGCCCTGACCTGTCGATCCCGGAGCAACATGTTACCACGGAAGCCAGTGAAGATGTTGACTACGTTGCCATGTCGAAGGCTTCATGTCAGCGGGCTTGCGTATTACTGTATCTCGGGAAAGCTGGCTACGACATCAAGCTCGTCGACAGTGACGACTTCACGCAGGCCATGTCACCAGTTACGTGGTCCATCCCCAACCACTCTGGTTCAACCGCCATGGATCTCTTCGATGGCCCTTCCGCTGATCTCCTACGCCAAGCAGTCAAGGATTTGTGATCCTTATATGCCATCGAGCCCATTTTGTCATTTTAGAAGGACACGTTCTACGGCGGTGGCTTGGAATCCTCAATTGCCAAGTCAGATCTCATCGACCACAACCACGACCACAAGGAGGGAACCCACAAAGGTTCTTCCACCATGGGTCTATGCTCTTCCAACTGGAAGGATCCGGTCCATGAAATGTGAGTCAACATCCTATCAGCAAATCTTACCTTTTCTAGCTTGCCAACCCGTACCCTTTGTTGTAGTAGAATTTGTCATGCGGTGCTATAACTGTGCCATGTTTAATTATTTCAATTACGCAAAAATGTATTATCCAATAGGGCTATGTGATGTTTAAGTATGAATTGTCCACTTTAGTTTCACGAATGGATATATTTGGTTGTTTATAGTGAGTAGATGCCTTGTTTATCTGTGTTAGGTTGTTAGGTTGGTTGCAGTGAGCATTTTTCCAGTTATCGAGCCGATGCCTTGTTTATATGTATTTTGTCTTAGTTTGGTTGCAGTGAGCATTTGTCCAATTATCAAGCAGATGCCTTGTTCATTTGTATTTGGTTGTTAGGTTGCTTTTTTTTAGCATTTGTCCAGTTTTCAAGCAGATGCCTTGTTTATCTGTATTTGCTTGTTAGGTTGGTTGCAGTGAGCATTTGTCCAGTTTTCAAGCATATGCCATGTTTATCTATATTTGCTTGTTAGGTTGGTTCCAGTGAGACTCTGTCCAGTTTTCAATGGCTATATTTGGTTGTTATAATGATCATTTATGCCTTGTTTATTTCAGTCATTCACAATGTGTTGTTCATTATGTGCCAGTCGGAACTGTGCTGCTTGACTGCATCAATACCAGTTTGAACGACTATATTTTGTTCCAGTTATGACTGGTGTAGTTAAGACATGCCCTTTATTTCAGTTTTATACATTTATCCAGTGATGTTTAAGCATTACCTACGTTCTATTCATTCTCAACAATACCAGTTTGAATTGCAATATTTGATGGCAGTTAAGCCTACTGCCGGTAACATTGCCTTCCATTTTATATATGCTTTAACAACATGCTGAAACCAACACATCAAGCTATCATTTGGAGATGATATTATTTACCTTTGCTATATTTGTTTGATGTTAAGGTTGCCGTACTTATCATGCCTTTTCACTACTTATACAGGACAACAATGGGAGTGGCCACCATTTTCGGCTGAGGTTAGCTTCATACCTCGTCTTGTACTCCCCCATCGTTCCATAATATAGTGCATATAGATCCATGTCTGGACACTTGTTAGCTTCTAATATTGACTTGTTGCTTGTAGGTACATATGCCCTTGGCAAGGATCCATGCATCGACCCTTCTTGCGTATGGGGCAATGAGATATTCATGAACAAGCATCAAGTGAGGAAACTAATAAGGATTATTAGCAAAAATATATGAATGGTGGCAAGCAAATTATTTGTTTATGCTCTATCCAACACAGCAGTGAGCTGTGGGATGGTAACTACAAACTCTACAACCTTCTCTTTTTACTGCCCATAATGAGTTGTTAGACAACAATGTCTGAATCTTTTTCATTCGCAGTGGTTCCTGAAGCAGTTCACTCAAGATTACCTCGCAAAGTACATGATTGGTGGACTCTCAATGAAGGTTAAAGTATTTCATCCAGACTACAATGAGCATCGAGAAGTCGTAATGAAGACAATGAAGGATGGACAGGAAGCCATCACAAGGGGTTGGCCTAGAGTCGTGCATGCATTACGCATGGAGGAGGGCACAATATGGGCATTCCGCTTTAGCTTCTCTAGCAACCAGAATGTCTTTCGCCTCTCTCTTTACAGTCTTTAGTACAACTACGGTTCATCATTCTTTACTTGGTGCTTCTTTAGTTCTTTAGTATGTGTACCTGTGCATCAAATTATGCATTCGTGGTTGAACCTATATTTGTAATAAACCTGGTTGGATATGAAATAAGTGATTGCCAACTTTCAAATTCAAAAAGGTGATTTTAAATTAGGGATTAATTAGGGACTACACTGCACACGGTTTGCAAAAGCGAAATGTCTGCGATAGACGTGGAGAACAGACACGTTTCTGAGACCCACTACGTGTGCGATCAATCTCCACATCACACATGATCAGCCAGGAAAAATGTGTGAAGTCAATCTCCACTGCACACACGATCAGCCAAGAAAAAAGGTGTGCGATTAACAACAGCATCACACACAACTCTTTCTTATTAAATGTTTGCGATAGTCACCTTATCACACACGCTTCGAAATTATTAACTGTTTGTGATGTTGAGCACATCACAAACGTTCGGTACTTCTTGGATTAACTGTGTGGGTTGTACATACTAACAGAAACATATTCCTTGGATGGACTGTGCAGAATGTACATACGAACGGAAACGTGTAGCGGGGGCTGACTGTGTAGGATGTACTTACGACCGAAAATGATTTCACCTGTATAATTGTTTTTTAGCACTACTGTATGTATAACTGTATTTGCTCACTCGCCGGTCGCACATGACCTCATTTTGACGAGCGTGTGTGTCAGGAGGGCATATCCCCGACGGTTTCTGGGTCATGTGGGAAGGGCCCCCTATCACCCACACTCACTTGGCGATGGTTCCAAATGCCGTCGCGGAAAGGGGTTTAAAACCGTTTGTATAGCACCGACACATACCAGTGAAAGTCTAACCATAGCATTAAACATTTGGATCCAAATCGGTCCCTTATGAAGTAGCACATAAACTAGGGTTTAAGCTTTTGTCACTCTAGCAACCCATCATCTAATAACTACTCCACAATGCATTCCCTTAGGCCCAAATATGGTGAATTGCCATGTAGTCGACGTTCACATGACACCACTAAGGTAATCACAACATACATATCATCAAAATATCGAACAAATATCAAGTTCACATGATTACTTGCAACATGACTTCTCCTGTGACCTCACGAACAAAAGTAACTACTCACAAATGATATTCATGCTCAAGACCAGAGGGGTATTAAATAGCATAATGGATCTGAACATATAATCTTCCACCGAATAAACCATATAGTAATCGACTACAAGATGTAATCAACACTACTAGTAACCCACAAGTACCAATCTAAGGTTCCTGTACAAAGATTGAACACAAGAGATGAACTAGGGTTTGATAGGAGATGGTGTTGTTGAAGATGTTGATGGAGATTGGCCTCCCAAAGATGAGAGGGTTGTTGGTGATGACGATGGCTTCAATTTCCCCCTCAGGGAGGGAAGTTCCACCGACAGAATGGCTCTGCCGGAGGGCAAAAGTGCTCCTGCCCAAGTTCCACCTCGAGACGGCGGCGCTCCATCCCAAATGTCCCCCCTTTATTTTTTTTCTAGGTCAAAATGACCTATATACCATAAGATGGGCACCGGTGGTGGGCTGGGATGAGCACAACCAAACAGGGCGCGCGTGGGGGGCCTGGCGCGCCCTTGTGTCTTGTGCTCACCAGGTGGTCCCTCTCCGGTAGTTATTTGCTCCAGTATTTTTTATATATTCCAAAATAATTCTTCGTGAAGTTTTTGCTTATTTGGAGTTGTGCATAATAGGTATCTCTGACGTAGCTATTTCAGGTCTAGAATTCTATCTGCTGGTATTCTCCCTCTTTGTGTAAACCATGCATATTATGAGAGAAAAGGTATTAGAATTACCCCATAAAGCATTATTATCCATAAAAACATTATAAATAAAAGTATGAAATCATGGTGCAAAATGGATGTATCAGTATGATCTGATGGTGTGCCCGGCCGGAGTTAATCAAGCATGTTGGGTAAGTTTGTGCACCCCGCAAGGAAGTTAATCTATTCAAATATCCGTGTCCATAGTAATGGACGCTCGGAGTTGTGTCCCGATCGATACAACTAGAACTGGATGCCGAGGCATGAAATGGATATGATGGCTCCGGGATTGCTTTCTCGCAGGGAGTCGAGAAAGGATCTCTGGGCGATACTACAACTTACTACTACTTTATACTCCCTCCGTCCCAAAATAAGTGTCTTGAGCTTAGTACAAACTTGTACTAGAGCTAGTTCAAAGTTGAGACACTTATTTTCGGACGGAGGGAGTATTATGCTAATCTGCACTCTTCTAATGCTGCAAGATGCTAGTCTTTGATAGGCTAGGATTTCCCTTCTCTTCTGGCATTTCTGCAGTTTAGTCCAAAGATATAGCCCCATTCCTTTCATATCGTTGCATACTTAGCATAGTTCTAATGTAAGTCTTGCGAGTACTTTGGATGAGTACTCACGTTTGCTTTGCTACTTCTTTTCCCCTATACCCGATTGCTGCGATCAAATGACGGATCCCAGGAGCTAGATGCCACCACCGATGACTACTACTACCCCGAGGGTGCCTACTACTACATTGAGGCCCACGACGACCAGGAGTAGTTAGGAGGCTCCCAGGTAGGAGGTCTTGCCTTTTCGATCATCGTAGATGTTTGTGCTAGCCTTCTTAAGGCAGACTTGTTTAATTATGTCTGTACTCAGATATTGTTGCTTCCACTGACTCGTTTGTATTCGAGCTTATGTATTCGAGCCCTTGAGGCCCCTGTCTTGTAATATAAAGCTTGTATGACTTTGATTTGTGTCTAGAGTTGTCTTGTGACATCTTCCCGTGAGTCTGTGATCTTGATCATGCGCATTTGCATGTATGATTAGTGCATGATTAAGTCGGGGTGTCACAAGTTGGTATTAGAGCCGACTGCTTATAGTTAGCCCCCTTTGTAGCTCCTTGGCCCAAGTTGAGTCTAGTCTTTGGAAACTTTTACTAACATTTTTGTGTGGCTTACGAGCCCACGTCACAATTGGGTGGTATTAGGATCTTTTATTCCTCGTCTATACTCTGGGACTCTGAGCTCTCTTCTATTCGGGTTAAATGGTTTTACTAACTCTAACATTAGGTTCTCGTGATCACATTCACACAGATAGCTGGATTACCTACAACTATTCCTTTGAAAGTATAATGAATGATACACACACACATTATCATTTAACATACTTTAACTTCTTTTGTTTCAGATGCGTCCCACAACGCAGATCGTCCACCAGGCTATGGTTGTCGATGCGGCTGCATTCCTGGCTATTCTGGTCAAGCTCTCGACCACACTGGGATATCAGTGGTACCCCCCAGTACACTGTGTACGAGGACTACCACGATTTCAACCAGGAGCAGTACCGCACTGTGGTTGTTATCTATGATCGACAGGATCGCTCCACCCACGAGTTGCACACCTTCTGCGGTGTTGGAGTGACTGTTGAGATGACAGTCCATGATGCTTTCTTTGTTGCTATCACCCAGCTTCGTAGAGAGAATCCCCCCTTGGAGGAGACTAGGTTCACATACATCCCGTACGCCACTGCTGGGGATGTGACTGGGTACTACACTACAGTTTGTACCCCCTACATGAGCCGTCGTTACGACCCTTGGGTTTTGGTCCGGTACATTGAGGCTATGGATCGCACTGTTTGAGCTCTTGGTGTCGAGTTGTACGCCACTCATGAGCGTCACTACGACACTCTGACATAGATGCTGCCAGCAGTTCGTGCATGGATTCTGCCAGAGTACATCCTTTATCTGCACAGGACTGAGATGCCACTAGGTCTTGTGTGGTCTACTGTTGGAGGTGATACTCCTGCACATGGACCTCTCCTTCCGGTCGGGACCAGTTCTTGCACCAGAGCCACCATGGAGTGTAGGATCCTTCTCTCGAGAACTGTCTGGATTTTTGTCACCGGCAGCTGCCCAACTTCAGAGGTTTTCCCCGATGTTGATGTAGCATATCACTATGTCCCATTGTTTTATCCCTCCACAGCGTGCCTGCGTGCAGCCTAGTTGGTCTAGACTATATTCTCTTTATGAACTTGTAATTTTGGTTTGTAACCGAACTTATGTATGGATCTGTATGTCGTGCTTGACTACTATGTTGTATCTGCCGTTCCTCTTTCATTGTGCATGTTACATCATGAATGGTTCTTTGTCTCTGTAATTGCTCAATGCTAAACTACCCCATGTTGTGTTTTAGAGGGATGGTTAGACCCGCTAGTCGTGGCCGTGGTGCCCATGCTCCACCACTGCTTGAGTATATGACCAGAATGAAACATCATTGAGCTGAATCGCCAGTTCTAGGAAGGGGTCGTGCCTCAGTTCCCGCACCCCAATATGAATCAACAACCAGCTCCAGTGACTCTATAGGACTTCATGCGCCTCAACCCTACCATCTACTGCAACTCAAATCAGCCCCTTGATGCCGATGACTGGCTCCGCGACATCACCTATGAGATGGAGTGTGCCGATGTTGCCCCTGCCAGCTATGTCACCTTTTCATCCTTCTTCCTCAAGGGCCCCGCTACTCAATGGTGGGACAGCCATAGGCGTACTCAACCGGCTGGAACAATCATCACTTGGCCGGATTTCCAAGCTGCCCTTCATGCCCGCTTCATTCCCCAGGGAATCATGGATAGGAAGAAGCAAGAGTTCTGCAACCTCATCCAGGGCAGCAAGATTGTGGATGCTTGTCAGCGGGAGTTTCTTGACTTGTCCCATTATGCTAAAGAGGACATTGCTACTGATGCACGTAGATAGGAAAATTTCCGCGACGGACTTCAAGCTGACATCAAGCTCACACTCCTTGTGCATGACTTTGCTGACTTCACCACTTTGGTGAACAAGGCCATCCAGGTCGAGACTGGTCTGCAGGAACACCAGGGATCTACCAGGCACAACCGTGATGCTAGCTCATCTTAGGGCCCGTCATCATAGAAGTGTAGGATATGGATTCCCCACAGCATGTACCGCCCGACTCCACCTACACCAAGACAGTCCTATAATGCACCATGTCTGCCTCCTCCACCACCAAGGCAACCTATTTGAGTTACACCACCTCGAGCTCCTATTTCCAACCCCAATGATGGTTTGTGCTTCAAGTGTGGCCGTCCAAGTCACCGTCCCAGGGATCGCTATCAGAATCAGAATCAGCTGGCTCTGCCTTCAATTGACCGTAACAATGCCCGTGGTAACAATCAGCCCCGCAACAACAATGCCAGACCTTATGGTCGTGGTCAGGCCAACAACATTGATCTGAATGAAGCTCAAGACCAGCTTGCTACTGTGATGGGTACTCTCCTTGTTAATTCAGTAGCAACATCTGTTTTATTTGATTCAGGAGCATCGTTGTTCTAAGTCTGACAGTAGTGTAGGGGGGTAGGTATGAAGAGGCAAGATCCTAGCTATGGAGTAGTTGTATACGCAAGAGATTTACGAGTTCAGGCCCTTCGAGGAGGAAGTAACAGCCCTACGTCTCGGAGCCCGGAGGCGGTCGACTAGATTATATGCTTATGAGTTACAGGGGTGCGAACCCTTTACACTGAGGAGGGGGGTGGCTTATATAGAGTCTGCCAGACCCCTCCGGCCCTCAGTTATGCAGGTTTTAAGATACATTAAGATTGGGCGTTACTGGTAACGCTACACATAAAGTGCTATGATGACCATAAAATTTACTTAATGACCGACCGTTGGCGTGCAGAGTGACTTTAGGCCTCCTGACTGTCGAGTGGATGGCTTCATGGTTGAGTGGTTGGCTTCATGGTCGAGTGTCTTCGAGTCTATCGAGTGGAACACTTCTGAGTCGATTGACAGGTGGTTTCTTCTAGAGATGTCCTTGGGTAGGGTAGTTTGGACAGGTCCATGACCCTACCCTAGGTACATAGCTTCATCATTAGCCCCGGAATGGATCGAGGTTTGAGTGGGGAAGGAGTTGAGAATTCTTTCGACCCATTTTTCGTGCTATGAGTATGTCTTGTTCTGGATCAATGAACTTTAGGTGACGGCACCAACTTCTTTTTCAGTCGCCTTGATCCATTCTTTGTATCCGTCGAGTGATGTTTTTACTTGTAGAGCTCTGAGCGACAGAGCGGAGGAGATCTTTCATCCGACGAGTTGTTCTGCAACCCACGGATTTAGCGGGATTCGTATTTCAGGAAGCGCGCGGGGCGGAGGAGGCCACGGTAATCGGATGGGATAAGGCAGGGACGCCTCGATCTCTGCGCCACCTTTTTCGCCACGTATCGTGCGCGCGACTGTTGCGGGATTTGACAGGATCGCCCGGGCCTACAAGTCAATTACTCGGAAGTAACCTCATATAAGGCGCCGGACGGGTTTTTTTAACAGTGCGTTCTCATTTCCTCCTCTCTTCTCCAGATTTATCTGCCGCGTTCGCCTCCGTCTCAGTGCCGCCGCCCGTGCGCGTCTCGCCGGCGACGATGGTGAACGAGAAGACGGCGGCCCTGGAGAGGGCGAAGAAGGCAACGACGAAGGCAAAGGGAAGGGCGGCCAGTCGAGGCGGATCTTCATCGAGGGCCGGCCCGCCGCAGAGCTAGATCTAGGGTGACTGGATCCGCTCGATGATTCGCCAAGAAGATCTTGACGACCTGGCCGATGGAGGACTGATCCCCCATGGGTCGGCACGGCTCCCGGGGAAGGAGTTCGAGCCGCAGCCTCAGGAGGGTGAGTGCGTTCTCTTGGCCACCCATGTTGACCGTGGATTTTCGTTGCCGCCTCACCCTTTCTTTCGGGGATTTCTGAATTTCTTCGGGGCGCAACTCCACCACTTCACACCCAACACCATCGTGTACATTGCTGCTTTCGTGTCTTTGTGCGAGAATTTCTTGGGTTGTCAGCCTCATTGGGGTCTTTTCAAGCACATCTTCACCTGTCGCTCCCATAAGGTGAAAAAGGCCAATCCGAGTGACGAGAGAACACAAGTGATTCAGATGTGTGGGGGTCTTGGGGTTCAGTTGAGAGGAAAAAGCTCCTTTCCGACCATGATCCTACCCGACTTGGTCCGTGGATGGCAGTCGACCTGGTTCTACTGCAGAGACCAGCCGACGCCAGGGCAGTCGACTGGGCTCCCTCCTTTTTCCATGGAACGAGTGAGGAAGCCTTCCTCTTTGAAGGTGGTCCCGGAATAGAAGGCGCAAGTTAAGGTGCTGGTCGAGCGTGTCGTCCAGCTTATCCGTAATGGGGTGACCGGCATGGACCTCTTGGAGGTCTTCCTCCGACGACGAATCTAGCCGCTTCAAGCTCGAGACCACCCGATGTGGTTGTATTCTTGCACTGAGGACACCACTCGGATCCACCCGGAGGAGATTGACGATGCCACGCTGGAGCGGTGGCTGGCGAGCATCACAGGGAACAAAGACAACCCCCGAGGAGCGAGGAGGATTCCTCCACTTGACCAGTCATACAAAGTAGACAAGGTACAATTCTGCATTCCGACTGTGATCCTGCTTTCTTCATTCTGTTTACTTAAAATCGGTCGACTGACTTTTGTCTTGTTTGTTGTCTTTTAGGCCACGACTGAGATGTACTCGACGCCCAACGGGGCGCAAGAACAGGCCAAGGAGGGAGAGGCGAGCGGAGGTGAAAGTGAGGAGGAGTGGCAATCTGATGGTGAGGGGGAAGAGGATGACGATGGATCCAGCGAAGAGAGGAGGAGGAGGAAGTCGATCCTCCTCACACGGAAAGGCGATCCAAGCTCATCCACGAGCCCGCGAGTGAGCGTGGCAAAGCGATTGCTCCCATTGGGCAATCGACAAAGCGCCCTCGGGCGGCTTCTCCGACGCCGACTGAGAAAGCGCCGAAGCATCCACGAGCGACGCCATCAAAGCCGCCGAAGGCCTTGCCCAAGATGAGAATGGCCATTCCCACTATCTCCGGGTAACATCAGAACTTGTGTTTTCTCATTTAGCATGGACGAACTCTTGGTCGACTCATCGACTAACCGACTGGTTTCTGAAATCCGTAGTGCTGCTACCTCCGAGACCCCCGCCAAGAATGAAGACCAGGAAATGGAAGACGCTGCCACCTCCAACCTTGGTACGCTCTTTGAGGTTTTACTTTGGTCGATTGGATTTCGATTTCAACTTTGGATTTTTCCTGCAGCTCCTCCCCATGTCATTGATCTCCCTGATGATGACGACGAGGTGTCCTTGAGGGCAAGGAGGAATAAAAAGGCGCCGGCTGGCAAGACCACTCAGACTGCATCAGTGCCTGAGGCATCGGTTCAAGGGGGTGACGATGTCACTCGACATTCCGTGTCCTTCGCTGTGCCGCTGACGAGTGTCCGGCCTTCGACGTCGACTGCTGATCCGCCCTCCCTTTTCGCCACACACCACGTCCCAGAGGACCAAGCGGGTGCTGCTAAGGAGGCTATACGCCAGGCAGGGATCATGATGGAGCAGGTGAAGGTGATCCGGGAAGCCAGCCAAGCGGCCTATGATGCTAGCTCAGCCCTTCAGAGCAACGTCCAGGTTAGTTGGTCACCGCTTGTTCTATTAGGATATGCTATCTGACGACTTTCTTTTCGAAGATCTTTGCATCTGTACACCCACTGGGTGTGTCGATTGAATATTTGAATCGGTGGGGGCACGCTGAGTGCACCCACTGGGAGTAGTCCCCAAGACTATGGTGGACTGCTGGCAGTCGACTGTAGTCTTTGTATTTTGAATTTCTTCACTCTAACTTCTTCACTCGGTCTGGTCGGACCATGTCGAATGGAATTTTGGAACCGGTGGGGGCACGCTAAGTGCACCCACTAGGTGTAGTCCCCGAGACTATGGTGGACTGCTGGCAGTTGACTGTAGTCTGAAGAACCTATTGTTTTTTGGTAGATCATGATGAGACCAAGACTAACTGCTGGTAGTTAGCCATAGAGCTATAGTTTTAGGACCATAACCTCTTTGTCTCTTTCAGCCGACTGATCGGACCTAGTCGGTAGAACCAGTGGGGGCACGCTAAGTGCACCCACTGGTGTAGTCCCCGAGACTACTGTTGAATATTTTGATTCGGATGTAGTCTTAGAAATGCTATGATTTTTCTCTTAGTCACTCGGAAGCGACCCATCTTTGATGTCTGTCGACTGACCCTTCGCAGAAATCTTGCGAGCTTGTGGCTCGCTATAATGAGTTGGAAAACAAACACATCCAGCTCGACCTTGACTTGAAACTTGTTTAGGAGAACTTTCAGAAGGAGAAGGACGAGGCAAAAGGTATGATTGGTGAGAACTTGACAACTATTTGTATCTTTCTGCCTATTCTTGATTCTGATCTCATTGTCATTTTGTAGATAAAATGAAGGAGGCTCTGAAGAAGAAGGACCATGACCTTGCCGCGGTACAGAAGGCGGCTTTGGACAAAACGAAGCTTGCGGAAGAAAAACTGGCTTCAGTCAGTAAACTTGAAGAGGAGAACACCAATCTGAAAGCTGCCCTCGACGCGACCAACAAGGAGGTCAGCCGTCTGAATAATGACAAGATAGCTCTGAGTGACAAGGCTAGTGAACTGGCGGGGAAGAAGAACGATCTGGAGGTCTATCTAGGGGGCTTGCCAAGAAGTTGTTCATCATGCTTGAGGGTAATCTCTCCGACCCGACTAAATTGTTATCGTCGGCTCATCGTAGAACTGTTGGTTTATCTTTGACTTGTGTTTACAGAATTCTGCCAAAACTTCGAGGAGGAGACCAGCTGAGTGGAGACAGGCTTAGATCCCATTAATTCTCCTGTGAAGGATGAAACTTCCATGAACGTGCTCCGACTGGAGTCTCGTGTTGCTGGTGTGGTTGACTATCTCGCCCGACTAAAGGTTGCCGTGTCACGTATCGACACGACACTATGGCCGAGAGAAACACTTCAAAATGACCTCGAGTCTCTAATGACTCGACTGAATGAAGTTCCAGGTCGAGTGCAAGAATGGAAGAAGTCTTCTGCCAGGTGTGGTGCTGATGTCGCTCTGTCCCTGGTCCGTGTTCACTGCAAGGACGCGCGAGAGGACAAGCTGGCGTCCCTCAAAGTGGCCAATACCAAGAAGCATGACTTCCAATCTTTCATGGAGACCTCCATTGCTGCTGCACTCGGATTGCTGATGGAATCGACCTTGACCAGTTTGTCGCGCCTTCCAGTCCTCCACCCGAGGAGTAAGAAAAACTTCTATGCTTTGCCTTAAATTTGCCTCGAAATGCCGAGTGGTTTTGTAACCGATAAACTTTCGCAGGCTTGACGCCTGAGCACTTTCGAACCCGAAGGATATTATCTGAACTTGGTCTATCGTTGACTATGCTTGCGTTTGCCTTCGAACGAACTTTGTTCTTCATTCGGAATATATTTTAGCGCTTGAGACGCAGCCCTGAGGTGGAGGATCCAGTCGACCTGCTCTTCATCGCTCTTGCAGGTAAGGATGGAGCACGGATCACAGTCGACCTGCGTCCTTGTGGATCAGGATGGAGCGCACGTTGTATTTGTGGCATAGCTCCGAAGGAGAAGGTAGAAGTCGACCTGCACCTTGTCGTCCTTGCAGAGCGCACATTGTATTTGTGACGTAGCTCCGAAGGAGAAGGTAGCAGTCAACCTGCACCTCGTCGTCCTTGCAGAGCGCACATTGTATTTGTGGCGTAGCTCCGAAGGAGAAGGTAGCAGTCGACCTGTACCTCGTCGTTCTTGCAGAGCGCACCTTGTATTTGTGGCGTAGCTCCAAAGGAGAAGGTAGCAGTCGACCTGTACCTCGTCGTCCTTGCAGACCGCACATTGTATTTGTGGCGTAGCTCCGAAGGAGAAGGTAGCAGTCGACATGCACCTCGTCGTCCTTGCGGATCGGAATGGATTTCATACTTAGGCGAATACTGGACTGCAGCTAAGCCCCTGAGTGGGAGGTTCGCTCTCCACTTGGTAGGATTTTCAAATACTTAGGCGAGTACTGGACTGCAGCTAAGCCCCCGAGTGGGAGGTTTGCTCTCCACTCGGTAAGATTTCAAATACTTAGGAGAGTATTGGACTGCAGCTAAACCCCCGAGTGGGAGGTTTGCTCTCCACTCAGTAGGATTTCAAATACTTAGGCGAGTACTGGACTACAGCTAAGCCCCCGAGTGGGAGGTTTGCTCTCCACTTTGTAGGATTTTCAAACACTTAGGCGAGTACTCGACTGCAGCTAAGCCCCCGAGTGGGAGGTTCGATCTCCACTCGGTAGGATTTTCATATACTTAGGCGAGTACTGGACTGCAGCTAAGCCCCCGAGTGGGAGGTTTGCTCTCCACTCGGTAGGATTTTCAAACACTTAGGGGAAATGGATTTGCAGCTAAGCCTCCGAATGAGAGGCTTGCTCGTCACTCGGTAGGATTTTCAAATACTTAGGCGAGTACTGGACTGCAGCTAAGCCCCCGGGTGGGAGGTTTGCTCTCCACTCGGTAGATTTTTCAAACACTTAGGCGAAATGGATTCACAGCTAAGCCTCCGAATGAGAGGCTTGCTCGTCACTCGGTAGGATTTTCAAATACTTAGGCGAGTACTGGACTGCAGCCTAGCCCCCGAGTGGGAGGTTTGCTATCCACTCAGTAGGATTTTCAAACACTTAGGAGAAACGGATTCGCAACTAAGCCTCCGAATGAGAGGCTTGCTCGTCACTCGGTAGGATTTTCAAATACTTAGGCGAGTACTGGACTGCAGCTAAGCTCCCGAGTGGGAGGTTCGCTCTCCACTCGGTAGGATTTTCAAATACTTAGGCGAGTACTGGACTGCAGCTAAGCCCCCAAGTGGGACGTTCGCTCTCCACTCGGTAGGATTTTCAAATACTTAGGCGAGTACTGGACTGCAGCTAAGCCCCCGAGTGGGAGGTTCGCTCTCCACTCGGTAGGATTTTCAGATACTTAGGCGAGTACTGGACTCCATCTAAGCCCCCGAGTGGGAGGTTTGCTCTCCACTCGGTAGGATTTTCAAATACTTAGGCGAAACGGATTCACAGCTAAGCCTCCGAGTGAGAGGCCTGCTCATCACTCGGTAGGATTTTTTTACAAACTTAGGCGAAACGGATTCGCAGCTAAGCCACCCACTGGGGGATTTCTCACATAAACAAAAGCAACAATAATCAATGGGAAAATTATAACACTTTTGTCTTTGATAAACAAACTACAGGAGTACTTTTTATTACAACTCATCCGAGTGAGTACTTAAGTGTAAAAGGGGCGGAGTAGATCCGCATTCCAAGCTCGTGGCCTATCAATCTGGCGGCCGACATTGTAAAGACGATATGCTCCATTCTGGAGAACTTTGGTGACGATGAAGGGACCTTCCCAAGTAGGGGCGAGTTTGTGTGGCTTCTGTTGATCCACCCGGAGGACCAAGTCCCCTTCTTGGAAGGTTCGACTCTTCACATTTCTGGCATGGAATCGACGCAAGTCCTGCTGATAGATGGTCGATCGGATCATGGCCATCTCTCTTTCTTCTTCTAGAAGGTCGACTGCGTCCTGCCGGGCTTGTTCTGCTTCATCTTCAGAGTAGAGCTCGACTCGGGGTGCATTGTGAAGCAGGTCACTCGGCAGAACTTCTTCGGCTCCATAGACCAAAAAGAATGGAGTTCGCCCAGTCGACCGATTAGGAGTAGTCCTCAATCCCCAAAGAACTGATGAAAGTTCGTCGACCCACGCGCTTGCTGCGTGTTTGAGATCATGCATCAACCGGGGTTTCAGTCCTTTGAGAATTAGGCTGTTGCTCTTTCTGCTTGTCCATTCGACTAGGGGTGAGCGACGGAAGCATAGTCGACTCGCGTGCCTTGAGAAGTGCAAAAGGCTTTGAATTGGTCGGAATCAAAGTTTGACCCATTATTAGTGATGATGCTATGCGGAACTCCATATCTGAATATCAACTCTCTGATGAAGCTGATAGCAGTGCCGGCATAAAGATTCTTGATAGGCTTGGCTTCGATCCACTTAGTGAACTTGTCGACTGCCACCAGTAGATGGGTGAAGCCGCTCCTGCCAGTTCTCAGTGGTCCAACCATATCTAATCCCCAAACAGCGAAGGGCCAGACGAGTGGAATGGTGTTCAAGGGTGATGCGGGTTTGTGTGACATATTGGAATAGAACTGACATCCTTCACACTTGTCGACTATCTCCTTCGCCATTTCATTTGCTCTGGGCCAGTAAAACCCCGCTCGGTATGCTTTATCCACAATAGTCCGAGAGGACGCATGGTGGCCATAGGTCCCCGAGTGGATATCGTCAAGAATTATCCGACCTTCCTCTGGCGTTATACATTTCTGACTGGCTCCAGTCACACTTTCCCTGTACAACTGTCCCTTTATCACAGTAAAGGCCTTGGATCGACGGATGATCTGTCGAGCCTCTTCTTCATTCTCTAGAGCTCTTTCCTTAGGATATACGTGATGTACGACACTGTCCAGTCGGGAGTGATGACCAAAATTTCCATGATCAGGTCGACCACAGCTGGGACCTCAACTTCAGTCGGATCCGTGGCACTTTTTGGCTGCGGGGCTTCTTCAGTGAACGGACCCTCTCTAACTGATGGCGTGTGAATGTGTTCCAAAAACACATCACTGGGAATGGCTTCTCTCTTAGAACCTATCTTTGCCAGATCATCAGCCGCTTGATTTTTCAGTCGGGGTATATGATGAAGCTCTAACCCCTCGAATTTCTTTTCCAGCTTTTTTACTGCGTTGCAGTAACCAGTCATGGCTGGGCTTCTGACGCCCCACTCCTTCATCACTTGGTTGACCACCAACTCAGAGTCGCCATAGACCATGAGGCGACGGACGCCGAGTGAAATGGCCATGCGCAACCCATACAAAAGTGCTTTGTATTCTGCTTCGTTATTGGAGGAATCAAAATGAATCTGGAGTACATATCTGAGCTTATCTCCTTGGGGGGAAACCAATACTACCCTAGCACCGGGTCCATTCAGCATCTTAGAACCATCAAAGAACATGGTCCAGTGCTCCGAGTGAATTTGATTCAGCAATTGCTGTTCAGTCCACTCGGTGATGAAATCTGCTATTGCTTGGGACTTGATGGCTTTCTTTGCCTCAAACTTGATATCTAGGGGAAGAAGTTCAATCACGCATTTTGCCACTCGACCAGTTGCATCTCTGTTATGCAGAATCTCTGACAATGGAGCGTCGCTAACGACTGTAATGGAATGGTCAGAGAAGTAATGAGCAACCTTCTTCGTGGTCATACAAATCCCATATACAAGCTTCTGATAATGAGGGTATCTTTGCTTTGATGGGGTCAAAACTTCAGAAATATAATATATTGGGCGCTGAACTTTAAAGGCTTTTCCTTCTTCTTCCCGCTCGACCGTAACTACTGTACTGACGACTTGTCCTGTGGCTGCAATGTAAAGCAGCAAAGGCTGGGGCAACAAGCACCAGCTGGGTGGAAAGCAGAGCTTTTAGCTCTGCAAACGCTGCATCAGCTTCAGGAGTCCACTCGAACTTGTCTGACTTCTTCATCAGTCGGCAAAGAGGCAGTGCCTTTTCACCGACACGAGAGATGAATCGACTTAAAGCGGCCAAGCAACCAGTAAGCTTCTGAACATCGTTCACACGCACAGGTCGTTTCATCCGGAGTATAGTACCAACTTTTTCTGGATTGGCGTCGATTCCTCGTTCGGAAACGAGAAAAATGAGTAACTTTCCGCCAGGAACTCCGAATGTGCACTTTGATGGATTAAGCTTGATATCATACCTCTTGAGGTTGGCAAATGTCTCTGCAAGATCATTCAGCAGGTCGGAACCTTTCCGTGACTTGACTATGATATCATCCATGTACGCTTCCACATTCCGACTGATTTGAGTGGGCAAACACTTCTGAATCATCCTCATGAACGTGGCTCCGGCATTCTTGAGGCCGAATGGCATGGTGACATAACAGAAGCACCCGAATGGAGTGATGAAAGCTGTTTTGATCTCATCGGGTCCATATAGACGGATCTGATGGTACCCGGAATAGGCGTCTAAGAAAGACAGGCGCTCACATCCCGCAGTCGAGTCGACTATTTGGTCGATGCGGGGGAGAGGAAAATGATCTTTAAGGCAGGCCCGATTGATATGCTTGAAGTGAATGCACATGCGAAGCGACTTGTCCTTCTTGGGGCCCATGACAACATTGGCGAGCCACTCGGAGTGGTAAATCTCTCGGATAAACTCCTTTGCTAAGAGCCGAGCCACCTCCTCGCCAATGGCCTTTCTTTTCTGGACGGCGGACCGTCGAAGATGTTCTTTGACAGGTTTCACCTTTGAGTCAACTCGTAGGCGGTGCTCAGCCAGCCTCCTGGGAACACCCGGCATGTCAGAAGGTTTCCATGCAAAGATGTCCCAGTTCTCACGGAGGAACTGGATGAGCGCTTCTTCCTATTTGGAGTCGAGCGTTGTAGAGATGTGGGCCGGAGCAGCACTGGGGTCGGTCGGGTGAATGTGAATCGGTTTGGTCTCCCAGACGACTGAAATGCTGACTCCGTAGCGGGCTTCTTGGCTCGCAACAAATCACTCGGGTCTGCAGTTTTCTGGTATTCCTGCCACTCTACCGCTGCCATCTGAGCGTCGGCGATCTTTGAGCCTTTATGAAAGGACTCTTACGCCTTCTTCCGATTGCCAGTAATAGTGATCACACCATTGGGGCCAGACATCTTCAATTTGAGGTACACATAACATGGTCGAGCCATAAAACGTGCGTAAGCTGGCCTGCCCAAAATAGCGTGATAAGCACTCTAGAAATCCACAACTTCAAATGTCAACTTTTCTTTGCGGTAATTTTTGGAATCACCGAAAACCACATCAAGAGCGATTTGGCCGAGCGACTCAGCCTTCTTTCCAGGAATGACTCCATGGAAACTCATGTTGCTGGTACTGAGTCTGGATATCGGAATACCCATCCCTTTCAACGTCTCTGTGTATAGTATGTTCAGGCCGCTGCCACCATCCATCAAAACTTTAGTCAGTCGAGTACCTTCGTCGACTGGGTCAACCACCAGAGCTTGCCTCCCAGGGGTGGCTATGTGTGTCGGGTGATCAGACTGGTCGAATGTGATGGCAGTCTGAGACCATTTCAGATAACTGGGTGTCGCCGGAGCAACCATATTCACTTCTCGATTGATCACTTTCAATCGACTTTTGCTTTCAACCTCAGCAAAAATCATCAGGGTGGAATTGACCTGAGGATATCCATCGTCACTATCTTCTTTGTCCTCAACTTTGTCCGACTCCTTTTCCTTATCTTTGGGCTGTTTCCCCTAGAATTGCTGGATCAAGAGCCAACACTATCGAGTGGTATGTTTCAGGTAAATGAGCTTACCATCCTCATCTTTCTTTGTGTGGATGTGACATGGCAAATCCAGCACGTCATTTCCTTCCTTGTCTTTCACCTTCTTAGGGTTCCAAGACCCTTTGGGCTTCCCTTTAAACTTTCCTTGAGTCACGGCCAAGGCTTCTCCAGGAGCAGCTGGCTCGGCTTTCCGCTTCTGCTTCTGACTAGAGTTCCCTCCTCCGGTTTCGTGGGCGACTCACTTGTGCTTGCCACTCCGGAGCCGATCCTCTTCACCATTGGCATACTTGGTGGCTATCTCCATCATTCGACTCAGAGACATGTCTCCGGATCGACCGAATTTCAGGTTTAGCTCTCTGTACTTAACGCCTTCCTTGAAGGCACACACTGCCTGGTGTTGGAAATATGCCCTAGAGGCAATAATAAGAGGATTATTATTATATTTCCTTGTTCATGATAATTGTCTTTTATTCATGCTATAATTGTATTATCCGGAAATCGTAATACACGTGTGAATACATAGACCACAATACGTCCCTAGTAAGCCTCTAGTTTACTAGCTCGTTGGTCAACAGATAGTCATGGTTTCCTGACTATGGACATTAGATGTCGTTGACAACGGGATCACATCATTAGGAGAATGATGTGATGGACAAGACCCAATCCTAAGCATAGCACAAGATCGTGTAGTTCGTTTTGCTAGAGCTTTTCCAATGTCAAGTATCTCTTCCTTAGACCATGAGATCGTGTAACTCCCGGATACTGTAGGAGTGCTTTGGGTGTACCAAACGTCACAACATAACTGGGTGACTATAAAGGTGCACTACAGGTATCTCCGAAAGTGTCTGTTGGGTTGACACGGATCGAGACTGGGATTTGTCACTCCGTATTACGGAGAGGTATCACTGGGCCCACTCGGTAGTGCATCATCATAATGAGCTCAAAGTGACCAAGTGTCTGGTCATGGGATCATGCATTACGGTACGACTAAAGTGACTTGCCGGTAACGAGATTGAACAAGGTATTGGGATACCGACGATCGAATCTCGGGCAAGTGACATACCGTTTGACAAAGGGAATAGTATACGGGGTTGCTTGAATCCTCGACATCGTGGTTCATCCGATGAGATCATCGAGGAGTATGTGGGAGCCAACATGGGTATCCAGATCCCGCTGTTGGTTATTGACCGGAGAGCCGTCTCGGTCATGTCTGCATGTCTCCCGAACCCGTAGGGTCTACACACTTAAGGTTCGGTGACACTAGGGTTGTATGAATATGAGTATGCAGCAAACCGAATGTTGTTCGGAGTCCCGGATGAGATCCCGGACGTCACGAGGAGTTCCGGAATGGTCCGGAGGTAAAGAATTATATATAGGAAGTGTTGTTTCGGCCATCGGGAAAGTTTCGGGGTCACCCGGTATTGTACCGGGACCACCGGAAGGGTCCCGGGGGTCCACCGGGTGGGGCCACCTATCCAAGAGGGCCTCGTGGGCTGAAGTGGGAGGGGAACCAGCCCCTAGTGGGCTGGTGCGCCCCCTTGCCCCCCCCCCCCGCGCGCGCCTAGGGTTGGAAACCCTAGGTGGGGGGGTGCACCACTTGCCTTGGGGGGCACTCCACCCCCCCTGGCCGCCGCCCCCTTGGGAGATTGCATCTCCCAGGGCCGGCGCCCCCCCTGGGGGCCTATATAAAGGAGGGCAGGGGGGAGGGCAGCCGCACCCTTGTGTCTTGGCGCCTCCCTCCCCTGCTACACCCCGTCCTCCTCCCGCAGCAGCTTGGCGAAGCCCTGCCGGAGTTCTGCTGCATCCACCACCACGCCGTTGTGCTGCTGGATCATCATCAACCTCTCCTTCCCCCTTGCTGGATCAAGAAGGAGGAGACGTCATCCGCTCCGTACGTGTGTTGAACGCGGAGGTGCTGTCCGTTCGGCACTTGGTCATCGGTGATTTGAATCACGGCGAGTACGACTCCATCATCACCGTTCTCTTGAACGCTTCCGCACGCGATCTACAAGTGGTATGTAGATGCAATCTCTCTCCCATGACTCGTTGCTTAGATGAACTCATAGATGGATCTTGGTGAAACCATAGGAAAATTTTAATTTTCTGCAACGTTCCCCAACAGTGGCATCATGAGCTAGGTCTATGCGTAGTTCTCTATTGCACGAGTAGAACACAATTTTGTTGTGGGCGTAGATCTTGTCAACTTGCTTGCCGCTACTAGTCTTTTCTTGCTTCAGCGGTATTGTGGGATGAAGCGGCCCGGACCGACCTTACACGTACGCTTACGTGAGACAGGTTCCACCGACTGACATGCACTAGTTGCATAAGGTGGCTAGCGGGTGTCTGTCTCTCCTACTTTAGTTGGAGCGGATTAGATGAAAAGGGTCCTTATGAAGGGTAAATAGAAGTTGACAAAATCACGTTGTGGTTATTCGTAGGTAAGAAAACGTTCTTGCTAGAACCCAATTGCAGCCACGTAAAAGATGCAACAACAATTAGAGGACGTCTAACTTGTTTTTGCAGCAATTGTCATGTGATGTGATATGGCCAGAAGTTGTGATGAATGATGAATGATATATTGTGATGTATGAGATCATGTTCTTGTAATAGGAATCACGACTTGCATGTCGATGAGTATGACAACCGGCAGGAGCCATAGGAGTTGTCTTTATTTTGTATGACCTGCGTGTCATTGAAGAACGCCATGTAAATTACTTTACTTTATTGCTAAACGCGTTAGCCATAGAAGTAGAAGTAGTCGTTGGCGTGACAACTTCATGAAGACACGATGATGGAGATCATGATGATGGAGATCATGGTGTCATGCCGGTGACGAAGATGATCATGGAGCCCCGAAGATGGAGATCGAAGGAGCTATATGATATTGGCCATATCATGTCACTACTTTATATAATTGCATGTGATGTTTATTATGTTTATGCATCTTGTTTACTTAGAACGACGGTAGTAAATAAGATGATCCCTTATAATAATTTCAAGAAAGTGTTCCCCCTAACTGTGCGCCGTTGCTAAAGTTCGTCGTTTCGAAGCACCACGTGATGATCGGGTGTGATAGATCCTTACGTTCACATACAACGGGTGTAAGACAGTTTTACACATGCAGAAACACTTAGGGTTAACTTGACGAGCCTAGCATGTACAGACATGGCCTCGGAACACAAGAGACCGAAAGGTCGAACATGAGTCGTATGGAAGATACGATCAACATGGAGATGTTCACCGATGATGACTAGTCCGTCTCACGTGATGATCGGACACGGCCTAGTCGACTCGGATCGTGTAACACTTAGATGACTAGAGGGATGTCAATCTGAGTGGGAGTTCATTAAATAATTTGATTAGATGAACTTAATTATCATGAACTTAGTCTAAAGTCTTTGCAAAATATGTCTTGTAGATCAAATGGCCAACGCTCATGTCAACATGAACTTCAACGCGTTCCTAGAGAAAACCAAGCTGAAAGATGATGGCAGCAACTATTCGGACTGGGTCCGGAACCTGAGGATCATCCTCATAGCAGCCAAGAAAGATTATGTCCTAGATGCACCGCTAGGTGAAGCACCCATCCCAGAGAACCAAGACGTTATGAACACTTGGCAATCACGTGCTGATGATTACTCCCTCGTTCAGTGCGGCATGCTTTACAGCTTAGAACCGGGGCTCCAAAAGCGTTTTGAGCGACACGGAGCATATGAGATGTTCGAGGAGCTGAAAATGGTTTTTCAAGCTCATGCCCGGGTCGAGAGATATGAAGTCTCCGACAAGTTCTATAGTTGTAAGATGGAGGAAAATAGTTCTGTCAGTGAGCACATACTCAAAATGTCTGGGTTGCACAACCGCCTGTCCCAGCTGGAGATCAACCTCCCGGACGAGGCGGTCATTGACAGAATCCTTCAGTCGCTCCCACCGAGCTACAAGAGCTTTGTGTTGAACTACAATATGCAGGGGATGGTGAAGACCATTCCTGAAGTATTTTCAATGCTGAAGTCAGCAGAGGTTGAAATCAAGAAAGAACATCAAGTGTTGATGGTCAATAAGACCACTAAGTTCAAGAAGGGCAAGGGTAAGAAGAACTTCAAGAAGGACGGCAAAGATGTTGCCGCGCCCGGTAAGCCAGTTGCCGGGAAGAAGTCAAAGAATGGACCCAAGCCTGAGACTGAGTGCTTTTATTGCAAAGGGAAGGGTCACTGGAAGCGGAACTGCCCCAAATACTTAGCGGACAAGAAGGCCGGCAACACTAAAGGTATATTTGATATACATGTAATTGATGTGTACCTTACCAGTACTCGTAGTAACTCCTGGGTATTTGATACCGGTGCCGTTGCTCATATTTGTAACTCACAGCAGGAGCTGCGGAATAAGCGGAGACTGGCGAAGGACGAGGTGACGATGCGCGTCGGGAATGGTTCCAAGGTCGATGTGATCGCCGTCGGCACGCTACCTCTACATTTACCTACGGGATTAGTTTTAAACCTCAATAATTGTTATTTAGTGCCAAGTTTGAGCATGAACATTGTATCTGGATCTCGTTTGATGCGAGATGGCTACTCATTTAAATCCGAGAATAATGGTTGTTCTATTTATATGAGAGATATGTTTTATGGTCATGCCCCGATGGTCAATGGTTTATTCTTAATGAATCTCGAACGTAATGTTACACATATTCATAGTGTGAATACCAAAAGATGTAAAGTTGATAACGATAGTCCCACATACTTGTGGCACTGCCGCCTTGGTCACATTGGTGTCAAGCGCATGAAGAAGCTCCATGCTGATGGACTTTTAGAGTCTCTGGATTATGAATCATTTGACACATGCGAACCATGCCTCATGGGCAAAATGACCAAGACCCCGTTCTCCGGAACAATGGAGCGAGCAACCAACTTATTGGAAATCATACATACTGATGTGTGTGGTCCAATGAGCGTTGAGGCTCGCGGAGGATATCGTTATGTTCTCACTCTCACTGATGACTTGAGTAGATATGGGTATGTCTACTTGATGAAACACAAGTCTGAGACCTTTGAAAAGTTCAAGGAATTTCAGAATGAAGTAGAGAATCAACGTGACCGAAAGATAAAATTCTTACGATCGGATCATGGAGGAGAATATTTAAGTCACGAATTTGGTACACACTTAAGAAAATGTGGAATCGTTTCACAACTCACGCCGCCTGGAACACCTCAGCGTAACGGTGTGTCCGAACGTCGTAATCGCACTCTATTGGATATGGTGCGATCTATGATGTCTCTTACCGATTTACCGCTATCATTTTGGGGATACGCTCTAGAGACAGCTACATTCACTTTAAATAGGGCACCGTCTAAATCCGTTGAGACGACACCGTATGAATTATGGTTTGGGAAGAAACCTAAGCTGTCGTTTCTAAAAGTTTGGGGATGCGATGCTTATGTCAAGAAACTTCAACCTGAAAAGCTCGAACCCAAGTCGGAAAAATGCGTCTTCATAGGATACCCTAAGGAAACCATTGGGTATACCTTCTACTTAAGATCCGAAGGCAAGATCTTTGTTGCCAAGAACGGATCCTTTCTGGAAAAAGAGTTTCTCTCGAAAGGAGTAAGTGGGAGGAAAGTAGAACTCGATGAAGTACTACCTCTTGAACCGGAAAGTAGTGCAGCTCAGGAAAATGTTCCTGTGGTGCCTACACCGACTGGAGAGGAAATTAATGATGATGATCAAGGTACTTCTGATCAAGTTGCTACTGAACTTCGTAGGTCCACAAGGACACGTTCCACACCAGAGTGGTATGGCAACCCTGTCCTGGAAATCATGTTGTTAGACAACGGTGAACCTTCGAACTATGAAGAAGCGATGGCGGGCCCAGATTCCAACAAATGGCTAGAAGCCATGCAATCCGAGATAGAATCCATGTATGAAAACAAAGTATGGACTTTGACTGACTTGCCCGATGATCGGCGAGCGATAGAAAACAAATGGATCTTTAAGAAGAAGACGGACGCGGATGGTAATGTCACCATCTATAAAGCTCGACTTGTCGCTAAGGGTTATCGGCAAGTTCAAGGGATTGACTATGATGAGACTTTCTCTCCCGTAGCGAAGCTTAAGTCCGTCCGAATCATGTTAGCAATTGCCGCATACTATGATTATGAGATATGGCAGATGGACGTCAAAACGGCATTCCTTAACGGTTATCTTAAGGAAGAGCTGTATATGATGCAGCCGGAAGGTTTTGTCGATCCTAAGAATGCTAACAAAGTATGCAAGCTCCAGCGATCCATTTATGGGCTGGTGCAAGCATCTCGGAGTTGGAACATTCGCTTTGATGAGATGATCAAAGCGTTTGGGTTTATGCAGACTTATGGAGAAGCCTGCGTTTACAAGAAAGTGAGTGGGAGCTCTGTAGCATTTCTCATATTATATGTAGATGACATACTTTTGATGGGAAATGATATAGAATTCTTGGACAGCATTAAGGCCTACTTGAATAAGTGTTTTTCAATGAAGGACCTTGGAGAAGCTGCTTACATATTAGGCATCAAAATCTATAGGGATAGATCGAGACGCCTCATAGGTCTTTCACAAAGCACATACCTTGGTAAGATTTTGAAGAAGTTCAAAATGGATCAGTCCAAGAAAGGGTTCTTGCCTGTATTGCAAGGTGTGAGATTGAGCTTGGATCAATGCCCGACCACGGCAAAAGATAAAGAAGAGATGAGTGTCATCCCCTATGCCTCAGCCATAGGATCTATTATGTATGCCATGTTGTGTACCAGACCTGATGTAAACCTTGCCGTAAGTTTTGTAGGAAGGTACCAAAGTAATCCCGGCAGGGAACAGTGGACAGCGGTCAAGAATATCCTGAAGTACCTGAAAAGGACAAAGGACATGTTTCTCGTTTATGGAGGTGACGAAGAGCTCGTCGTAAAGGGTTACGTCGACGCTAGCTTCGACACAGATCTGGATGACTCTAAGTCACAAACCGGATACGTGTATATGTTAAATGGTGGGGCAGTAAGCTGGTGCAGCTGCAAGCAGAGTGTCGTGGCGGGATCTACATGTGAAGCGGAGTACATGGCAGCCTCGGAGGCAGCGCATGAAGCAATATGGGTGAAGGAGTTCATCACCGACCTAGGAGTCATATCCAATGCGTCGGGGCCGATCAAACTCTTCTGTGACAACACTGGAGCTATTGCCCTTGCTAAGGAGCCCAGGTTTCACAAGAAGACTAGGCACATCAAGCGTCGTTTCAACTCCATCCGTGAAAATGTTGAGACATAGATATTTGCAAAGTACATACGGATCTGAATGTCGCAGATCCGTTGACTAAACCTCTTCCGCGAGCAAAACATGATCAACACCAGAACTCTATGGGTGTTCGATTCATCACAATGTAACTAGATTATTGACTCTAGTGCAAGTGGGAGACTGTTGGAAATATGCCCTAGAGGCAATAATAAAAGGATTATTATTATATTTCCTTGTTCATGATAATTGTCTTTTATTCATGCTATAATTGTATTATCCGGAAATCGTAATACACGTCTGAATACATAGACCACAATACGTCCCTAGTAAGCCTCTAGTTGACTAGCTCGTTGGTCAACAGATAGTCATGGTTTCCTGACTATGGACATTAGATGTCGTTGACAACGGGATCACATCATTAGGAGAATGATGTGATGGACAAGACCCAATCCTAAGCATAGCACAAGATCATGTAGTTCGTTTTGCTAGAGCTTTTCCAATGTCAAGTATCTCTTCCTTAGACCATGAGATCGTGTAACTCCCGGATACCGTAGGAGTGCTTTGGGTGTACCAAACGTCACAACGTAACTGGGTGACTATAAAGGTGCACTACAGGTATCTCCGAAAGTGTTTGTTGGGTTGACACGGATCGAGACTGGGATTTGTCACTCCGTATTACAGAGAGGTGTCACTGGGCCCACTCGGTAGTGCATCATCATAATGAGCTCAAAGTGACCAAGTGTCTGGTCACGGGATCATGCATTACGGTACGAGTAAAGTGACTTGCCGGTAACGAGATTGAACAAGGTATTGGGATACCGACGATCGAATCTCGGGCAAGTAACATACCGTCTGACAAAGGGAATAGTATACGGGGTTGCTTGAATCCTCGACATCGTGGTTCATCCGATGAGATCATCGGGGAGTATGTGGGAGCCAACATGGGTATCCAGATCCCGCTGTTGGTTATTGACCGGAGAGCCGTCTCGGTCATGTCTGCATGTCTCCCGAACCCATAGGGTCTACACACTTAAGGTTCGCTGATGCTAGGGTTGTATCAATATGAGTATGCAGCAAACCGAATGTTGTTCGGAGTCCTGGATGAGATCCCGGACGTCACGAGGAGTTCTGGAATGGTCCGGAGGTAAAGAATTATATATAGGAAGTGTTGTTTCGGCCATCGCGAAAGTTTCGGGGTCACCCGGTATTGTACCGGGACCACCGGAAGGGTCCCGGGGGTCCACCGGGTGGGGCCACCTATCTCGGAGGGCCCTGTGGGCTGAAGTGGGAGGGGAACCAGCCCCTAGTGGGCTGGTGCGCCCCCCCTTGGTCCCCCCCTGCGCCTAGGGTTGGAAACCCTAGGTG
The DNA here is from genome assembly GCF_018294505.1 of Triticum aestivum. Classification (NCBI taxonomy): domain Eukaryota; kingdom Viridiplantae; phylum Streptophyta; class Magnoliopsida; order Poales; family Poaceae; genus Triticum; species Triticum aestivum. Next base: position 376,802,051 of record NC_057798.1, read on the forward strand.
GGGGGGGGGGCGCACCACTTGCCTTGGGGGGCACTCCACCCCCCTGGCCGCCGTCCCCTTGGGAGATTGCATCTCCCAGGGCCGGCGCCCCCCCTGGGGGCCTATATAAAGGAGGGCAGGGGGGAGGGCAGCCGCACCCTTGTGTCTTGGCGCCTCCCTCCCCTGCTAGACCTCGTCCTCCTCCCGCAGCAGGTTGGCGAAGCCCTGCCGGAGTTCTGCTGCATCCACCACCACGCCGTTGTGCTGCTGGATCATCATCAACCTCTCCTTCCCCCCTTGCTGGATCAAGAAGGAGGAGATGTCATCCACTCCGTACGTGTGTTGAACGCGGAGGTGCTGTCCGTTCGACACTTGGTCATCGGTGATTTGAATCACGGCGAGTACGACTCCATCATCACCGTTCTCTTGAACGCTTCCGCACGCGATCTACAAGTGGTATGTAGATGCAATCTCTCTCCCATGACTCGTTGCTTAGATGAACTCATAGATGGATCTTGGTGAAACCGTAGGAAAATTTTAATTTTCTGCAACGTTCCCCAACACCTGGTGATCAGATACATTCTCTACCGTGTGATGCAACGTGATCCATCTCTGGATGTAATCTCTCAAAGTTTCATTCGACTTCTACACACAAGATTGCAGCGCTGTCAGTCTTGCTAGTCGCTTGCAAGTTCCTTCAAACATTCTGACAAACACTCGGGCGAGATCTTCCCAAGTGTAAATGTTGCTGGGTGCTAACTGATTCAACCATGCTCTGGCCGAGCCCTCCAACATAAGAGGCAGGTGTTTCATGGCCACCTCATCATTGTCGCCGCCAATCTGAACAGCCACTCGGTAGTCTTCAAGCCAAGTATCGGGCTTGGACTCACCAGTGAACTTACTGACTCCAGTCGCCAACCTGAAGTTGGGAGGAATCACCGCGGCCCTGATGGCTCTGCTGAAACACTCTGGTCCTAAGACATGCACTCTGCTGCTGGTGGGTACATCTCTGTCGTGACCCTCACGTGAGCTCTGTTCCTGTCGACCAAACCTTGAACGATAATGGATCTCGCATCAAAGCTTGGTTCCCTGGGGTCGTCTGGAATCCTTCGCCCAACACTGTGATGGCATCTATCATCCTATTGTCGAGGCGCGTATGATCCACGGCTGATCATGCCGGTCTCCACGTCCCTCACGCCTCGGGGGCGATCTGGGGCTATGAGCCGACTGGACTATATTTGCAGCTATGGATTTGCTGTGAATCCTATTCCGTGACTGCGATACAGCTGAATTTTGGTCTCCTGCTACCCGGAGTAAATCTCTGATCTGCAATAAGCCTCTGCCAGCCTCTGACTGGGAAGGCTGAATTGACTCTGCTATACGGGTCGCAGCTGCTAAATTCTGAATCGGAGTTCCATATACCTGAGTTGGTTGTGGAAAGAGTTGACGTCGACTGGAACCCGGAACCCGTTGCCGCGCACGCTCGTCAAGTGCTCGCTGAAGGTTCTCTAGTCGAGCGCGCTCAGCCAAGTTGGCCAAGCGTGCGTCCTCTAGGGCACGAGCCTTGGGAGTTTCTCCAACGATAGGAGTATGAAGCGCATCCATGTTACGGCGGCGAAGTTCTTCCCTTTGTAGCAAAGTGAGGGGCTCGGGGAGATACTCCTCATGGGCATGCGACGGATCGCCTCCGCCGTCGCCTCCGTAGGTGCCGGGAAAACCGGGAGGACCGCGTGGTCCATCGACCATCAGAACCTCCGCCGCTGGATCACTGCTATCGCACTCGGATGCAGTCTCTGCGGAGCCAGTCGACAGATCGAATAGGCCGTAGAGAGATTCGTCGGGCTCGATTGCCGCGACTTGGGGGGTGGCCGACTGGCGAGCCACCGCGTGCCTCACCCACCGCTGAAGCCTCGACCGACCGGAGCGCTTGCACCGGCGGGAAACAGGGAGGGATGACGACACAAAGACCAACCGATACTGGGTCGACGGTTGCCGCAGGAGGACGCCGCGGACGCACGCGCGAAAGTGCGTCGCCCCGCGGACATGGAGCGCGTCGACATCGAGCGGAGCCTCCTGAAGCCAAGTAGAGTCGTCGGCGATGAACGTGAGTGCACCGAGACGGATCTCGCGGCCCTCAACCAGAGCTCCGCCTGAAACCATGATGAAGGAGATCGGAAAAATCGCAACTTCTCCAATAAGTCGCTAAGACACCTGCCCCACAGTTGGCGCCTACTGTCGTGGTTCTAAGTCTGACAGTAGTGTAGGGGGTTAGGTATGGAGAGGCAAGATCCTAGGTATGGAGTAGTTGTATACGCAAGAGATTTACGAGTTCAGGCCCTTTGCGGAGGAAGTAACAGCCCTACATCTCAGAGCCCGGAGGCGGTCGACTGGATTATATGCGTATGAGTTATAGGGGTGCGAACCCTTTACACTGAGGAGGGGAGTGGCTTATATAGAGTCTGCCAGACCCCTCCGGCCCTCAGTTTTGCAGGGTTTAAGATACATTAAGATTGGGCGTTACTGGTAACGCTACACATAAAGTGCTATGATGACCATAAAAGCTACTTAATGACCATCCGTTGGCGTGCAGAGTGACTTTAGGCCTCCTGTCTGTCGAGTGGATGGCTTCATGGTCGAGTGGTTGGCTTCATGGTCGAGTGTCTTCGAGTCTGTCGAGTGGAACACTTCTGAGTCGATTGACAGGTGGTTTCTTGTAGAGATGTCCTTGGGTAGGGTAGTTTGGACAGGTCCATGACCCTACCCTAGGTACATAGCTTCATCATGTAGGATATGGATTCCCCACAGCATGTACCGCCCGACTCCACCTACACCAAGACAGTCCTATGATGCACCATGTCTACTTCCTCCACCACCAAGGCAACCTATTTGAGTTGCACCACCTCGAGCTCCTGTTTCCAACCCCAATGATGGTTTGTGCTTCAAGTGTGGCCGTCCAGGTCACCGTCCCAGGGATTTCTATCAGAATCAGAATCAGCTGGCTCTGCCTTCAATTGGCCGTAACAATGCCCGTCATAACAATCAGCCCCGCAACAACAATGCCAGACCTTATGGTCGTGGTCAGGCCAACAACATTGAGTTGAATGAAGCTCAAGATCAGCTTGCTGATGTGATGGGTACTCTCCTTGTTAATTCAGTAGCAACATCTGTTTTATTCGATTCAGGAGCATCACATTCATTCATGTCAATTTTTTTTCATACACGCACGACCTTAGATGTGAGAACATGAACACCCCGCTAATGGTACGCACCCCTGCGGGCTAATGTCAAACCTCCATGGTTAGTCATGACATTCCCGTTGAGATTGAAGGCCTGGAATTCCTTGTCTCTCCCATTATTTTGGAGTCTTCCAATATTGACCTCATTTTGGGAATGGATTGGTTGAAATTTCATACTGCTTCAATCGTTTGTGCCACCAAAACCATCCATCTCGTACATCCTTCTAATGAGATAGTAAGATACCATGCTCATCTTGTTCGAAATGCCAAAGCACGACTTTATGCCTTGAATGTGTTGAACGCAACACCTCTTCAGGGAATATAAAACATTCCAATCGTTTGCGACTTCCAAGATGTCTTTCCAGAAGAACTCCCAGGGATACCTCCTATTCGAGCTATCGAATTCTTCATCGACTTGAAAGTAGGCACCACTCCTATCTCCAAATGACCCTACAAGATGCTGCCTCATGGACTCCTTGAGCTTAAGTAGGAAAACGACAAATCTGTTAGCAGGTGGGTTCATTCGTCCAAGTTCCTCTTCTTGGGGAACACCATCTCTCTTTGTCAAGAAGAAGGATTGAACAAATCGATTGGTCCAAGACTATCATCCTATCAACCAAGCTATAATTCAGAACAACTACCCCTTCCTCGGATCAATGATCTATATGATCAACTTGCTGGATCCTCTGTATTCTCTAAACTCGACTTGAGGTTGGGTTACCACCAAATCCTGGTGCGTGAAAAGAACATTCCCATGACCGTATTCATTACTCGCTATGATACGAGTACACCGTCATGTCTTTCGGCTTGACCAATGCTCCAGCGACATTCTCGCGTCTGATGAACTATATATTGATGGAATACCTCAACAAGTTTGTCATGGTGTATCTGGATGATATCCTGGTATATTCGAAGAATAAAGAAGAACATGTTGGACATCTTCGTCTTGTTCTGGAAAATCTTCGAGAGCATCAGATATATGCCAAGTATTCCAAGTGTGAATTCTGGCTACCCAAAGTAACCTATCTTGGTCATGTGATCTCCAAGGATGGTATCGCCATTAACCCCGAACGAGTTCAGGCCATTCTTGACCGGACTCCCCTCAAGAATGTCAAACAAGTCAGAAGCTTTCTCGGACTTGCCACCGTTTCGTCGAGAACTTCTCCAAGATCGCCAAGCCCCTGACTAATCTGCTTCACAAGGGTGTTAAGTTCAAATGGACAGAAAAGTGTCAGGTAAGTTTCTAGGCACTCAAGGACAAGATGACATCTTCCCCAGTGCTTGCTCCTCCCGATTCCCAAAAGGATTTCGTCATCTATTGCGACGCATCTTGTCAAGGATTAGGCTATGTCCTAATGCAAGAGTGCAGGGTGATTGCTTATGCCTCTCATCAAGTGCGCCCTCATGAAGAGAACTACCCAGTTCACACTATAAACAAATACACTTCCGTGATGATACGTGTTTGTCACAGTAGGTCACGTTTTTGTCATGCATGTACATCCATGACGATTTTATGACAGAATCAAGATAGTCATACCTGCGCTGTCGGAGAAGTGTTCCATGACATTACCAAAATTATCATCACGAAAGTGTCCACTTCCATGACGATAAATCGCGCGTCACAGAAGTGCTTTCGTCAAGGGTGACCGACACGTGGCATCCACCGTAACGAAACGCCGTTAACCTATCGGGTCGGGTTTTGGATCCGATAACCCGTTAACAGCCCTAACCAATGGGGATTTTCCACGTGTAAAATCATCATTGGCTGGAGGAGACACGTATCAGCTCCGCATTGGCACATGTGTCACTCATCCAATGGGCGAGACACGCCTATGATATGTTGACACGTGGACCGGCCCATCAAGTTTTAATGGGCTGGCCCAACTAAAGGCCCACAAGATTTTGCGGACCATAATGGGCCAGCCCAGCTAAAGGCCCACGAGATTTTGCGGACCATAATGGGCTAGCCCAGCTAAAGGCCCACAAGATTTTGCGGGCCATAATGGGCCGGCCCAGGTAAAGGCCCACAAGATTTTTGTGTGCCATAATGGGCCGGCCCAGGTAAAGGTCCACAAGATTTTCGCGGATCATAATGGGCCAGCCCAGCTAAAGGTCCACAAGATTTTGCCGACATTAATGGGCCTAGTAGGCCGGCCCATTAACTGGCTACCATGTTTTGGGCCAAATGCCGACCCATATTTAATTCAGTCCATTAATGGCCTGCCACGTTCCGGGCCTAATAATGGCCCATATGAGATCTGGCCCGTTAAAAGCCTACCACGTTCTGGCCAAATTACAGCCCAGATCAGGTCCGGCCCTTAAAGAGGCTTTAGGCTAAATTATGGCCCATATTAGATTCGGCCCGTCAACTAGACGCTATGCTTTTGGGACCACTTGCTAAAGGCCCATTTAGTAATTCATCCTAATATTAGTTTCAGCCTATTAAGGGCCCGTTTAACATTTCAGCCCTATATTAATTTCGGCCTGTTAAAATCCCGTCATATAGTTGGGCCTAACTACGACCCGGTTTGCATCCGGCCTGCTCGCAGCCGACATCTGATTGGGCCAAACAAGGACCGAGAGAATTTTGGCCTGTTAAAAGCCCGTGATTTGATTCGCACAATCATGGGCCGGGGTCCATTTCAGGCTGCTGCCGGCCCGTGAGCTGTTCGGCACGTTTCAGGCCCAACCTACTTCTCAGACTCCTAAAAGCCCAAAAAAGGATGACAACGGCGACACCCAAGGTGGATACACCCAAGGAGGACAACGGCGACAAAAAGGATGCAACGGAGGATAAACCCCCCGGGCAGAAACCAAAGCAACGGCGCAGGCGCCGCTCTAAGTCCAGCCACAGTAAAAATAGCGATAACATCGCAAGAAAAATTGACACCTGGGCGACTCCAAAGGGAACAACGACCATATGGACCCAATAATGGAGCAGGATGAGCCAGGTCATGCCGAACATAGCCCGGAGCAGACGCCCGATCATGGCGATCTCGAGGGTAGAATTCATCAACCTGCCTCCGGAGAGGAGGACAGTCCGGACGATGATGCATTCATTATTCCAGAAAAAACGTTTGGAACAAGAGAACCTCCACTGAAGGCTTATGTCCACCGCGAGGAGCCTAAAGAAGCAGAAGCAAAGGCTTAAGGCCATGCAGGATATGCTCAACCACAGATGGAACAAAGTGCTAGACACTGAAGAAAAATATGGCGACGATCGCCACACAAAGAGCTACCCATTGCGCAAGCTGCTACCCAAATTCGACGACGAGGCCATAGAGCCCAGTCTGCCGAAGAATAATACGGCTGATCAGCCGGACCGACCACCTCGTGGCCGCGATAGAGCAGCTACTGATGCTGCACACAAGCCCGCACACGACTTACGTGAGCTCCTGGACAAAAAGGCTGGTGCGACCAGGTCCATCTATGGATCTAGAGGACGTGTTCCGGCGCAAGATCATGGCCACCAAGACGATCATACTGATCGAATACCAGTTCAGAATCAACCCCGGACCCAACAACCGTCAACAGCATGCCACGACATGTCCAAATACAGAGGGGCTATGCACCCCCCCGTGCTTCACCGACGAGGTGCTGGATCATGAATTTCCACAGGGATTCAAACCTGTGAATATAGAGGCATACGACGGAACGACAGACCCTGGGGTCTGGATTGAGGATTTTATCCTTCATATCCACATGTCTCATGGAGATGACCTCCACGCCATTAAATACCTGCCCCTCAAGTTGAAAGGACCAGCTTGGCATTGGTTGAAAAGCCTCCCCGAAAACTCAATTGGAAGCTGGGAGGAACTTGAGGATGCTTTCAGGGCCAATTTTCAAGGGACCTATGTCCGACCTCCGGATGCAGACGATTTAAGTCAAATAATATAACAACTCGGAGAGTCAGCCTGTAAGCTTTGGAACAGATTTCTCACTAAGAAGAATCAAATTGTTGATTGTCCGGATGCTGAAGCCCTAGCGGCCTTCGAGCACAGTATCCGGGACGAATGGCTCGCCAGACACCTCGGCCAAGAAAAGCCAAGGACAATGGCGGCCCTAACAAGCCTCATAACTCGCTTCTGCGCGGGCGAGGACAGCTGGCTGGCCCGTAGAGGCACCAGCGACCCGGGTACATCCGAAATTAGGGATGGCAACAGGAAGCCACGACGCAATAAAAACAAGCGTTGAAACGATGAAGAGAGCCCAGACAACACGGCTTGTCAACGCCGGATTCAGGGGCTCTCGACCCGGTCAACGAAAGAAGCCATTTAAAGGCAGCAAAGATGGACCGTCCGGCTTGAACAAGGTCCTGGACAGACTATGTCAAATCCATGGCACCACCTAAAATCCTGCGAATGACACTCACAGAGAATGCTGGGTCTTCAATCAGGCCGGCAAGCTAAATGCCGAACACAAGGGAAGGGAGACACCAAGTGAAGACGAGGATGACCCTCGCCAGCCGAACACTGGGGGACAGAAAAAATTCCCACCAGAAGTCAAAACAGTGAATATGATCTACGCGACTCATATACTGAGGAGAAGGCGCAAGCGCGTACTCAGAGACGTATATGTTGTAGAGCCCGTCACCCCTAAATTCAACCCTTGGTCGGCCTGTCCGATCACTTTTGATCGCAGGGATCACCCGACTATTATCCGACACGGAGGATCGGCTGCCTTGGTGCTCGACCCAATAATCGATGGATACCATCTCACTCGAGTCCTTATGGATGGCGGTAGTAGTCTTAATCTGATATATCAGGACACTGTCCGCAAGATGGGGATAGACCTGTCAAGAATCAGCCAAAGTAATACTACCTTTTAAGGAGTAATACCAGGCGTTGAGGTCCGCTGCACGGGCTCCTTCATGTTAGAGGTTACATTCGGTTCTCTCGACAACTTCAGAAGCAAAGAATTAATCTTTGACATTGCCCCCTTCCGAAGCGGCTATCACGCATTGCTCGGAAGAACGACCTTTGCCCGCTTCAACGCAGTACCGCACTACGCCTACCTTAAACTCAAGATGCCCGGTCCACGTGGCGTCATTACAGTTAGCGGAAACACAGAGTGTTCCTTACGTGCGGAAGAATATGTGGCGGCTCTAGCAGTCAAACACTAAGCGACCTCTCCTACCAGAATACATGATGGGTCATCAAGACCACGAACACGGTTAGACGAGTCCGGTACACCACCAGTGGCAATAGCCCAGATAAACCTGGGCTAGGGTCCATATATATACCCCCACAGAAGGTGCTAGGGGCTGCAAACATGTCACAAAGCCCATAGTTCGGCTTGATTTTATTATTATAACAATATATTGCATTTTCATTGTTCATTGAGAATAACCAACTTCTTGCACGATTACACTAGACTCTTTTACATGAGTTTTCCTTCTTCTTACAGACGACAATCGTGCTACACCCTTCCAGGATACGGCACAACAGAGACAAAGGTGCAGACGTGCAGCAGGGCCCCGCTCAAAGGTTTCTCTTTAGATTAAGCCCCTGTCTAAACCTTCTTTAATGTCTCTTGTTGCTTGACATCCCATGGGTATTTAATACACCCATGAGGGATAATGGCGTTTTTGGCATTTCGCCACGACAGATTAACGCACGTACCTGGAAATACAGGGTTCATAATCGAGGGTGTTACTCAGCCCAGTATATGTTATAAAGTCCGAATACCCTCGGGAGTGTTCGGCGTCCTGAGTTTGGCCTTATATGCATCAGCTCCGAATCATGTATTTGGTCAAATGTTGGGTTTGCCTGGCTCCTGGGTTTGCTGCCTTATGTTCCGTTTTATCGGCTAAGGCGGCCAAAGGAGAACTACTACGATTGTGCCCTGGTTATTCCGGATGAGCACCTTAGTAGAGAAAGCCGAAAATTGACTGTCATGATACAGCGAGAGACTGGTCAACCACTCGAGGACTTATTGGAATCTTCGGGATTCCTCCGCATTAATGAACGACCGTTTCCCGTCATGTACATACGCGCACCGTATTCGAGGGCACGCGGACGTACCAGGGGCTATATTAGCCCCGCCGTCAAACTCCTATGGCTAAGTGAAAGTGTTACTGCTATATAGTCCGGTTGCCTAGTTCGACGTGCGATCACCTCCTTAATGGACCAAGACGTTGGATCAAGTGTGATTACACGCATTTTTGCGAACACCCCCACATTATAAGCGTGGGGCTGAAGCCAACGACTGCAAACTTTCAGGTTATATACATACATAAATGGCCGCACAGGAGGCAATACAGTACTTTCAGGAAAAAGTATAAACACAACCTTTATAATTAAAACAACATTGTTTTTACAATCGAAAGAATTTTCGCTCGAACATGACACTCTTCGAGCACTGTGACTCTATTAAACTGGCGCCTTCTATGACTTGTTCAAAATAGTGCTCGACCGGGTCCTGGCTTCCTGCCGGACTCTGGGTTGCAATACTGGTGGCCTCCATATCTGCCCAATATGTTTTCACAAGGGCAAGAGCCATCCATGCACCTACTACGCACGCCGACTTCTTTACAGCGTCGATACGTGACACAGCGCCAAGGAATTGTTGCACTAAACCAAAATAATTGTTCGGCCTTGGTCCCTTCGGCCAAAGATGATCTATGATAGATCTCATGGCAAGACCAGACAACCTATGGGGCTCGGCCCAAGCGGCCATCCTCTCATTCAACGGCAGTGGACGCGTTGGAGCACTGAACTAAGACCAGGACAACCTTTCCACCCCATGATCTTTCTGATCCTTGAAGAACTTGGTCGCATCAGCAGTACTTTTCGACAGGTCCGCATACGCGTCTGTAGCACTCCATAACTGATCCAGAGGAGCATACTTTGGATCTTCGAACTTCATCTGCAACAAATAGGAACTCCCAGCCGCGATATTCCCGGCTTGTCGAAGCTCCTCCCACATAGCTCTGGCCTTAGAGCATGTCTCCTTGGCTGCATCCAAGGCCTTCTTCAGGTCAGCCGCTTTCACTTGGCTCTCCTTTTCAAGGAGCTCATATTGGCTGGCAGCATCCTTCAGCTCCACAACCATTTCAGCTATTTTATCCTCACTCCGACGATGAGCAGCCTGTTCGGCTCTCAACTCCTCGGCCGCCTTCAGGGCAGCCACATTGCTTATCCTGGCTTGTTCCTTGGCTAAGGCCAGTTCCGCCCGTAGGGCCTCCACGGCGGCAGCTCCATCTGCAGTCACAACATATTACAGACGTTAGCATCATGCTCCTCTTGATATTTGCTGATAACCCAAAAGAAAATACATACCTTGTGACTCGTCAAGTCGCTTGTTCACAAGCGCGATGTCGGCATCCGCCACATCAAGCTGTCGCCTCAGTTCGGTGAATTCAGCAGTCCGGTCAACTGCCGGACCCTTAGCCATCTGCACATAATATAGTGCGATCATTACTTGGGAGTGTGATCCTCCGATTGCTGCCTAGGGCTGGCAACCACAGTCTTAGGGGCTACTATACGGAGCACACCTAGCGTGTGCGGTACAACTGAAAGATTACGTATTTCCTTGCGTACCTCAAAGCCTTTGAGCAGGCTCGTAAAAGCTTCATTCAACCCGCTTTAGGTGGATGAAATATTCTCAAACACCGTACCGATTAAAGTACGGTGATCCTCCGAGAGAGCAGCTCGCTCTAGAAGTCCTGTCAATGTGTCCGGCTGAGCGCCAGACAGCCCCGGACTTTTCCTATCACCCTCCTTGTGAGCCGAACATTCCGAGCTTTGGGTCGCTGAAGCATTGACTTCTGACCTTGATGAATCATGAATCCTCCGTGATGACACCTCGGGGTCGCCCGCCCCATGGGGCGGGAGGCAGGTGGAGTTTCACTCTCCATCATCTCCGAAAGAAGATCCCCCGAAGATGAACTCTGTTGAGAAGGGCTACTAGCCGGACTGCAAGAGATAGATCCTGGTTATTGCTCCCAGAGGAAAAAGCAGTATATACCTATACTTTTAATTAACTTACAGCTCGGTGGAGGGCTGGCCCGTTTGCGGGCGTTGCACGGTGGGGACGCCCTCTGGGGCAGGGCCCCCTGGCGAAGTTTTCTTCCCTTGTTTAGGCACCTCCGCCTCGAAGTCTTCGGAGGCGGCCCTTTTCTTCCCGCGGGGGGAGGGAACCTTAGATTCACCTCCCCGGTTATCCTCCTTTGTGGAGACATTAACCCCCCCCCCCCAGTTTGGATGTACAACGTATGAAGCTCGTTCTCGGCTTCTTTACTCTTCCCTTCATCTTTCTCCGATGGCACTTGATCCAGCGCACGTCTAAGCATCCTGGTTAACGCAGGATTTGGCGAGCCTTCGGGAAGTGGGGCCGGACACCTGATCCTCTCTACCTTGCTGAGCCAATCCTAGCCGTGGATAATTTTTAGAATAATGTTGTGATAAATATGAATAGAGTGTTCGGTTGCAGGGTTACTTACTTGGGTATCTGGGCGGTTGCAGCTCAGGCCCGCATCCTCGGTGGTGTCCGGACACTTTATTTGTGGTACGAAGAACAACATATACATCCCTTCGAGCGTCATGCCGAAGAAGTGCTAAATTGTTCACGGTCCTTCTGGATTGAACTCCCACATCCGGAGAGGTCGACGTTTGCACGGCAGGGCCCGTCAAACTAGCATTACCTGAATTACTTTAATGAGGCTGATATCCCTCTCAATAAGCTCCCGAATGCGGCTCTGCAATGTCGGTACGTCATTAGCAGGCCCCCAATCCTGTCCCACATTGGCCCACGACGCCAGTTGAGGCGGAGGGCCTGAGCGGAAGGCAGGGGCTGCCGCCCACTTTGTGCCTCGGGGAGCTGTGATATAGAGCCACCTCCGTTGCCATAAATCGGACACCTCCAAGAAGGAACCTTCTGGCCATGGAACATTGGCGCTTTTGCTTATTATAGCGCCTCCGCACTCCACGTGTCGCCCATCGATCATCTTCGGCTTTACATTGAAGGTCTTGAGCCATAAGCCGAAGTGTCGGGTGATGTGGAGGAAGGCTTCGCACACGACAATGAACGACGAGATGTGAAGGATGGAATCCGGAGCTAGATCGTGAAAATCTAGCCCGTGATAGAACAGAAGCCCTCTTACGAAGGGATCAAGACTAAAGCCTAAACCTCAGAGGAAGTGGGAAACAAATACAATGCTTTCGTTGGGTTCGGGAGTGGGGATGACCTTCCCTTGGGCAGGAAGCCTGTGCTTGACATTGGCTGTCAGATACCTGGCCTCCCTGAGCTTCACAATGTCCTCCTATGTGACAGAGGAGGCCATCCACCAGCCTTGAAGGTTGGATTCGGACATGATTGGAGATCTGGGGTGCTTAAGCCTGAACTTTGAGTGATGGAACTCGAGGTGGGGGAAGGAGCGAGCGTGGGAAGATTGGGATAGGCCTCGGTCCCTCTATAAAGGAGGTGAATATCAAGCGTCCTCAGCGTGCCCATTTGGACTTGCCTAAAAACAAGGAGTCATACCAACATACGTAGTTGGGTTACCCACACCCGTATTGATGAGAATCCTGTGATAAGGGGGACACGATCTCTGCTTCAACAAGACGTGCCAATAAAACTGTCTTGCAATACATGTAGTGGCAGGCTGGGAAAAATGGTTCATATTGAACCGGGCCACAGTGTGATGTCAAGTTATGAAAAATCGTCAACATATTCGATTTGTGAAAAAGTATACTCTCTGCGGTGGTATGAGGAATTTATTTTGCAGAGCCGGACACGATCCTTGTGTTCAGAATCTACCTTGGAGTATTTGGAGATGGAACCCACCTTGCAATGCTGAAGAAAATCTGCGTGCCGGACTCATCGTCATTGAAGCCTGGTTCAGGGGCTACTGAGGGAGTCCAGGATTAGGGGGTATCCGGATAGCCGGACTATATACTTTGTCCGGACTGTTGAACTATGAAGATACAAGATTGAAGACTTCTTCCCGTGTCCGGATGGGACTCTCCTTTGCGTGGAAGGCAAGCTTGGCGATTCGGATGTTAGATCTCCTTCTCTGTAACCGACTCTGTGTAACCCTAGCCCCCTTCGGTGTCTATATAAACCAGAGGGTTTAGTCCATAGGACGAGAACAATCATAATCATAGGCTAGCTTCTAGGGTTTAGCCTCTAAGATCTCGTGGTAGATCAACTCTTGTAATACTCATATCATCAAGGTCAATCAAGCAGGAAGTAGGGTATTACCTCCATCGAGAGGGCCCGAACCTGGGTAAACATCGTGTCCCCAGCCTCATGTTACCACTAGCCTTAGACGCACAGTTCGGGACCCCCTACCTGAGATCCTCCGGTTTTGACACCGACAACCACGTCGTGCCGAGAGCACCAAGGCGGTGGACGATGGCGAGGCGTAGGAAGGGGATGACCCGGAGCCGGGGAAGACTCGACAGTTGTTTCCCACACGGACGAGAGTACGAGGGTCTACTGGTTCGGCAGCAGTGTGAGGCTGCCATCGTCGGAGAATAGCAGGAGGTCTTGGTGAGTACAGGGATGGCCGGCCAAGCGATGGGATTAGGGTGGGGCGATGAGGCCTGTGTGAGAGCACAACCGTCCACGGGACGCAAGAGTAGGCGACACAACCAGCGATGGTTTGGGCGGCAGTACGGTCGACGCTGGTTTGGGCGGTTGGAGCAAGAAGACCAGAGGTTGAAGAAGTAGCACGGCCATTGGATTAACAATCCAACGGTCACTGCTGATAGAATCGTTTGTGGACTAAGTTGACAAAGTCTTTCGTACACGTCAACCTTGTAGACCCACAAGTCAACCTCCAAATCTGTACGAAACAACATACAACCCAAAAATTCTAGCCATATTCAAATTAATTTAAAAAATAAACATACCTTAATGTAAAATCAAATGAAATTTTACCTGCACGAGAACAATGAAATTTAAAATATCAAAATCGGAAAGAAAAAAGTAATTTGGAACTAATTGCATGTTTGTTGTATTTTTCATTTTACAGCCCATTTCTTATTACTTACAACCCATTTTCTAGGCAAGCTGAATGCATCCCTCCTCGTCTTGGAATATTTCAGGACGAGTAGGGCGTAGAAAAGCAAGTAGGCCTCCGTTGGTTATTATGCAAAAAAACAAAATAGCTGGTCTAGCCATTTTCAGAAACAAAAAACAAAACTGGGCTGGTCATGTGGTAAACATATGAAATAAAATCCTAGGCTAGACGGGCCACAGCTCCCGCACAACCCAGTTGATCCCCTGCTCCATCCCGAAAACAAAAAAAACTACGTGAGCTGCTGGGTCCTGGTCGCCAGCCGCTCCTTGTACATTTATCTCGCTTATTGACTACGTTGACAGTGGCGTGCGACCCAGATGTCAGGAAACCATTAGGAGGAACCATTTTTTTCTTGTAATAAAGGAGGCACTTGCTTTCCTACTGCCATGATCCTGCTGGGTCCCTACTGTCATCCCCACCACATACAGTTATCTCCTTATTCATCTTGGTTGTTGACCATGTTGATAACACTGAAGGGCGGCGCCACGGCGAGTGAACCAAGGCGAAGGACGATGGTGAGGCCTCAAACGGGAACGAACAAGAGCCAGGGAAGATGCGCAGAGTTTTAGGGTGTGATGTGGCTGCGATGCGTGCGTGGCAGCACAACCAGCCATGGGAGGCGGGAGCACGCAGTCCCGCCGGCGCTGGTTTGGCTTTGGCGGCTGGAGGAAGAAGAGACTAAAGAAACACGATAGACGTTGAATGCCAATTCAGCGGTCAAGGTTGGCACAATCGTTTGTTGACTAAGCCAACACCATGTAGCATACTTTTTTATAGGAAAAAAAAGAAAAACTAGGATTGCTTGTCAGATAACATTCCTGAAACTGCCACCATTTGATCTTGCATCGCAACTAAAACTGCCAGGAAAATGCATTCGCTTGTTTTCCTCCTTCCAGGGAACGTTCGCTACATAACATTCCCGAAAATCAAAGGCTTGAGAAGGCGTACATAACAAGCTAGTGTACCAATAAAGAGACATTGATGAGTTTAAAAAAAAGAGAGATGTGCTCCTGTAGCTGGTTCGAACCCAAACCTAGACTATGACTATATATAGTGCTATGCTACTGTGCAAGTAATGAAACTGACATATCCAATGTTGGCTTCTCCTCTTCTCTAGTTACTCTGCCTAGCATCAGAAGCTCCGGCCACAGCAACCATGTCCGCTGGCGGCTCGTCCACCTACTCTTCAGCAGGCAACAACCAAATATGCGCCAAGTCGCCACCCATACCATCCCTTGTGGGTCTCATCACACCCCCGCTGGCACACTCATAGCAACCAGTTGCTCATCGCAACCTGCTGCCATTGTGTGGTGCCATAGCTGCAAATCACGCAGAGTCACCTGTCATGTCTTAACTACGATCCTCAACCCTGGTCGAGTCTTCTACAAATGCCGGAATCATGGGGTAATAATATGTTTAAGTGTTGTTCGCCTGCTTTTAGTTGGTGATTTTTTTAATAGTTTCGCCGATCATCTTCTGATTTGATTCGTACAGAAAAGGGAAGATTCGTGTGATTTGTATTTCTAGGAAATTGCTGATGTGGGGGAATGGAATTACGCTGATTAATTGGTTAACCGAGGAATCCCAATACCGGTGCTACTTCTTGAGTTTGCGTTGGTTTTTCCCTTGAAGAGGAAAGGGTGCTGCAACACAGTAGAGATAAGTATTTCCCTTAGTAAATAACCAAGCTATCAATCCAGTAGGAGAAACGCGCAAGTCCCCAATAGATGCACCTACACAAACAATCAAATACTTGCACCCAACACGATAAAGGGGTTGTCAATCCCTTCACGGCCACTTGCAAAGGTGAGATCTGATAGAGATAGATAAAACAAAATAAAAGATAACAAAATATTTATGGGTTTTTTGGTTTATAGATCTAGAAAATAAAAGATTGAAAAATAGTAGATCGGAAACAAGTATGATCGAAAATAGGCCTAGGGGCCATAGGTTTCACTAGAGGCTTCTCTCTTGAAGGCAAATAATATGGTGGGTGAACAAATTACTATCGAGTAGTTGATAGAAAAGCACAAAGTTATGATGATATCCAAGGCAATGATTATGCATATAGGCATCACGTCTGTGTCAAGTAGACCGACTCCTGCCTTCATCTACTACTATTACTCCACACATCGACTGTTTTCCAGCATTCATCTAGAGTATTAAGTTCATAAAGAACAGAGTAACGCCTTAAGTAAGATGACATGATGTAGATGAATTAACTCAAGCAATATGATGAAAACCCCGTCTTTTAATCCTTGATGGCAACAATTCAATATGTGTGTCGCTACCCCTACTTTGTCACTAGGTGAAATCATGCAAGATTGAACCCAAAGCTAAGCACCTCTCCCATTGCAAGAAAACCAATCTAGTTGGCCATACCAAACCGATAATTCAAAGAGAAATACAAAGATATCAAATCATGCATATAAGAATTCAGAGAAGATTCAAATAATATTCATAGATAAGCTGGTCATAAATCCACAATTCATTGGATCTCGACAAACACACCGCAAAACAATATTACATCGGATAAATCTCCAAGAACATTTAGGAGAATATGGTATTGAGAATCAAAGAGAGAGAATAGGTCATCTAGCGACTAGCTATGGACCCGTAGGTCTAAGGTAAACTACTCACGCTACATCGGAAGGGTAATAGGGTTGATGTAGATGCCCTCCGTGATCAAATCCCCTCTGGCAGACAACCAGAAAAGGCGTCCAGATGGGATCTAACGAGGTCGGAGACCTGCGGTGGTGGAAAAGTATTTTCGTGGCTCTCTCGGAGGGTTCTACAATATATGTGAATATATAGGATGAAGAGGTAGGTCAGGGGACTTCCGAGGAGGCCACAAGGCAGGGGGCGCCCCCCTAGGGCGCGCCCTCCACCCTTGCCGCCACCTCGTGGGTCTTATGGCTTGGACACAAAGTCCTCTGGGAGTCTTCTGGTCCAAGAAAAATCATTGTGAAGCTTTAATCCGTTTGGACTCCATTTGATATTCCTTTTCTGTGAAACTCAAAACAAGGAAAAAAGAGAAACTGGCACTGGGCTCTAGGTTAATAAGTTAGTCCCAAAAATAATATAAAATAGAATAATAATGCATATAAAACATCCAAAACAGATAATATAATAGCATGATAAAAAATTATTGATACGTTGGTGACGTATCAAGCATCCCCAAGCTTAATTTTTGCTCGTCCTCGAGTAGGTAAATGATAAAAACAGAATTTTTGATGTGGAATGCTACCTAACATATTTATCCACGTAATTTTCTTCATTGTGGCATGAATACTTCAAGGATACTAATCAAGCAATCATGTCTTCTCAAAATAACATGGCCCAAGAAAGTTATCCCTACAAAATCATTAGTCTGGCTATGCTCCATCTTCATCACACAAATTATTAAATCATGCACAACCCCGGTTTTAGCCAAGCAATTGGTTCATACTTTAGTATTCTCAAACTTTTTCAACTTTCATGCAATATATGAGTGTGAGCCATGGATATAGCAGTATAGGTGGAATAGAATATGGTGGTTGTGGAGAAGACAAAGAGAAGGAGATCTCACATCAACTAGGCATATCAATGGGTTATGGAGATTCCCATTAATAGATATCAACGTGAGTGAGTAGGGATTGCCATGCAACGGATGCACTGGAGCTATAAGTTTATGAAAGCTCAAAAAGAAACTAAGTGGGTGTGCATCCAACTCGCTTTCTCACGAAGACGTAGTGCAATTTGAGGAAGCCTATCATTGGAATATACAAGCCAAGTTCTATAATGAAAAATTCCCACTAGTATATGAGAGTGACAACATAGGAGACTCTCTATCATGAAGATCATGGTGCTACTTTGAAGCACACGTGTGGAAAAAGGACAGAAACATTGCCCCTTCTCTCTTTTTCTCCCTCTTTTTTCCTTTTTGGTGGGCTTCTTTGGCCTCTTTTTTTGGGCTTCTTTGGCCTCTTTTATTTTTCATAAGTTCGGAGACTCATCCCAACTTGTGAGGGAGTGATAGCTTCCATCATCCTTTCCTCACATGGGACAATGCTCTAATAATGATGATCATCACACTTTTATTTACTTACAACTCAATAATTACAACTCGAAACTTAGAACAAAACGGAACTGTGGAAGTTGCATGGCAATATATCTCAGAATGGCTATGGAAATTCCATAATAGGTAGGTATGGTGGCTGTGTTGAGGAAGGTATATGGTGGGTGTAATGCACCGGCGAAAGTTGCGCTGTACTAGAGAGGCTAGCAATGGTGGAAGGGTGAGAGTGCGTATAATCCATGGACTCAACATTAGTCATAAAGTACTTCACGCATGCTCCTAGGGGAAGGGTTGGTAGGAGTTAACCATCGTGACAATCAATAAATAAATCATGCTCCGACTTCATCACATAACGGTTCACCCTACGTGCACACTATGGGAATCACAAACTTTAACACAGGTATTTCTACCAATCCACAATTACTCACTAGCATGACTCTGATATCACCATAAGGAATCAAACTTCTCATACTATTCAATGCACTTTATATGAAAGTTTTTATTATATCCCTCTTGGATGCCCATCATATTAGGAATAAATTCATAACCAAAGCAAATTACCATGCTATTTAGAGAGAATCTCAAAATAGTATAAGTGAAGCATGAGGGTTCAACAATTTATATAAAATAAAGCCACTGATGTGCTCTAAAAAGATATAAGTAAAGCACTAGAGCAAAATTGCCTAGCTCAAAAGATATAAGTGAAGCATATAGAGTATTCTAATAAATTACGATTCATGCGTCCCTCTCAAAAGGTGTGTACATCAAGGATGATTGTGGCAAACTAAAAGCAAATACTCATATCATACAAGATGCTCCAAGCAAAACACATAACATGTGGTGAATAAAAATATAGCCTCAAGTAAATTTACCGATAGACGAGGACAAAAGAGGGGATGCCTTCCGGGGCATCCCCAAGCTTAGGATCTTGATTATCCTTGAATATTACCTTGTGGTGCCTTGGGCATCCCCAAGCTTAGGCTCTTTCCACTCCTTATTCCATAGTGCATCAAATCTTTACCCAAAACATGAAAACTTCACAACACAAAACTCAACATAAAACTCATGAGATTTGTTAGTATAAGAAAATAAATCACCACTTTTTTCGTACTATTGTGCAATCATTATTTATTTATATTGGTGTAATATCTAATGTATTGCAACTTCGCCATGGTTCATACCCCCTGTCGGTATCAAAACCGTCAGATCTCGGGTAGGGGGTCCCGAACTGTGCGTCTAGGCGGATGGTAACAGGAGACAAGGGAGACGATGTTTTTACCCAGGTTCGGGTCCTCTTGATGGAGGTAAAACCCTACGTCCTGTTTGATTAATATTGATGATGTAGGTTACAAGAGTAGATCGACCACGAGATCAAGGAGGCTAAACCTAGAAGCTAGCCTATGGTATGATTGTTGTTCGTCCTATGGACTAAGGCCATCCAGTTTATATAGACATCGAAGAGGGCTAGGGTTACACAGAGTCGGTTACAAAGGTAGGAGATCTACATATCCGTATCGCCAAGCTTGCCTTCCACGCCAAGGAAAGTCCCATCCGGACACGGGACGAAGTCTTCAATCTTGTATCTTCATAGTCTTGGAGTCCGGCCGATGATGATAGTTCGGCTATCCGGACACCCCCTAGTCCGGGACTCCCTTAGTAGCCCCCGAACCAGGCTTCAATAACGACGAATCCGGCGCGTATGTGTTCTTTGGCGTTTGCAAGGCGGGTTCTTCTTCATGCTCCATGTGTGTGCCAGATAGTGTCCGGTTGCTTCATAAATGTTGTGCTCCTTGGCTTCCGCGTCCAATAATGGTCTTCTTCCACACGTCGCACGAATGCGAAAAGCCAGGGTATTTTTATGTTTTACCCCCTAGCTGCGCAAATAAGCTGCCTATAAGAGAGGCGAGGATCCAGATCCAAATCACATCATCCTCCTTCCGCAAGCACTCATCGAGGCGCATCTGACACCAAACCCATTCCAACATGGACAGTCGACGCGGCTCCTCTTCTCGCGCTCCCAGCCCTAAGCCAGGAGATTGGAGGAGATGCTCAGTCCCGCACAACGAGTTAGTGTCGCTCCAAGCAGAGGGATATCTTCCCCCGGCCTTCATGGTTCCGGTTCGAGCCGGACTGGCCACCTACAAAGGTGGGAAGCAGGCGGAGAGCGCCCCCAATCCCTCCAAAGGAGAGCGGGTGTGCTTCATCTCCTACTTAATAAGGGGACTCGGATTTCCTATACATCCGTTTCTCCGGGGTTCCTGGAGTTCTACGGACTCCAGCTTCATCACCTTACACCTGCCTCCATTTTGCACATCGCGGGCATCGTATCTCTGTGTGAGCTGTTCTTGGGCATTGAGCCCCATTTTGCGCTATGGAAGAGGTTGTTTTGCCTCGTACCCTGCTCTCTCGAGGGGTCGATATATCAAGTGGGCGGAGCCGAAATATGGCGCATCGCCGGGACCGGATACCTGTCCGTGACCCTGAAGAAGGCGTCCGAAGATTGTCCTTCGGAGTGGTTTTATATGGAGGACACTCTGCTGCCGGATCCACTCCGGATCGGCCTTCCGGAGTTCAGCAAAGCTCCCCTGAAGAAACGCCTAAATTGGCGCCCATGGAGCCCTCGACGAGAAGATGATAGTAGCGTCCATTACTTGATGGGCCGGATACGGCTGCTAGCCCATTCCGGATTAACCATGATCGGAGTCATGGCCACATGCATTATGCGTGGGGTGCAGCCGCTCCAATATAGGGGCCACCCCATGTGGGACTTCAACGGAGACGACGACGCCACCCGTCACGGCCGCAAGGGATCTGGCTCGGCCGACGATCTGGTGAAGATCCTGTCCGGCTTGTACAAGGGGGAGAAGGAGGACTTCCTCCGCATGAATCCTCTGAACAGATTTTCCATGAACAACCCTCGGAGCTAGGTAAGCGGTCGCATGCATATCTGAACCGTGCCTTTAAAGGCAATTGTCTTATTGTATGATTTTGACACAGGAACTGCGTCGGGATGTGGAGGGCATAAAAAGCCCAGCCCCACAACCCGAAGACCCAGAAAGGTCCCTCGATCTGGCCTCTGAAGAGGATCCGGACTTAGCAGTGGAACTGATCGACGGGGTGTACCACCAGCTCAGCATAGATAATGCTTTAGTCGCCATTATGGCTGACTACCCCGGTTTGTGTCCGGCTTCCCTGGTGAGTACGACCAAAGTCCAGGCACCGTTACTTATTTAATGCTTAGTTCTGACCACCGTGCACCAATGGTGTTCGGCAGGAAGCGCCTTTACGGCAGGAAGTCGAGCCCGCGGTGACCGGCCAACAAGGTTCAGTTCGGCCCAGCAGGCGGAAGAGGAGTTCGACGCGAACTGAAACGCCGCCGCAACGGTACGGAGCACTGCTATTTTTTAAGGGAAGGATTCCCAGGAGGTATATTAATGCTCATAACTTTTTCCAGAAAGAGCGCTCGCCGGACAGTGTCCGGAGAGGTTGCCAATCAAGCCTCCGCCAGCCATGCTCCAACGCATGGCCCGGAAGGGGAGGCGAATACAAGGCATGAGTCAGACGCTCCTCCGACGGAGGATGCCGACAGGCTATCCGCCACCCGGTCTGAGGTGGAGAGCGCCATGAATCACAGGCGTCGCCGGACAGTTCTTCGTGACGCGTGTTTCTCCCCGGAGGCGTTAAATGCCTTTGATGCGGGAAACGCGCACCTCCGTGCCGCTCAAGATGGGTTAACCAGAGCCACGGAGCAGTATGTGAAAGACATACGTGTAAGTAATTTTAATAGTTATATATGCCAGTAGCCCCCGAGACTTAAAATGGTTAAAATAACTGATTTAAGGATCAATTTTTATGCAGGATCTTACGGAGAAGAATACCCATCTGTCCCAGGAGCTCCAAGAGTGCAAGGCCCAACTTGAGGCCGCACTGGCCGCCACAGGGGGAGCCACAGAGACCCCCGCTGGTAAGACGTACTTTGAAAAGATAATTAATTAACAAAGTGTGGCGTGAATCTGACAATAATATTGCAGAGGGCGCCGGACTAGATCCGGACAAGCAACAGCTACTGCGTCAGCTAAAGGCTGGCGAGAGGGTGCTTATGAAGGTGCTGCAGGAGAGAAACAAGCTCCAAGATGCCCACACCCAGCTAGGAGAAGAGCTGAAAGGTGTTCGGGCCCAACTGTCTGGCTCCTTGAAGGAGAATCAGCGACTTCGTCGCGGCATTTATAGTAAGTGCTTGAGCAAATTCCTTTGAAAAGAAGAATTCGGCGAGGAAGTCGATTGACAGAAATATGTCTTTAGGTGTGCTCACAGGTCGCCCTGCGGAGGAAATGCCTGGGTCAACAGGTGACCAACTTCCCGAGCTGGTGCAATTGTTCGAACGTGTTCGGCAGGCGATGAGTGGCGTCGTTCAGGCTTTATGGCCATCCGTCTCCCTACCCGAGGGCCTTGGTGAGCTTGCTGAGAAGCTCCAGGGAGCACGGCGACGCCTCCGTTTGTGGAAGATATCGGCCTGCCGTCAGGGCGCCAGGGAGGCCTGGGCCATGGTGAAGACGCGCTACCTGAAGGCTGACCCAAACCACATGGCCGAGGTCGGACCTGCGGGGCCTGATGGGAAGGAGATCCCTGTGAGCTTGATGTATGGCCAAGTAGAACTGGCCGCGAAGTATTCCCAACAGGACTGTAAATTAGACAACCTGTTAGATGGGATTGAGGAGTAAAATCAGTCGGTTTGACGATGTAATTTGAAATGACATGTAAGATGCCTTCTAGCCGAATTGTAGATCGTTTGTCTTTGCAGACCGTTTCGCTTCAACCTCGGGACCCAACAGTCCGGAGTGTGTCCGAATACCCCTACGGTTATAAAAGAACCGGGGTATGCATGGAGACAAGGCGTCGGGGTCATAATTGCTTTATCAGACAAGTGCCCAACTAGTTATGTTATGTTACATGGTTAGTAAGAAACATCTTCCAGGGAGAATAGTTCCGTTAAGGGTTCCTTTCCCTGGGAGGCATGCCCTAAGGTGCAATGCCGGACTGCGAAAATAGCAGAAAAAGCATCTGGGGGTAGATAAATAAGTAAGTAATAAATCATCTTTCAAGTCACCGACCGAATATTCTCTTAAGAACGCTAGCTTTCGGCTTCACCCAGTCTGAGGTACACATCCGGCTGACCCGGCAGTAACAATCGAAGAGGTTCTCCCTTTACCTCCTAGCCGAACAATCGGGAACGTAGGGGTAAGCACAGGAGCCAGGCAACCCAGCTTGGCCAAAACTTAAGTCATATCGATGCATATAATGGTGAATAAAGGGCACATGCGGAAGTATGACACATGTATTGGGCGTGAAGCCCATATTAATAAGCTTCTGGTAAAGAAGCCCCCAGGTATAATGAGTGCTAGGAGCACATCAAGTGTGTGCGAACAAAGTGCAAATCAGTCTATAAAAGGTATTGAGAAAAAAGGTGGGAAGAAGGAGGGGACCAGAGACAGTAAAAAATATAAAAAGGTGGACGGGGGAGTGAGACGAACTCTGAGCCCGGTGTTTAGGCGTAGAATCTTCGGAGATGGGCTGCGTTCCATGGGTTCGGCTCGAGTCGGTTGTCAGATGCTTTACGTAGATGGTATGCTCCGCCGGTCAGGACTTGGTCGATGATGAAGGGACCTTCCCACTTGGGCTTAAGTTTGTCCTTTTTCTTGTCCGGCAGGCGTAGAACGAGTTCGCCGACATTGTAAGTTTTGGCCCGTACTTCTCTGCTTTGATATCTTCGAGCCTGCTGCTGATAGAATGCGGAACGAGCCTTTGCCACGTCCCGCTACTCCTCTAAGGCGTCCAAACTGTCTTGCCGATCCAACTCGGCTTCTCTTTCTTCGTACATGCGCACACGAGTTGAGTCATGAATTATATCGCAAGGCAGAACTGCCTCTGCGCCATACACCATGAAAAATGGTGTGAATCCAGTAGTTCAGTTTGGTGTGGTCCGCAGCCCCCAGAGTACGGAGTCGAGCTCCTCTACCCAGTGCGTGTTAGATTCCTTGAGGGACCGCACTAGTCTGGGTTTGATGCCGCTCATGATTAGACCATTTGCTCGCTCGACTTGACCGTTAGTTTGGGGGTGATAGACTGAAGCGTAATCGAGCTTGATGCCCATGTTTTTGCACCAGAGTTTAACCTCGTCGGCAGTGAAGTTCGTGCCGTTATCAGTGATGATGCTGTGGGGGACGCCAAAACGGTGTACTACCCCGGATAGGAAGTCTACCACCGGTCCGGATTCTGCCGTTTTAACCGGCTTGGCCTCAATCCATTTGGTGAATTTGTCCACCATGACCAATAAGTATTTGTGCTTGTGGGTTCCCCCTTTAAGGGGTCCAACCATGTCAAGCCCCCAGACCACGAACGGCCAGGTAATGGGTATAGTTTTGAGGGCGGTGGGTGGCATGTGGCTCTGATTAGCAAAGAGCTGGCAACCGACGCATCGTTGGACTAAGTCCTGAGCATCTTCCCGGGCTGTCGGCCAATAAAATCCTGTACGGAAGGCCTTGCCTACGAGTGCCTGGGCTGCAGCGTGGTGCCCGCCGAGTCCGGCGTGAATTTCAGCCAGGAGATTCCACCCCTCTTCTTCGGAGATACACCTTTGAAGGACTCCGGTTGTGCTTTTCTTATAAAGTTCTCCCTCATGGACCTTGTAGGCTTTAGATCGCCGGACTATGCAGCGGGCCTCATTTTGGTCTTTGGGAAGTTCCTGCCGAATTAAGTAGGCTAGGAATGGTTCTGTCCACGGGGCAATTACTGCCATTATTTTGTGAGCTGAAGGTGTTATTTCGTTGGCTGAGCCACCGATTGTGTCAGAATGGTCTGAGTTAGGTGATGCAGCTGGCTCCGGATTGTTATTTCCGGACTCCTCTTCCCATAACATGGATGGCTTGAAGAGCCGTTCCAGGAAGATGTTTGGAGGGACGGCGTCTCTTTTCGCGCCGATGCGTGCTAACACGTCTGCTGCTTGATTATTATCCCGGGCTACATGGTGGAATTCGAGTCCTTCGAACCGAGCTGACATTTTTAGGACGGCGTTGCGGTAAGTTGCCATTTTTGGATCTTTGGCATCAAAGTCTCCATTTACTTGGGATATTGCGAGGTTTGAATCCCCGCGCACCTCTAGGCGTTGAATGCCCATGGAGATTGCCATCCGGAGGCCATGTAGGAGGGCCTCGTTATTGGAGTCCATGTACATTATTTGAAGTACGTATTGGATTGTGTCTCCAGTTGGGGACGTCAGGACGATGCCAGCCCCCAAGCCAGCCAACATTTTGGATCCGTCGAAATGCATGATCCAATTGGAGTATGCGCCGTACTCTTTAGGGAGTTCGGCTTCGGTCCATTCGGCGACGAAGTCAGCTAGAACCTGCGATTTTATAGCTCGCCGTGGTTTATAGGTTATGTCAAATGGTAAGAGCTCAATAGCCCATTTTGCAATCCTGACCGTTGCATCGCGATTGTTTATAATATCGTTGAGAGGTACTTCGGAGGCCACTGTTATGGAACACTCTTGAAAGTAGTGTCGCAGCTTCCGGGATGCCATGAACACCGCATATGCTATCTTTTGATAATGTGGGTACCGGGACTTGCATGGAGTTAGAACAGTGGATACGTAGTACACTGGTTTTTGAAGAGGGAATCTGTGCCCTTCTGTCTCTCGCTCAACGACGAGTACCGTGCTGACAACTTGATGTGTTGCTGCGATATATAATAACATAGGTTCGCCCAGGTTGGGCGCGACCAGGACCGGATTTGTTGCCAGTATGGCCTTTATTTCTTCGAGTCCGGCTGTGGCAGCATCCGTCCATTCGAAATGTTCGGTGCGCCGGAGGAGGCGGTAGAGGGGCAGAGCTTTTTCTCCCAAACGGGAGATGAAGCAACTTAAGGCCGCGATGCATCCGGTTAGTTTTTGTATTTGCTTGAGGTCTTTTGGAATATCCAATTGTGACAGAGCTTGGATTTTGGCCGGGTTTGCTTCAATTCCTCTACCGGATAAGATGAAGCCCAAGAGCTTTCCGGCTGGTACGCCGAAGACGCATTTTTCTGGATTGAGCTTAATGTCATATGCTCGGAGGTTGTCGAATGTCACCCTCAAGTCTTCTACTAGAGTTTCGACGTGTTTGGTCTTGACGACCACATCATCTACGTATGCCTCTACTGTTTTGCCTATCTGGGTAGCCAGACATGTTTGAATCATGCGCTGATATGTTGCGCCGGCGTTTTTGAGTCCGAAGGGCATTGTGTTGAAGCAGAATGGCCCATATGGAGTAATGAATGCCGTTGCGGCCTGGTCTTTCTCCGCCATCTTGATTTGATGGTATCTGGAGTATGCGTCGAGGAAGCACAATGAATCGTGCCCTGCGGTAGCATCGATGATTTGGTCGATGCGAGGGAGGGGGAAAGGGTCCTTTGGACAGGCCTTGTTAAGGTCTTTAAAATCGACGCAGAGGCGCCAGGATTTGTCCTTTTTTGGTACCATTACTAGATTGGCTAGCCTGTCCGGATGTTTTATATCTCTAATGAATCCGGCTTCTAAGAGTTTGGCTAGCTCTTCTCCCATTGGCTATCTTTTGGGTTCGGAAAATCAAGGAAGAGCTTGTTTGACCGGCTTGAATCCTTTTAGGATGTTTAGACTGTGCTCTGCCAGCCTGCGTGGGATTCCTGGCATGTCTGAAGGGTGCCAGGCAAAAATGTCCCAATTTTCCCGAAGGAATTCTCGTAGAGCGGCTTCGACATCAGGACTTAATTGTGCCCCAATGGAGGCCGTCTTTGTGGGGTCCATTGGATGGACCTGAAATTTGACTATTTCGTCTGCTAGTTTAAAAGAGGTGGACTTGGACCTCTTATCGAGTATCACATCGTCCCTATCCACCATGGAGCGCAGCGTAGTTAGTTCCTCTGCCGCTAGGGCTTCGGACAATGCCTCTAGGGCCAGTGCGGCTGTCTTATTTTCAGCGCGGAGTGCTGTATCTGGATCACTGGCAAGAGTGATTATCCCATTGGGTCCGGGCATTTTGAGCTTCATATACCCGTAGTGGGGTATAGCTTGGAAGATTGTGAATGCCTCTCGCCCTAACAAAGCGTGATATCCGCTGCCGAATGGGGCCACTTGGAATGTGACCTCCTCGGACCTGTAATTGTCCGGTGAGCTGAACACTACATCTAGTGTGATTTTTCCTGTGCAGCGTACTTCTCGACTAGGGATTATCCCTCTGAAGGTTGTGCTACTTCGCTCGATGCGGCTCCAGTCAATATCCATTTTTTGAAGGGTTTCCTCGTAGATGAGGTTTAATCCGCTGCCGCCATCCATGAGTACCTTGGTAAGGCGAAAGCCATCCACTATCGGACTGAGGACCAATGCGGCTGGTGCTCTAGCTGTTCGGAATTTAGGTTCGTCGCTGGCGTTGAAGGTGATAGCCGTGTCACTCCATGGATTTGCTGTTGCTACTTGGTAGACTTCGGCGAGGCCGTGGATTGTTCGTTTTCGCATGTTATTTGATGCGAAAGTCTCGAAGACTGTTAATATCGTACCGGTACTGCTGGCCTGTTTGCCACTTTTGGCCACCTGCCGTAGTATCCAACGTGCTCGAAGGCTATGTGTTGGAGTGGCGCCCTCCGTACTGTGGATTTTGTAGGGTCCATTGAGCCAGCCCTCCAGTACAGTTCCATGCCCTTTAGGGGGTCTTTGCTTTTGGTTTTTAACCCAGGTGCTTGAGTATGGCGCACCCTTTTACTTTGGACTAGGGTTGTGGTCAAGGCCGAACTGTCCCAAAACCTAGTTTCGGTGTTCCTGGCACTCTCTACCGCACAATATTTTTGTACGATAGTCGCTAGGTCGATGAAGCATGTAACTTCGCGACGATTTATGGCGTTCATGATTCCCTTGTCCGTGCAATTGTTGCAGAAAATTTAAATCGCGCTTTCTTTGCAGCAGTCCTTTATCCTGTTCATAACCAGGAGGAATCTGGCCCAGTAATGATGTACTATTTCATCGGGCTCTTGCCGTATTCGAGATAGATCGCTTATGTTTGGGTGGGCGGGTGGAATCAAGTTTGGAACCCCGCCCGATCTGAGGCTCAAAGGCCAAGAAGTTTCCGGATTTGGAAGCTTAACTTGCTGGATGCTTTCCAACGAATCTAGTCCGATGCCTGACTCTAAGTTCAGCATTT
This sequence comes from Triticum aestivum, assembly GCF_018294505.1. Taxonomy (NCBI): domain Eukaryota; kingdom Viridiplantae; phylum Streptophyta; class Magnoliopsida; order Poales; family Poaceae; genus Triticum; species Triticum aestivum. Next base: position 376,830,554 of record NC_057798.1, read on the forward strand.
GATTAGCGTCCATCCCTTCGCGGGAATCCGGCTTGGAGGGATCGGGAATCCGGACATAGTTGGTTTTCAACATAGAAGAAGGGTTGCCGCATTGTTCCTCTACCACGACAACGTGGTGGGTGGCCTGAGGAGAGTTAATCTCTCTCAGATCGGGTTTAAGCCCAATCTGATCGTAGTCTGTGGCGACTCCCAGGGCGGCGATGCGATCCAAGAGCTCGTTTACAGAGGAGAGCTCAATCGGATCTAACTGCTCAGCGAATTCCGGGCTGACGTGAAGATCGCTTTTGATGACCTGAGAGGTCATCGTTGGAGCGGTGGGCGAACAGGCGGTCATAAGAAAACCACCTAGCCGGACAGTTTGGCCGGCGGCCAAAGCTCTCTTGACGACGGTGCCGTCTTTAAAGACGGGAGAAGGCATCCTTCCTGATCGCGACGACACAGAGGAACTCTCAATGAAAGCACCAATGTCGGTGTCAAAACCGGCAGATCTCGGGTAGGGGGTCCCGAACTGTGCGTGTAGGCGGATGGTAACAGAAGACGAGGGACACGATGTTTTTACCCAGGTTCGGGCCCTCTTGATGGACGTAAAACCCTGCGTCCTACTTGATTAATATTGATGATGTGGGTTACAAGAGTAGATCTACCACGAGATCGAGGAGGCTAAACCCTAGAAGCTAGCCTATGGTATGATTGTTGTTCGTCCTATGGACTAAGGCCATCCGGTTTATATAGACACTGGAGAGGGCTAGGGTTACACAGAGTCGGTTACAAAGGTAGGAGATCTACATATCCGTATCGCCAAGCTTGCCTTCCACGCCAAGGAAAGTCCCATCCGGACACGGGACGAAGTCTTCAATCTTGTATCTTCATAGTCTTGGAGTCCGGCTGATGATGATAGTTCGGCTATCCGAACACCCCCTAGTCCGGGACTCCCTCACCCCCCGATACTACCCACAGATTCATCAAAATAAGCAAACAACACAAAGAAAAACAGAATCTGTAAAAAACAGAACAGTCTGTAGAAATCTGTAAACTTCGAATACTTCTGTAACTCCAAACATTCTGAAAAATTAGGACAACCTGGGAAATTTTTAAATCAATCATGTGTCAAAAATTCATATGAAAATCACGCTTCTGTGAATTTTTAAAATTATTTTACTAGGCGCAAAACTTTCTGTTTTTCAGCAAGATCAAATCAACTATCACTGTAAGCCATCCCAAAGGTCTTACTTGGCACAAATACGAACTAAAACACCAAAAATACATCTAAACAGAGGCAAGATGAAAAATTTATTCGAAAACAGGAAAGAAAAATATTGGGTTATCTCCCAAGAAGCGCTTTTCTTTAAAGCCTTTTAGCTAGGCATTGAGATTTCAATGATGCTCAGATGAAAGACAAGAATTGAAGCACAAAGAGAGCATCATAAAACATAATTACAAACACATATAAGTGTGACATACTTCCTATGCATAGGCATTTTATAAGCAAACAAATTATCAAGGCAAGCAAAAACTATCATATGCAAGGAAGAAGAAAGAGACGATAGCAATCTAAACATGAAGAGAGGTAACTTAGTAACATGAAAATTTATACAACCATATTTTCCTCTCTCATAATAATTACATGTAGGATCATAAGCAAATTCAACAATATAGCTATCACATAACATATTCTCAACACGATCCACATGCATGCGAAGTTGACACTCTTCCAAAATAGTGTGATTAACATTAACTAATGTCATGACCTCTCCAAACCCACTTTTATCAAAAATTTCATAAGATTGAACATTCTCCAAATATGTGGGATCAAAAGTTGACACTCTTCCAAACCCACTTTCAATATTATTGCAAACATTATTATCAATCTTATATTCATCATGGGGCTTAAATAAATTTTCAAGATCATAAGAAGAATCACCCCAATCATGATCATTGCAACAAGTAGTGGACATACCAAAACTAGCATCCCCAAGCTTAGGGTTTTGCATATCATTAACACAATTGACATTAATAGAATTTGTAATAACATCATTGCAATCATGCTTTTCATTTAAGGAACTATCAAGTGTGGGTGCAATAGCAATAATTTCATGTTATCGTAAGGAACTATAGCAAGTTCATCTCCATAAGCATAATTAATATTGGCATCATGGCTATAAGAATAGCAAGCATCATGTTCATCAAGGGACATTTCAATCAAATCAGCGGAACCATAATCATCTATAGATTCATGCATATCATTATTTTCTTCCAAAGCAGCGTACATTCTCTCAATAAATTCTTTAATTTTCAGCATAGTTTTCATAGTAATATTTAAGTATGTCAAAATTTTCAGATTTGTGGAGAGTAATATCATACTTTTCAATCAAAGAAGCAAATTCATAAGCACCCTTAAAAGCAACAAATTCTTCAATTTGTTCAATATCATAGTAACTATAAACACCTTTGGCATAAGAAGATATTTCATTATCATTAAACTCACATAGGTAGGGAAGGTGTTTTTAGGGTTCCTCGAGCAACAAGTAAAATCATAAATTTCACATAGATTCAAAGCATAGCATAGCAAACAAGTTATTCGATTCCATAAGAGTCCCCCTTTTTCAGACAAACGATGACGCACAAAATGAGCATGCTCATCTAATGATCTTCCCACAACTAAACTAGTTGGGGTTTTAGCACGAGCACATATGATCAAAGATGATCCAAGTAGAAAACTTTAAGTGGATCCATATCAATTGATTTTTAGCAAGCAAAGATGCCAGCAAATAGAAGGCACATGGAAACACGAGCAAAGATAGCGAACGAGCAAAAATGCATACGGAAGAAGGCAAATAAAAAGGCAAATCTTTTTGTATTTTCCTGAAAAAGTTTTAGAAGGGGGGAGAGGAAAATGAGAGGCAAATGGCAAATAATGTAATGCAAGAGATGGGAGTTTATGGTGGGTACTTAGTAGGCTTGACGTAGATCTTCCGAGCAATGCCACTGGAAATTCTTCCTGCTACTTCTTGAGCTTGCGTTGCTTTTTTCCTAGAAGAGGAAAGGGTGATGCAGCACAGTAGAGATAAGTATTTCCCTCATAACCAAGGTATCAATCCAGTAGGAGAAATGCGCAAGTCCCCAATAGATGCACCTAAACAAACAATCAAACACTTGCACCCAACGCGATAAAGGGGTTGTCAATCCCTTCACGGTCACTTGCAAAGGTGAGATCTGATAGAGATAGATAAAACTAAATAAAAAGATAACTAAATATTTTTGGTTTTTTGGGTTTATAGATCTGAAAATAAAAGATTACAAAATAGTAGATCGGAAACGAGTATGATGGAAAATAGACCCGGGGTCCATAGGTTTCACTAGAGGCCTCTCTGTTGAAGGCAAATAATACGATGGGTGAACAAATTACTATCAAGCAATTGATAGAAAAGCACAAAGCTATGACGATATCCAAGGCAATGATTATGCATATAGGCATCATGTCCGTGTCAAGTAGACCGACTCCTGCCTGCATCTACTACTATTACTCCACACGTCGACCGCTATCCAGCATGCATCCAGAGTATTAAGTTCATAAAGAATGGAGTAACGCCTTAAGTAAGATGATATGATATAGAGGAATTAACTCAAACAATATGATGAAAACCCCATATTTTTATCCTTGATGGCAACAATTCAATACATGTCTCGCTACCCCTACTTTGTCACTAGGTGAAATCATGCAAGATTGAACCCAAAGCTAAGCACCACTCCCATTGCAAGAAAAACCAATCTAGTTGGCCAAACTAAACCACAATTCAAAGAGAAATACAGAGATATCAACTCATGCATATAAGAATTCAGAGAAGATTCAAATAATATTCATAGATAAGCTGATCATAAATCCATAATTCATCGGATCTCGACAAACACACCGCAAAAGAAGATTACATCGGATAGATCTCGAAGAACATCGAGGAGAACATGGTATTGAGAATCAAAGAGAGATAAGAAGCCATCTAGCTACTAGCTATGGACCCGTAGGTCTAACGTAAACTAGTCACGCTTCATTGGAAGGGCAATAGGGTTGATGTAGATGCCCTCCGTGATCGAATCCCCCTCCGACAGAGTAACGAAAAAGGCCTCCAAATGGCATCTAACATGGTCAGAGACCTACAACAGTGGAAAAGTATTTTCTTGGCTCTCTCTGAGGGTTCTGGAATAAATGTGAATGTATAGGACGAAGAGGTAGGTCAGGGGACTCCCGAGGGGGCCACAAGGCAGGGGGCGCCCCCCCTTGGGCGCGCCCTCCACCCTTGCCGCCACCTCGTGGGTCTTGTGGCTTGGACTCCATGTCCTCTGGGTGTCTTCTGGTCCAAGAAAAATCATCATGAAGTTTTATTCCGTTTGGACTCTGTTTGATATTCCTTTTCTACGAAACTAAAAAACAAGGAAAAACAGAAACTGGCACTGGGCTCTATGTTAATAAGTTAGTCCCAAAAATAATAAAAAATAGCATAATAATGCATATAAAACATCTGTAATAGATAATGTAATAGCATGGAACAATAAAAAATTAAAGATACGTTGGAGATGTATCAACCAGCAGCTTGGGGTGTTGGACAAGTACCTGAAGGTTGACAGAAGAGGAAGATGGAGAGCGGAAGGTTAAAGAGGTAGTTCATATGATCATGGTCAAGCAACAGCTGCTGACGGCCTTGACAACAATGAGGAGATGAAAGAGCTTGTGAATATAATGGGCAAGATCGTTGTGCTCTGTAGGATGATTGTCTCTTTATTTGTAGTGTATGTAGCACTCATGATGTATTCAGTGGCTATGACAAGAGCACTTTGCTGAAACTAGTAATGAATGAAAAATGTTTAGCAGGCTGGGCGTAGTGTTGTGAACATTAATGATTTATGTTAACGGAAAACAGGAGGTATCCCCTTTTCCTCATAAATAAATAAATAGCACATGCCCTTTTGCTAATAAATAAATAAATTAGTAGAGGCCCTGTCGGGTCAGCTTTGTTCCCATTCGAAGATGCCGAGCGAATTGCAGTCCAACAACAAATTATGTCATCAAATACAAGTTTCATAGCCAAATATGACTACAACTAAACAATAATGCCATCATGTTTTAGTCATCATACAATCACCAAACACAAATCAACATACATAATAAGTGATGTTCTCACATCAAAATACTAAACAACAACTCATCAGGTTTCAGTTGTCATAGCAAACACAATTTCACATAGTAGATAAAAAGTCATCTTCTCACATGCAAATATGAAAAAAGCAATCTAATCATCATCCGCAGCAGTAGCGTGAACATCTTCTCCATGTGTATCAGTCTGAATCGTACTCCCCCCCCCAGTGTCATCTTCTTCTTCATCCTCAATGTCCTCGAACGTTGGCGTCTTATTGATCAACTCTCGTATGTCCACAACCCGACAGGGAATCTTTTCGCGAGCGTTATTGACGTGATGGTTCTCAAAGATATTAGGAACACCAGTGGAATCTTCTACATCAGGAGCAGTGTAAGCATTATCTTGTTGTGCAACTTCATTAAACGAATTCCTCTACTCAAATCTTTGCAATACTCTCCAGTCATCACTACATGCATATGTGTCTTCCAAGAAAAAAATGTGTTCCTTGATTTGCCAAAATAAAAGGCTCATTGGTCTGGTACGCTGCCTTGACATTGATGGATTTGAAATAATCATCAGCTCTGGGTTTTGTGATCCTGAAAAATAGGTTATACCAACGACAGCACAACAGAACCACACACTGATGAACCTCATAACTCAAGATATACTGCAACTGAACAATGTCTATTATGTTAGCATACATTTTAGTTGTCTCTTCGCCGTACTTATCCGTGCTCATGATGGCACTATTTGTGTCTTCATGCCTTCATCGTATGCAAGGGTATTGTAGCGCACATCTCCAACAATGCAAGATTCATAATGTATTACCCTAGTATCAGGACCCATTGCTAGTTCATAAAGGGCATCATTAACTACCTGCCCAGCCTCCCGCATCTTCTTAACCTATGGTTAGAAAATAGACAAGCTAATTATCTTATGTACTCAATATGTTAAAAAAACTGACAATGCAATTCAAAAGCTTACATGACTCTTGAACCATTTCGAAAATCCTGCCATTACCAGTTTGTCAATGTTTCTTCGATTTTGTGGCTTTAACTCCTCTTTGTAGATGCTGCACAACATAGTTATCGCGTCAAACATCTAAATATATAAGAATGTGCTGCAAGTTTAGTAGATTATGATGTATAAGCTACAGTACTTAGCACTTACTCGATATAAGGTAGAATCTCAGGACAGTTATTCAACACATACCAAACCATTTTGTCCAAATCTTTAGGTTTGTCGTCTTGTCGACTCTTCCCTGTAACTTGGACAGAACAATCGAAAACATCGAGATCGGGATTGTCTTCACTCACCTCTTTGCTAAGCTTATCAACTATTTCAATGTATTTTGAGCAGAATATCAACGCTTTTGTAGCAATGTAGGCCTCTGCAATGTAACCCTCAGGTCTAGCTCGGCTCCTAACATAGCCCTTGAAAGTTCCTAGCCGCCTTTCAATAGGGTACATCCAACCATACTGTACTGGACCTCTAAGTTGTGCCTCATCAGGTAGATGAACAACCAAATGCACCATCACATCAAAGAAGGTTGGAGGATATATCTTCTAAAGGTCACATAGGATAGTTGGTATCTTTTCCCTAAGACGCTCCAAAGCATCTATTTTCTGATATTTCTACTATAGAGTTCCCAGAAGAATTGTCCAAACTCTACAACTGCTCTGTATAAGTCAGGGCGGCCCAATCCTCTACGGATAATAGTAAAACCCTTTGAAGTAGGATGTGGCAGTCATTAGTTTTCAACCCTTGTACCTTGTTTCCATCTGCACTGACTCTCCTTTCATGTTTGGAAGCAAATCCATGTGGGAATCTCACACATGATAGGACCTTGCAGAATTCTTTTCTATTTACCTTATCCAAGACGTACACAGCTGGTTCCATATCCCATGATGCACCATCATCTTCCACCTACAGATCAATCCTAGATTTTAAGGTATCTTTCGTCTTGCCTTCAATATTAAGAAGTGTGCCGATAATGTTGTCACGTATATTTTTCTCTATGTGCATCACATCAAGATTATGCTGCATATCCAAATCTTTCCGATACTCCAAGTCCCACAAAGTGGACCTGCAGGTAAACAATAATCTCTCTTCTACCCTGCCATGCTTCCTTTTCCCGCTACCATTATCAGGATGGTTTCCTGGTGTAATATGTCTGACCTTCTCTAATTCCACTTGCAACTCATCGCCGGTGAGCCTCTTTGGCGCATCATGGTTTTCATGCTTTGCATTGAACACATGTCTTTGGTATTTTGTAGGAAACGGCTTGTCCTTGGCAAGGAAACGACGATGTCCAATATAACAGATCTATCTAAGTATTGCGTATGGCAGCGGATTCTTGTCACAACGAACACATGCATTGTAACCATGTGTCGTTCACCCTGACATAGTGCCCAAAGCCAGATAATCATGGATGCACCAAATTATAACGGCACACAGAAAGAAATCAACTGGTGGGTTGTAATATAGGTCTCGAGTGAGAACACCCCTCCATAGCTGTTGAAGTGGCTCCACAAGAGGCTCCATGAATAAATCAAAATCCTTTCCACGACTTTTTGGACCTGGGATGAGCAAGGCCATCATGTAGTTTGATTCTTTGGTGCAGACATTTGGTGGCATGTTGTAAGGGATAACAAGCACTGGCCACATGCTATATGTGGCGCTCTGGTGGGCAAATGGGTTGAATCCATCTGTAGCTAAGCCAGGTCTAATGTTTCTCGGGTTAGCAGCAAACTTTTTGTGTTTCTGATTGAAGCTTTTCCATTCACTACCATGAGATGGATGGCTCATTACATTCTGATCTCCGTACTCCTGGTTCCTAGAATGTCATAGTTCATCCTCTATTGTTTCAGCATCATGAAACAACCTTTGCAATCTTGGTATAATTGGAAAATGTCTCAGAACATTGTGAGGAATCCTCTTCACCGCATCGCCATCTTTCCATCTTGATGATTTGCCTTTTGGGAATTCACTTAAGTTGGCATAATCCTTCCGCAATAGAACACAATTATTCTTACAAACATGGATCATATCATATCCAATTCCAACTGCACGAAGGAAAATTTTCATTTTACTGTAGGTGTGTGCGAACTCAGACGCATCTAGGAAAGATTTGCGGAAAGCAGCCAACATCGCATCGAATGATTTGTTGGTCATCCGCTCAGATGATTTCACCTGATGAAAGGTGACCATAGCTGAGAATACTAATAGATTATTTCCTAGGCTGACTACCACATTGCATTGTTCCAACATGCGAGCCCACCGTTTTTCTTCTGCAGGTGAAAGTTCATGAAATGCACAAGCATTTCGTAGTATTGTTCCAATGTTGGTCAAACTCACTAGCTTCGCTGCCACCACCTGAGCATCGGGCAGATCAAGATGGTGATCTTCGTCTTCCACATAGTTAGTAACTTTGAGGCTCGCAGCTTCACCATGATGAACCCACCTAGTATATGTGGCCGATATCCCATACAAGTGTAGATGATTTTGCACAGTTGACTGGGGTCTTGTAACTGAATTCATACAACTAATACACGGGCAGAGCACATCTGATTTCGAACCACCATACTCAGCTCCATTAAAGTTCATGAAGTTTTCAACCCCCTCACATATGCAGCGGAGAATATTAGAGCAGAAGTTATCCAAGTCATGTCCATCTGTTAGACATACAAATTAGTTCTTCTACTAGATATTACAGGAAAAACATATATGCTTTTTTAATAAAGTCTAGAAAAAATACCTAGGTCGATGTCTAAAGCTATGGCAAGATATTTCGACAAGCAGATCTAAGTAACGAAATATATGTAAAGCTAATTGAGCAAACATATTTGAATGCTAAATTATGGCAGGCTATTCCAACAGTCAATGAGGCTGAGCACATAGCCATCGAAGGCCATCTCAGCAACAAAGATCGAGTATAAAACGGTGTCGAGCTATTTCACCTAACAGATTGGCTACTAGACCATGGCAATCTACTTCACGATAAATATATGGCAGGATATTTTAGCAACTAATCGGGCATGGCATGCCATCTCAGCATAGCAGATTGAGTGGGGAATGGGACACGTAAGCTTCTTAAGTAGAGCATATTGACTGTAAACTATTTCGGCAAACAGTGAGATTAACAACGTCTATTAGCTAACATTCAACGCTACTCCGACATGCACGGGGCCTCAGTCTAGAATGCGCGTACCAGGGGAGAAGCTAACTGCCATGCATCTCCACAAGAACGTCGCCAGCAGTGGCGGCGCGGCTGGAGGACGGCAGTCTACGAGAGCGTAATGTGGGAGCAAGAGGATCGACGTGCGTCCCCTCAACGAACCATGGCGCCAACGTATCGGCATGGCGGGGAGGGCGACTTTGGCGGAGCGAATGGAGTGGAGGGGGGAGGGGAGGGGGGTTTGGAAAATATTGTTGGCTAGTTGACCGAAGGGCGGTTGACTTTGGGATTTGGGGGGAATTTTCATGTGATGGGCAGGGGAGTTTGGTGCATGGTCGGTTTCTCCAAATGTAGTCCAACGTGTCAGTGAAGAGGCAAGCCGAAGCGCGTTCCGTTTGTTTGACCCGTGTGCAGGACCGACTGTGTGAGGGGTGCAATGCGACCGCGATAGGCGTGTTGTGAGTGTACTACCTTTTCCTTTTAAACTTGATGCTTCGCGCAATCCATTGATACTACTACTAGTAATCCGGTAATCCCGACTAAAATGGCGCGGCTGGGTCTTTTCCCGTGCAATATGGTAGGAGGTTGGCCTAGTTGGTTTTTTTAGGACATTATTTTTTAGGACAAGGCTTAGTTGGTTTGACAGACAGAGCGAGATAAAGATGTGAGATGCGTGAATGTGTAGTGGACGTACTATTGGAGTGCCTAAGATAAATTGTGTATGTATACGCATGTGTTTATTTACTTTGCATGTTAGCTTTGTCTCGGGTCAAACCTTCTAAACGTAGACCAAGTTTATACACACAAAAATGAATCATCATTCAATATATTTTCATACAATATATCTTACTACTATTGTGAAAGTTCATATACACCAGACGAGATTCATGCAAACACGACAGATTTTCATTACATTTCGAACTTTTATAGGACAGAAAAACAAAAGAAACCCGACCCTAAACCTATTCTACGGCGGCGACCGATGTCCACTTTCCTTTGTACTTCCGCATCGGTGACGACGTCCTCCATCTGCCATCTCCATGAATGGTGGTGGGGTTTAAGAAACATAAAGTGAAGGTGCGGTCTTCGGCGAGGAAGAGTAGAACACGGGAGACGGATCAACCAGTTGGCACACCATGCCTTGCCGCCTCCCATGCCCTACTCATCCTAGGAGGAGTCCCCGACCTCGGTGGTGCCGGTGGACGTGAGGTCGATGATGATGGACGTGGACAGTTTGTTGCTTCACCTGCCACATGCGCCACTGAACGTTGGACGGCAGCAAGTTGGACGCCTAGCTGGCGGTGCTCCCGTCACCGGCCCCCAACATGGCCACCGCTTGTGCATTCGCGTCCGTGTCCGGCTACACCAGTATTGCATTGTGAGCGGCGAGTTGAGCGAGGGCGGCGACCTTGAGCTTCATCCCCAAAGATAAGCTCTCCCGCAGACCGTTCCCGCTGCGGTCATGGTGGATGTGGTGCCAAGTAGGAGGATGCGCTATTGGTGTGGAGTTTAGCTGGGCGTTGCCTCTTTAAGTAGCGCATTCTGGTGAGGCCAACCTTTTGGGTGCATTAATAAGTCGTCGGAGTTGGTTCCACGGGCAGTGAGCCTGCTTAATAATGGCATACAAATGAACTACATGAATGCGGGCAGTTGGCGCCGGCTGGGAACGCACACGCACGACGGTGCAAGGGACAAGGGTTTTTTGTGTGCCAGGGTAGTCAGCTGCGGGCGTGGCAACATTGGACATGCCCTTTTCTCACATGAGATCCCGCATGTCATTGAAAGATGTCCCGGCATGGTCTCAGGTCCTGAGGTTGCAGTTGGTCGCAGTAGAACACTTCGCAGATGCGTTGTAGCACATGCGCACTTCGGTTCCCCGTGCATCCTCGATGAGCCAGGTGTTGATCTACTGGTCGTGCCAGAGCGGTACCGCCACCCTCGACACCCTGAAGCCGAGTGTGTCCAACAGTGATGAGCATGTCACTCACCGCGGTCGCCCTGTCCAGAGGCGGTGCGGGATTTGCGCCATGTTGGTGCCCCCCACGACCCACATGAATGATTGCCAGTGGTGAGGAGGTCGTGGGCCAGCTCCTCCATTGGACTAGTCTGTGCCACGTCATCCCGACAGGTGTGCCCCACATGTCGGTTTCCCTATTTTCCAGGCCAAATTCGAGCGTCAGTATGGCCTCATTAACAGTCGGCTGACCTCTCTCTCTCTCTCTCTCTCTCTCACTTCTTAGTCTAGTAGTAAATGACATGGGTGTGGGAGGGGGATGTCGGTTTGCTCTCAAATGTGGTCCCACAAGCGAGCGAAAATGCAAGATGAAGTGCTCCATTCGGTGAGCGATGTGCAGGGTCCACCGTGTCGGGGTGTAGCGTGAACATGACAAGAATGATGTACACCGTCCGTTCCTTATAAACTTGAATACTTCGAGTACTCCTTTTTTGAACATAGTACAAACGCAAGCGCTCATACATGCGCGCTTACACTCACCCCTATGAATGCACACACGCACACCCTACCCCTATGAGCACCTTCGAGAGACTGAGCCGTCATATCTATATCTCTACTCTTATCTCTACTCTCGGTGATGATGGTGTGCTTGTCATCTTGCAATATAGATTGTTCGATCTATATCTGACAGATAGAAAGCAAACTATGGCTATTTTGCAAAAGGATACCTACACCTCTCTCGTTCATCCTTGTCTCCCACAACTTCATTGTTGATTAATTAAAAAGGAAGCCTCTGAAAAAATATGGCATGGTGGCCGCTGTCGGCGTCGTCCATCCCCATGTCTCCGCTAAGTCTGACCACCAATCACCACCGCGCCCCACTCCTCCTCACCTTATCTCTCATCTTTCCCGAGATATCATTTTTTGATGAAATTATCGAGATACCATTTTTTCGATGAAATTCTTGAGATATCATTAGTTTTTACACATGGGATTACTCCTACATGGGTCAAGCACAACAGGTGTTTTGTAAAAAAAATGCATCCTGATGTTTCGTGCAATGCACAGGCATCTTGCTAGTCATCTTGAGATTTACAAAGTCACCGCCTCATCGTCAATAGGAACGGTGGGGAGCTCCAGACATCTGCCATGTGAAACTCTGAAACATTGGTCCCATCCCACCCCACAACTCTCCAGGCTCCAGCCATCCGGCTTTGCAAACTCCGCATATTCAAAACTGATTGACCAGCCGTCGCTGGAACCACTATTCACACCAGAACCTTCACATCTCGGCCTATACAAAACCACACCTCCTCTCCAGCCCATTCCCCCACCTTTTGATCCCCTAGCCCACATCAGCCATCCCCTAGTTCGCCAGAAAACCACGGTGCGCCGCAAGATCACATACTACAAGATGCTGACACCGGAGTGCCGCGCAGAAATCAAGGTGGCAGTCGGCGCCACAGACCTCCGTTCCCAAGCTCGCTTTTGCGGCGGGTCAATCCCTGAGTTCTCTGGAGCCAAGCTCCAAGGAGGAGGAAGCAGATCCAATGTTCATGGCGGAGGTCGCGGCGCAGAAGGCCCCCGATGCGTATGAGACAACGGATGTCGACTTTGTGCCGGCGTCCGGGTCCCCCATGGTGCAGGCGGACCAGCAGTTCAACCTAGCAATCTTAAACGAGGACCGGGAGGCGGAGGCTCAACTCGACCCGGAGCACGCGAATGCTGCTGCCATCGAGGCCCTCCTTCAAGCGGAACCGGATGTCTTGGACGTGAACCCGGAGGAGGAGGCTCAACTTGACACGTAGCGCGCGGATGCTGCTGCCATCAAGGCCCTCCTGCAGGCGGAACCAGACGTCTTGGACTTGAACCGGGCGGCGGAGGCTCAACTCAACACGGAGCGCGCGGATGCCGCTGCCATCGAGGCCCTCCTATAGGAAGAACCGAACGCCATGGACGTGAACCGGGCGGTGCTCACATCCGTGTAGAGCACCCGCATGCTCCATGTGAACGAGTAGCTGGAGGCCGAGGACAACCACGGTGTGGAGACGCACGTCTGCAGCTATAGCTGGTTCGCGCTGGCAGCCAAAGATGACGCGGCCATCTCGTTCCGCGAAAAGTGATAGTTTTTCTCTATGCTATTATTTTGAGGGATCTTTTGCTGTGCAAAAACATATATTTATGCAAGTCATCTGACTTTCATCATTTGGGTCAGTTGACCATTTCAGGCGGTTGGATGACTATATTACGTCTCCTAACCCTTCTTCCTCACCTCTTATTCTTCCCCAACAAACCACCACATGGGCCGCACGGATCTTCCCCAACATGAGGTTGGATAAACATACTGTATGAATGAAAATTATGTGTCAGCGGTATGATGCCTGAGTTTGGTTTGGTCACATGCGGTAGCACGTGTCAATGAGGGTGCGTTCCCTTGGTTGGGTTTGCGGTGTGCATAAGCGACTGTGTGAGGGTGCAGTGCGACTGCGACAGCTGTGCGCAAGTGTACCTCCTTTTTATTTTGAAAAACTTTAGGCAAGCTTGGCAAAAATGTGTGGCAAAGTATGGCAATGCAAGGCCTAGACCCAAACAGGATACAAGTATGTACTACTTGTGTTAAAAAAGAAAGGCGGGGTTTTCCTTTGCGGGATTGATCGATACAAATCCTCGTTTGACGTGTCAATTAATGCGTATTTTTTCTCCAACGCCCAAAGAACTAACCATCTCACTCCTCATTGTTTGATTAATACATCACCATGCAAACCAACCTTCTCGCTTCCGCATGCATGCAAGGGTATATTAATGTCCTTGGTTGCTAGTATGAGGCAAACCCCATCAATTTTGCCTTGATTAGTGTTAGTGGGCTTCTACAAATTGTAATTATGATACTAGCCTTGTATACAAAAAATTGAGGTAGTAACTATTTGACTTCCTTCCCCATATCAGTGACATCGATGATATCTCGAACATTGTGGCTTTGGGGAAGTGCGTTCGACGGAGCACACCATTGACGGAGACCACAGTAAGTCGCGCAAGTGCCGCCTGCAAGCCGAGACAACCGCCTTCTTTGCATCCAGGAAGTCCGTTGAACCAAAGGAGGCGTAAATGTACTACTACACAATAGCGTCGTTTGTTTAGCTTAGTGCGGTAAGGTGGTTTCTCTAAGAAGAGGATGGAGAAGCGGAGTCAGCGAAGAGTGAAATGATGGTTGCTTCCTCCGTGCTTTGTGATTTGACGCCTCACTGCTTTGTGATTTGTGATAGAAGGGACAGGGGAGTAGACTCTATGCTCTATACTATACATGCGTCCAAGCACGGGAGAAAGAATTGCATTTTTCTATTCCTTCAATTAGTCAATTAGGGAGCTTTGGTTCCCTCTTTTTGGCTGGCAGCACCCTCCACAATGGTTCCCATCGATGCCACAAGCTATTTTCACATTTGGCTACACATTGTGGATGCCCTTAACCATACCACTTGATTTTAATCATGTGTGCTATCTATGCAAATCTTGATTATATTGATCTAAAATATTATATCAAGATTAGTAAAAAAGAGGTGATTTTGCCATGCGGAAGGCGGGGGAGGTTTCTTATTTTTAGAGGGCGTTGGTCCGGCCGTTTGCTAAAATGCGGTCCCATGTGTCAGTGATTTACCAAGCCGATCCACGTCCCACATGAGGCAGAACAACGCAGAAGCAACATGTGGTTAACTTGAAGAAGATGAGGGAGAAGCGGATTCAACAACGAGTGAGATGATGGTTGATTAGTCCCTCCAACTTCTTTTTTTAGCATCACTTCATCCCTCCAACTTAACTACGGGAAAGGTGCAACTTTCTGATTTGACACCTCATTGCTCATTACTACGTCGGCGCCATGACCGGGATGCTTCATCCCTACTACTCTGCACTATTATTTCGGTATGACATGTGGACCCGATTCCTTGATGTCCCACATGTCAGCAAAAAGGACTAGAACATTCATGAAAGCGAGCGCTCCACTCTTACGACGGAGGAGTACATGACACAGTGGCCTAGTGAATTGTTACTTGTACTGTAGTACTACTATAGTTTTGTTGTTTCGCACGATCCATCCATACAAACCCGATTAAACAGGCAAGGGTGGGAATTTTCCCGTGCGGTAGATGATACTAGCCATACATTTCAAAGGCAATTTTAATGTATGCGAACTAAATAATTAAGTAACAATATGAGATCTAGTGAAACCGAAAACACATATGATTTATTGTGTTAGAGTGTAGTAGTAGTGTTGTATTGCATAGTTGTTAGATGTAACATGCGAGAACGTGTAGAGATGTACTTTTGGAGGGCCTATAGAGAGAAATTGGGCATAAAGTGGATTCAAATATTTGTATTCGTCTTCATAGCATATGTAACTCACATCTACAGTTGTATGGTAGACGTGAATGCTTGTTCACTCTTAGGAAACAAATACAACAATTCTGGGGTGGCGTGCGCCAATTTAGGTACTAGCACGTTGGCCTACTCAGCTCCACAAACAGAGTGAGAGAAGGGATAAATACACTGGCGGTCAGTGTATTTCAAGCGAAAAGCATAATACGTTAACCGGACTTCAGAATACGCTCATTACGGTCACTATATACGTTTTGCGGTGATTATACCATCACCCGCTCACCGTTCAACATCGCATTGCACTCTGTTGACCATCCATATAGTCTGCGTGTGTAACATCCCAAAATTCTATATTTTGGAATGTTATATTAAATAAATAAATAGTTTTGATTGTTTGTTTGATTGTGGTGTGGTTGTTTGTGTGAAATTGACTAAAATTTGAAACTTTTTGAAAGTTAAATGAGAGGGAATGAGATGACATTCCCAAAATTTCACCTTGCATTTATGTCTCCATGAATTCAAATTCTTTTCAAATATAAAACCCTAGAGAGAAGATGACATGAATTCGTCAATTGTTAATGAAAAGGGTTTTGAAAAGATTTGAACCTCATTTGGAAATATTTCCAATTCAGAAACTTTATGCAACTCAATCATTTTCATGAGAGAAGATAAAATGACTTCTTAAAATTGTATGAAATATGAGTTGGAAGCTTAAAAGAATCAAATTTAAAGTCCCTTTAAAATTATTTTCAATTTGGAGTAATTTTGGTTTTATTCAAATTATTTTTCTCCAAAAATAAAATGGAAAATAGGGTAAAATGATTCCCTACATAAGAAAATTGGAGAAAATAGATTTGAAATAACTTTGGTATTTTTATAAATGATTTTTATTGAGTTTTATTGCTCCAGTAGCACTATTTGGTTTACTTGAATTTTTGTGGATTTTATTTGACTCTGAAAAATAGCTCACATTGTAGAAAATGATTTTTCTGAAAATTTTGATATATAATATGCCTATGTTAAATTTTTCTTTCATAGGGATTATTTTATTTTTGTGTGCCTGTTTTTTTATAAAAAAACATTTTCCCCTCCTGTGACTGGGCCGGCCCATTGCCGCCAGGCCACAACCCAGCACCCAGCATGCCGCCATCCCCGACCTCGAGCGGGAGTCCTGCCCGAGCACGCCACCGGTCGCCGCCTTGCCGCACCCGGCCTCCTCACCGCCCTTACCCCCTTCCCCACGCCTCCCCTCCTCCCCTGGCCTTTAAAAGACGGGCCCCGACTCCCCTCCTCCATTGCCGCTGCCACGCCGCACCTCCGCCGCTGCCATGCCGCACTCACCGCCGCCGCCTCGAGCCTCGCATCTCGCCGCCGCCGCTCCACATCACCGCCCGCACCGCCGGAGCTCGCCGCTGCCTTGCCCTGACGCCGTGCCGCTCGCCACTACCTTGCCGCCGACGCCGTGCCGCAGCCGCTCCGCTCCCCGCGCCGCCCCATGTCGCTGCTGCCGCCCGTGCCACCTGCTGGAGCTGCCGCTGCCGTCGGCCGGAGTTCGTCGCCGGAGTTTGGTTAACCCTAGCCTGATCTGTTCTCGTCCGTCGGATCTCAATCCAACGGATCGAATTCGTTCACAGTTTATCTAAACTAGCGAACAATTCATTCGTTAGTCTCCCATAGTGAATGTTCATTATTTAGTCTTTTCTTTTTCTGTCAGTTTTAGTCAGGGACCCATCCGTGAATACTTTTCTTACAGTTTAGCTCTATTTTTCAAACAGTCACAACTTTTTGTCCGTTTATCCAAATCCAACGAAACCAATGCCCACTTCTTCGTTTTGATCCCCTCTGTCCAGATAATCAACTTAAACATGTTTTTGAAAGTTTTAAAATTTGAATTCAAACAGATTTGTATTTGAACTTTGTTTGATCGTAACTTGAGTTTTATAACTCCGATTTAGTTGATTCTTTTTGCAAATCGAAGCTCTTGACCTAAACTTTCTCATAAGTCCAAATTCACTCAGTTTTGGTACTATTAGAAATTGTTTTCTATTGCAAGAGTTAATTGCTTGTTTGTGAAGTTTTCTGAGATCTTTTCTTTGATTCTTTTGCATGATTGCTTATGTATGTTTACTATTGATTGCTTACGATATATTGAACGGAGTCTGACGAGTAGAACTATCAAGAGTTATGAGTGCAAAGGATCTTCATGAACAGTAAAGGCAAGTTCACACTTTGATCATATCCATTTATTACCCAGTTTTTATGCATTAGTTTCAACCCTCAAACATTGCCTGAGTAGGTTTGATAACACATGGGTACGGGGAAGTAGTTGATGAGGTAGGAACCTATTGTCTTATATTCAAACCCTTGGGTATTACTACGTTATGCTTATACTACTATGCTATGCTCATAGATGTGGTTTTGTTTGAGAGAATTCATGAAAGATGAGAGAGTTATTGTTAACTAAGGGATACTTAAGGTGGCTACTTTAATACACATCTGGGTGGATTGGTTGGGGCACCCTGGAGCACCCAGTGGTTTGCTCGGGCACCTGAAGAACCCAGTGCTTGCCCAAGGGGATCCCGGAGCACCCGTGTGATCACCCTATGGAATGCCACCCAGGCTCAAAGGGATCATAAGATTATTCATGCTAGAAACTTCCGTGTACAGCCACAAGCCATTATGGGCTCTGGCATAGTTGAGTATCTTGTGTGACATCTTTTAGTGTTAGGCTAGTAGATGTAGGGATTTAGGTGATACTGTCTACCCAGAGTAAAGAGTTAATGCTTCTGAAAGACTGTGTCTCGGTCATCTGTTTCTCAAACATCATGAAGTGCGAGAAATTCAACAGAGGAGATCGAGTCTTGTGGGGAAAAGTGCGCAAACCTCTGCAGAGTGTTCAAACTAATCATGATTAGCCGTGTCCTCGGTTATGGACATCTTGAGTATATGGTACTTGAATTATTGATTTGATCTCATCACTCTATTTAATGAAATTCTTGGGTTATAATTATTACTTTGGGATTGAGTTGGAGGAACCTTCTCATTTAATGACATACACTTGGTAGTTCAATAAAATTTATTCCTTTGTTGTAGGAAAAAATTGGCTTTATGCACAAATAAACTTAGAGCCTCCATCAGCTAAAATGCATGTAGTGATAGCTATTATTTCATCATTATCCTATGGTGTGAATTTGCCAGTACATTCAATGCACTAACCTACATGGCTGCAATGTCTCATGTTGTAGGATTCTTACGACGAGTAGGTGATACGTTAGGGTTACGATGTCTACACTCAACTTTGCCATTGGCGTTGTTGGGAACTCCACAACTTTGTTGTTACTTCCGCTATATGGATTGAGGTAATAGTATTTACGTTACTTTATACATGTGATTTACCTCTGTTATAAATCCTAGAGTATAGTGTGTGTCAACATACCGATCTAGGGATGACACTTAAGCACAGAGACTTCGATCCATTCGGGTCGGGTCGCTACAGCGTGGCACTATGTTGACTTGTTAAATTGACCATGTTCCTTGTGGGTCCCGCATGTCAGTTCACATAGGAGAAAAGTAAGATAACCACAAATTTACGCAGGAGTGACAAGAGTCCAACTCATGCGCGGGAACCACCTGGTTCTGCATGTGTTTGTCAGGGCCTGATGTGTGTGCATGCACGTGTAGGTTGAGCACTTGAGCATGAGCGTGTGTGTTGGTCGTGTGGTGTATGCATGCATGCATGCATGTGTGCGTGTGAGTGTTTTGTGTGTGCTTGGCTGCGTGTGTACGTGAGTGTTGCGTGCATGCAGTTCATGTGCATGTGTGTGTGTGTATAATCACCACACCAGCTCCTGTGTGTTAAAACAGACGGCTCAGCATACCAATACAAGTCCACCTTGTTCGTTGTGCCATGATCATGAATTCGAACCACCGAACAATATTTTTTATTGCTTGTTTTCATTCTTATACACGCCGATAGGTGGGCCCAATGGTAGTGATATAATGTGATGCAACACTAGAGGTGCCACGTGGAGCCTTTAACTAGTCAACTAGTCGTGTCTTGAACAAATACAGAGCTGTACGGTGAGCTCGTGACTGTATAATAACCACAAAACGTACAAATGGTGATTGTAATGAGTGGATTCTGAAGTCCAATGTACGTATCGTGCTTTCGCTTCAAATACAATGATCTTCACTGTATATATCGCGAGAGAAAGATGAAACATATGTGAATGCGCTGGGGGCGTATTTTTAGAGGACCTAGAGATAGCTTGTGTGTGTACATGAAAGGGGCGTAGAGGGGGGGTGTGCGATGGAGAGAGATGCTCTTCGTTTCTCTTTGTTATGACTAACTTTATATATAGTATAAAAATATAAAAATTCATAGTGCGGAATACATATCAATTGGGTGCACCATGCAATGCAAATTTGTAGGATCGAAAGTATGTCTAGAGGGGGGGGGGTGATTAGACTACTTGACCAAATAAAAATCTAGCCTTTTCCCAATTTTAGTTCTTGGCAGATTTTAGCAACTTAGCACAAGTCAAGAGATCAACCTACACATGCAATTCTAAGAGTATAGCAGCGGAATGTAAAACAATTGCATATGAAGGTAAATGGAGGAGTTTGAGGAAGCAAACACAATGTTGAGACGGAGATTTTTTATCCGTGGTTCCGATAGGTGGTGCTATCATACATTCACGTTGATGGAGACTTCAAACCACGAAGGATAATGGTTGCACAAGTCCACGGAGGGCTCCACCCATGAAGGGTCCATGAAGAAGCTACCTTGTCTATCCCACCATGGTCGTCGCCCGCGAAGGACTTGCCTCACTCGGGTAGATCTTCACGAAGTAGGCGATCTCCTTGCCCTTACAAACTCCTTGGTTCAACTCCACAATCTTATCGGAGGCTCCCAAGTGACACCTAACCAATCTAGGAGACACCACTCTCCAAAAGGTAATAGATGGTGTGTTGATGATGAACTCCTTGCTCTTGTGCTTCAAATGATAGTCTCCCCAACACTCAACTCTCTCTCACAAGATTTGGATTTGGTGGAAAGATGATTTGAGTGGAAAGCAACTTGGGGAAGGCTAGAGATCAAGATTTATGTGGTAGGAATGGAATATCTTGACCTCAACACAAGTGTAGGTGGTTCTCTCTCAGAAAATGTATGTTGGAAGTGTAGGCATCTTCTGATGGCTCTCTCCACGAATGAAGAGTGGGTGGAGGGGTATATATAGCCTCCACACAAAATCTAGCCGTTACACACAACTTACCAAACTCGGTGGGACCGAATCATGAAATTCGGCCAAACTGATTTAGTTCATAATGTGGCCGTTAGGAATTTCGGTGGGACCGACACGTCAACTCTATGGGACCGATATCGTTAGGGTTAGGGCATAACGTAATCTCGGTGAGACCGATTACACAAACTTGGTGAGACCAATTTTGGTAATAGACAAACAGAGAGTTGGTCAGGCAAACTCGGTGGGACCGATTCGCTCATCTCGGTTGGACCGAAATGTTGCGAAAGGGAAACAGAGAGTTTGCATTGCAATCTCAGTGGGACCGATCGCTCATCTCGGTTTGACCGAAACGTTACGAAGGGAAATAGAGAGATTACAATCCCATCTCGGTGAGACCGAAAAGACTAGGGTTTCTGGCAGTGGCTATGTCAACTGAACTTGGTGGCGCCAGATAGAAAGTTTCGGTGGGGACGAGTTTGACTTTTGGTTTGGGACATATGTGGAAGTGAGAAAGTAGTTGAGGGTTTTTGGAGCATATCACTAAGCACTTTGAGCAAGAAACTCATTAAGCAACACCTCACCCCCTCTTGCTAGTATTGGCTTTTCCTATGGACTCAATGTCATCTTGGATCACTAAAATGAAAAATGTAGAGTCTTGTGCTTTGATCTTGAGCCAATCCTTTTGTCCTTAGCATTTTGAGGGGCCCACGTTTCTCATCCATGCCATGCCAAACATTGAGCTTTCCTGAAATATTTATCTTGAAATAGCATTAGCTCAATGAGCTATATGTTGTTAGGAATTACCAAAACCACCCAGGGATAGTTGCACTTTCAATCTCCTCCTTTTTGGTAATTGATGACAACATATAGATCAAAGCTTCGACAAATGATAATAAGATTGAAAAACATCATCGTTTTGAGAAGTATGTGATAAGCAAGAGCTCCCCCTAAATTTTTGCATTATTTAAGATTTGCTTTTGAATGCAAATGCACAATCGATTAGGATCATGGGTTACTCTTTCATGTCACATAAATCTTGGTGGAACGCTCAAAATGATAGAAGTTAAAAGCATGCACTCATCACCAAGCAAGTGAATGATCATATAAGGATATAAGAGATAATATCATCCAACAAGCATTAAGGGTAGCATATGATCAAACACATGATCGAACAAGTAAACAAGTAGCTCACAAGCACACAATCAAGAAGTTCAACCAAAAACAAGAGAGATAAAAAGAAACTCTCTCTCTCGAAGCCTATGATCTATAAATTTTCTCCCCCTTTGGCAACAAGTTACCAAAAAGTTCAAAGAATGCATACTACTAAACGACTCTCAGGCTTGGTATTCATGAGGTAGCGTAGAGATGACTCCAAGGACGAAAGCGTCTGTTGATGTAGTTGGAGCTGGTGGAGTGGCTGTTGGAGCTGGTGGCACTGAAGTTGTGGCTGCTGGTGCAGATGTAGTAGCTCTCGTGTCTGGAACAGGAACTGCAACAGATCTCTGACTCCTGGGCACTCTAGTGAAAGAGTCTATAGTAGACTTTCCCTTCTTCTGCTCCACTTCCTCCTGAAGTTGCTCAACTGTAGTTTGGATCTCAGTTACCTTGACATCAAGATTATAGAATTTCTTCTCAATGATCCTCTCCAAACTCAACTGGTTTTGAGTCAGGGTGGCCAAGCCCTTCTCAATCCTCAAGGTGGAGGCAATCAGATATCCAAGCTAATCTTGCTTGCTCTTCAAGAACACTTGAGATGCCTTTTCAGCAGTTGGCATCTTTGCAACTTTCTCTGCCCTTGCCTTTTCTCTCTTCTCATGTGCTTGAGCTGATGATGGTTCATTCTCATTCATGACAATAGTGTTGTCTTCAAATTTAGGGTAGATTGGTAGGTGCTCCATATCCAATAGATATTTGTCTGTGCCCATCTTGGAGTTGATGAGCTCCTGAATTTGTGGGGCATACCCACAAGATCTCTTCTGATCAGTTGTTGTCCTTTTGATTGTCTCCACAATTAGACTCATGACTTTAAACTTTTGAGGCACATCAAACAAATGTAGCAAATTGATAGCATGTCCTCTGATCATCTTGTGATCAGCTAATTTGGGTAGCAATGTGTGCCTTAGGATCCAATTGATGGTAGGCAAACCAGACAACAAGAAATGGACAGATCCAAACTTATGAGTCTCCAAAGCATCATCTGGGATCTCTTTGTACATGTGTGCCATAGTGTTATGGTCTTTCTTCTTCTCAGCATAGACATCTAAATCATCTTCATTTTCTTCTGGGGCATTAATTAACTGAGCCCATTCTTCCACAGAGGATTGGTACCTAGTACCTTTTGACATCCAGATGATCTTCCCATCTGGGTAGAAGTGGGCAGTGGAGTAAAATTGCATGATCAGCTCATCATTCCATTTGGTGAGCTTCTGGGCAACAAATGTATCAACTCCACATGCTTTGAAGCTATCATACACACCTGGATAGTGATCTTCATTCTCCTTGATGTACTCCTAGTCAACCCATCTCATGTCACAGACAATAGGCTTCTTGTCAATCAAAATTGTCTCATAAAAGTCTTGATGTTCCTTAATGTGAAACATGTAGTCAACGGAAGTTCTTCTCCTGACAACATATGGATCAGATTGTCTCCATTTTCTCAGTCTTGCATCCTTTCTGATTTTCATGTTTTTTGCAACAGGATGTGCATCATTGCCTTTAGTTTTCTTAAAACAAGTGAATCATCTTCTTCTGCTTCAGGCACTGGGGCCTTGTTCTTTTCCTCGGCAGGTATACATCTAGTGTTCCTCTCGGGTTTAGGATTTTGAGCTGCAGCAGCAGCCTTGGGAGCAGCTTTGGGCTTAGATGGAGCCCCTGATCTAATTGCATCTCCCGTGAGTTTCTGAGCTTTGGGTGCTGGTGCAGCATCCTCTTCCTCTCCATCTTCCTCATCAGAAGAGTGCTTCTCAAATTCTGCCATTGGATCAACTTTCTTGCACCATCTCCCTCTCTTTCTTTCCTTCTTCTTTCCTTCTGCAGCAGCCTTTTTGGGTTCAGATCCCAAAGTTTCTTGAGTGGATGCTCTGGCCTTTGACATTGGAACTCTTCTTGCTGGTGCCTTTCTATTCATGCCTGGCTTAGTTGAGGCAACTGTGCCAAACTCTTTCTTCACCACTTTCTTCTTGGAAGTGGCCTCATCCTCAGCTGCAATATAGTCCTCATCCTCTGAATCAAATGTTCTCTTCTTCCTTGTTCTAGTAGCTTCCTTTGGCAAGTTACTGGGTGAGCTCCTGCTGCCCTCATCATAGCTGCTTGAGGGACTAGTGCCCTCACTCAATTGAACCTGTTCCTCTGACTTGTTCTGACTATCACTTTGATCAGACATCTTCAGGCAAACTGTAAGCAGACCCTGTGAATAGGTTGTAGATGAGGTAGAGTGGATAAGCATCACAAAGGGCAGAGTTTTTGCAAAATAGATGACTCAAAACTTAAGTTTAGTTCTCCACAAAAAGCATTTTGGAGCTACCGATTTGTAATCTCGGTGATACTGAAGCCACTTTTGGAACCTGAACTAGTGAACTCATTCAGACCGAGTCACAGTTTGGTGGCACCGAGACTGCTAGGGTTTCATAGAGAATCAAACTCAGTCACACCGATTTGCAATTCTCGGTCAGACACAAAATCGCATGTGCAATGGCCTAAGCCAAATCGGCGAGACCGATTTCAACTATTCGGTCGGTCCGAGATGAGTTCAGCGGAAACCTAACCCTAAATTTTCAAATCAAATCTAATCTAAAGGATGTTTCCGCTGGACAGGATGATTTCATACGTGGCAAAGCAATGTGCTACGAATCGGAGTTAATGAATAGCACAAAGTATCAAGTTCATACCCTAACTCGATGGTGAACTTGTTACGGCGGCAATGGCGGGGCAGATTGCCATTGATGGCTGCGGAGACCAACGGTGGGAGGTCGCTGGCGGCGAGAAGACGATCCGGAGACCCGAAGAGGCAAAGCAGGTTACGCACAGGTGAAGGGTTTTAGAAAAAATTCCAAAATTTGACCCGTCAGTATTTATAACCTGACCCTGTCGGTGTACCGAGTGGAACAACTCGGTGGCACCGAGATGCAAAACTGCGAGCAGTTACTACAACTCGGTGTGACCGAAAGGTTCTAATCGGTTGCACCGAGATTGAAAACCTAGATCAACTTACTGATCTCGGTATGACCGAAAAGGGTGAATCGGTCAGACCGAAATGCACAAAGAGGTCTTGGAAGTTTAAGTCTATGACGAATCGGGGACTCTGAGTGCTCCTCACACAGAGTGGTTCGAATCTGACTTGATCAAACTTTGTGATGTAGCATGAATAGTGTTTGAGACGAGAAAAACATAGATAGCTAGAGAAGGTTCTTAGGCATTCTTGTCCATCCACTTGGCAAAAGGAAAGAAACCAAACAATAAAAACAACAAGTGGATGTCCTCGAATGAGTAAAATATGCAACCAACATGCTCACACAATAAAATGGCAAATGAAATATGTGGCAAAGCATGCACAACCAATTCTAGCATCTATCAAACAATTGGCGATGACTAGGTCATCTATATATGAGTATATTGACTTTGGAGTCAAATGAGAACATTTGATCATAGGTCATACTCATTGTTTAAGCACAAGTGGGGTTACCACTTTTACATAAAGCATTCTTGTGTTCACACCATTAGAGTTGCTTTAGCTCAATTCTTTAGAGTAAAGCTCCCCCTAGATGTGAGATCCCCCCCTAAGAGGGATGAACTAACCTTGGGTTTTGTCGATGATGACTTCATGTAGATGTTGAAGATGTGGATGCTCAATTTTGATGTAGATCATTCGGAGCAATCCATTGGAGTGAGTTGCACTTTCAATACCTACACGGGTTAGTCCCACAAGGAACAAACAAGGATATCCATAGACATAGAGTGATGCACACACACAAGATGATGTCCATGAAAGCATTAGGTTACCTTGTCCCTTGTCTTACCAACAAGAGGGTTTGTGACTCCTTGAACTAGTGCAAGATGTGGAAGTTGATTGCACTTGTCCTTGCCGAAATGATATGAGCGAAGTATATTGGCGGAGTCACCCTCAAGAACTCTCTAGTTCTTCTTCTTTGAGATCCACATCATCTTGATGGGAATCCTTGGAGTTGTAGTCATACTTGATGAAGTAGAACTTGATGTAGTCTTGGGAACCCACTTGACCAAGGCCTTAGGAGCTTCTTCAAATGCATCGATCTCCTCTTGAAGCTTGTCCTTGCCTTTTTGCTTGTGGTCTTGTGGTGGAAGATCATCTTGAGCTTGTGTTCCTTTGAAAGAAGTAGGATCGTACTTCTCTTGTTGAGGAACAAACTTTGTCTTGGGGTATTGATCTTCTTCCCACTCAACTCCATTGGAATTAAACTTTCATTCAAAACCAACACCTTGATTCTTCCGGTGCCTTCCTTGCTTGCGTACAATCTCCTCGAATTGCTTACTTCCGGCAAGGCTCTTGTAAACACCTTTCTCTATAATTCCCTTCAATAAGCTATTTTCTTGCTCAAGTGTAACTTGGAAAAGAGAATCATTAGTGGAATCAAGAGAACTACTAGAAGCAACAACATTGGATTTAGCATGATTATTGTTACTACTAGAAGAAGAATCTTTCTTGTTCTTGTTACTAGACTTGACTTGTGGCATGTAAGTAGATAAGAGTAAACGCTTGGCAATGTAAGAAGAAATTTTCTTGTGAAGATCATCATTGATTTACTTTAAAAACTCATGCTCTTGCTCAAGGTTGAGCTTTTCAAAGCGTAACTTCTCATGAGTCTTTAAAAGTTCTCGATGATCTTCCAAGATAGTTTCATGAGCTAACTTAAGAGTGTTTAGTTCTTTAGTTAGGCGCTCAATATTATCCTTATCATTGTCATTTGTTTTATCTTGATTAGCATGATTAATTGATGTTTCATCATGGTATACATCACTAGAGTTGTCAACAAGTACATCATCATCATCTAACAAGTCATCTTCATCACTATTGAAATCAACATATTCGGGGTCTGATACCTTTGGGACTTTAGCCATGAAGCATCTTCCAATTCCTTCATTTGGTGAGTCAAATATGTCATAGGAGTTGGTTGACACAAGTGCTAGACCGGCAACACCTTCATCTTGAGTATATTCGGAGTCGGAGTGATAGCTTCTGTCGGAGTGATTGTCGGATTCGGAGCCGGATACCCATTCACCAACATGAGCTTGATGTCTTTCTTTTGTGTAGCTCTTTGATGATTTGTCCTTCCTTTCTGAATCCTGGCTTATCCGGGATGTTCTTCGTTCATAACGATCATCTCTACTCTTCCTCTCTCTTGGTGGTGATTCTTCTCTTCTACTTCTTTTCAGAGAATCTTCTCGGGAGCCGTACGCTCATGACTAGAAGATCTTTTGTCATTGTAGGACCTTGACTTGGAACTTCTTCCTTGCTTCTACTCTTGTAGAACTTGTTGAAGTTCTTCACCATTAAGCTCAATTCTTCACTGAAGGTTTGTTTCTCACTTGAATATGTGAGAGCTTCACATGAGGCTTTGTAAGCACCACTTGACTGGTTATGGAGCTCTTCCTTATCCTTGAGTGACATCACATGAGCAACAATTCTTCCAATGACTTCCATTGGCTTGAGATCTTGGTAATTGGGCATCATTTGGATCAATGTGCACACGGTATCATATCTTCCATCCAAGGCTCTTAGGATCTTCTTGATGATGAATTTATCGGTCATCTCTTCACTTCCTAAGCCGGAAATCTCATTTGTGATGAGAGCAAGCCTAGAGTACATTTCAGCGACGCCTTCACCATCCTTAATTTTGAACTTGTCAAGTTGACTTTGAAGCACATCCAATTTGGATTCCTTGACGGAGTCGGTACCTTCGTGCATATCAAGCAAAGTATCCAAAATTTCCTTTGCATTCTCAAGACGGCTGATTTTGTTGAATTCTTCGGGGCACAATCTGTTGCAGAGAATATCACAAGCTTGAGCATTGTATTGCAGCATTTTCAACTCTTCTGTAGTAGCTTCACGGTTCGGTTCTCTCCCATCAAAGAATTCACCTTGCAAGCCAATACACACAATAGCCCAAACAGCGGGGTTATGTCCAAGAATATGCATTTTCATCTTATGCTTCCAACTAGCAAAGTGTGTATCATCAAAGTAAGGACCTCTACGGTGGTAATCTCCCTTGCTAGACGCCATACTCTCCTAGATTGTGAAACCAAGGCTATGGCCACCAAAAGCTATGGAAATCAAAACAAATGGAGACCAAAGCTCTGATACCACTTGTAGGATCGAAAGTATGTCTAGAGCGGGGTGATTAGACTACTTTACCAAAAAAAATCTAGCCTTTTCCCAATTTTAGTTCTTGGCAGATTTTAACAACTTAGCACAAGTCAAGCAATCAACCTACACATGCAATTCTAAGAGTATAGCAGCGGAATGTAAAACAATTGCGGTGTGTTGATGATGAACTCCTTGCTCTTGTGCTTCAAATGATAGTCTCCCCAACACTCAACTCTCTCTCACAGGATTTGGATTTGGTGGAAAGATGATTTGAGTGGAAAGCAACTCGGGGAAGGCTAGAGATCAAGATTTATGTGGTAGGAATGGAATATCTTGACCTCAACACAAGTGTAGGTGGTTCTCTCTCAGAAAATGTATGTAGGAAGTGTAGGCATGTTCTGATGGATCTCTCCATGAATGAAGAGTGGGTGGAGGGGTATATATAGCCTCCACACAAAATCTAACCATTACACACAACTTACCAAACTTGGTGGGACCAAATCGTGAAACTCGGTCAGACCGATTTAGTTCATAATGTGATCGTTAGGAATTTCGGTGGGACCGACATGTCAACTTGGTGGGACCGATATCGTTAGGGTTAGAGCATAACGTAATCTTGGTGAGACCGACTACACAAACTGGGTGAGACCGATTTTGGTAATAGACAAACAGAGAGTTGGTCGGGCAAACTCGGTGGGACCGATTCGCTCATCTCGGTTGGACCGAAATGTTAAGAAAGGGAAACAGAGAGTTTGCATTGCAATCTCGGTGGGACCGATCGCTCATCTCGGTTTGACCGAAACATTACAAAGGGAAACAGAGAGATTACAATTCCACCTCGGTGAGACCTAGATCCCTATCCGTGAGACCGAAAAGACTAGGGTTTCTGGCAGTGGCTATGTTAACTGAACTTGGTGGCCCCGGATAGAAAGTTTCCGTGGGGCCGAGTTTGACTTTTGGTTTTGGACATATGTGGATGTGAGAAAGTAGTTGAGGGTTTTTGGAGCATATCACTATGCACTTTGAGCAAGAAACTCATAAGCAACACCTCACCCCCTCTTGATAGTATTGGCTTTTCCTATGGACTCAATGTGATCTTGGATCACTAAAATAAAAATGTAGAGTCTTGTGCTTTGAGCTTGAGTGAATCCTTTTGTCCTTAGCATTTTGAGGGGTCCATGTTTCTCATCCATGCCATGCCAAACATTGAGCTTTCCTGAAATATTTATCTTGAAATAGCATTAGCTGAATGAGCTATATGTTGTTAGGAATTACCAAAACCACCCAGGGATAGTTGCACTTTCAAAATTAACTTTCATACTCCATATAACTTTGTAATGTTGTATATATGTAGAACTTCTAAAATAAATTTTTGGCCACACTTTGTGTGCTTTTATTCAAAATGAATGTTGTATGCGAAGTAAATGTGAAGAGAGGGCTTTTTAGATCAATGTGGTACGTTATAAGATGTAACATGTGTGAATGTGTAGTTGACGTGTTTGGCAAGCGCTAGAGAGGGTATGTGTACGTTTTTGAGAGAGGCATGGATAGAGGGGCCGGCGAGGGGGGGGGGCGACGTGGGAGAGATAGCATGAGAAATGAGAGAGAGGTCTAGAGAGAGAGATGAATAGGATGTCACGGCGAGAGATGCCCTTGAGTGTGTGCATGCAAGGGGGGAGGGGATAGAGGCATGAGGAGATTTTTTTGTGTGGTGTCTGTGTTGATATGTGTGGGTGTGAGAAGATAACGAGACCTAGCAGTAGAGGGTGTGTCACCGCGTGAGGTCCGGTGGGACAAGGTGTTGGGTCGGTTCTGTCCTGCACCACATTGGTCGGCCTGTGATGCATTCAGGAGACCCATGGAGGACTAGTCGTACAAGACAAAGATACCAGAGTCGTGAAGAACTCTGTGTCCACTGAAAAGCTGGCTAGGATTTGTAACCCTAGATCCTCGGACTGAGGTAACCCCTCGTCTCTGATATTACCATTCATCCAACCTAACTTTAAGGGGCATCCTACAGAATGCTCTGCTAGAATCATATTCGTCAATTAGGAAGAGAGGTGGAGATAATGCGTGCGAGACATGCCTAAAGATAATGTGCATGCGGGAGACATGTAGGCAGGTCTATGTATAGAGAAAGGGTCGATGGGGATTTTGTGTGCGTATGCATGTGAGAGGAAGGGTGCTTGTGATATAGGTTAGTGAAAACAGTCATATATGGTTGCGAGAGGGAGGGAGGGTGATATCAAGAGCATGGTTGCGGGAAAGACACCTCGGGAGAGAGTGTGTGAGCATGTCTGAGAGACCATCGATGGATATACACCATGTGCGCGTATGTGTGAGAGATAAAGTTAGCGCATGTGTGAGGAGGGGCCTATAGAGAGTGAAACTACACGTAAAAGACTGATGTACACATTGATTAAAAATATAAATTGTATCCAAATATTAGGATGAGATCATGATATTTGCATTTCCCATAAGGAACGGTCGTTGATCCATCAGACATCTATATTCTATCGAATTTGAGCATGTCTATGTTATTATTCGACATAGTTGATCCATAGAATCAGTATTTCGAAATCCAGACAATGCATCGCTTTAGCAATTCGAATATAAACGTGAGTATAATTCATGTTGTGTGTGTAAAGCACATTATACATACAAAAGTTACACAATGAACATTATAAATAGCTAGCTTGGAACTAACATACATTTAATGGAGTCCATTCAAATATTTAATGCCATGATCTCGAATTCAAATAATTGAATGGACTTAACATGGTGTATATCCATCATACGCGCACGCACTAACTTTATCTCTCATGGTGTATATCCATCATACGCGCACGCGCTAACATTATTCGAATTCAATTATTTGAATGGACTTTAACAAGGTGGTTTAAAAAGTTCGAATTCAACATGAAGTCCATTCAATTATTTGAATTCGAGATCATGGCATTTGTAAATCATATGTAAATTATGGGGGCACCAATCTTTGCTCTGCTTCTGTACATAATAGCATATATAGTCGTGTAAAAAATAGATTCAAAATTACCTCCTCCATTCCAAAATAATTGTAGTTATAGGATTTTCATGTTTCCAAATTTCAAAAAGAAGTGCATAATTTAACGAGGTTTTCAAACATACAAGGTCAAATTTAACGTTGTCTATTTAGGTCAATCCTCAAAGTTCAAGAGTACTATAAACGTGAATGCTTCTGTTTCAAAATTTTGAATGAAGCGCCAAAAGAGCCTCTACTCACCCGAAACCACGTGAGACCAATGTTTGGTAGAAGGAAATTATTTTTCTAACTTCGACCCGTGAAACCTACCGGTCTGACGTCCAAAGGTCTAAACTGGGGTAGGTTTGTAACTTCCTCTAGACGTCATGCAACCACCTCCGAAAAAATTCATACATCATGGTCGCCTAAACAGACATGCGTTCTGTCGAAATCGGTCCCTCCCACCATTTGGGGCACCTTGGATTACCGTCCTACCCCCGACCCACAGTAGAACGAAAATTTAAGAGGGGGGCAAAGTTTGTACTTTCCCCAAATTTCAAACAAGCGCGTCCCATCTGTTCAGAAAGAAAAAAACAGAAACAAGCGTGTCCCGGACCAAATCATGGTCCCCCTTAGCTCCCCCCCGTACGATTCCCCATTCGTACTCTGTGGGCGCAAAAACTACCTCTCCACCAGCCGCGAAACCCCAGCATCCTCCGTCCACCACCCCTCTCACCCATCAACCGTCGCCCTCCTCCATCACCACGGAGCCGATACCCCGAGGTCGCCATCCACCGCAACCGCAACCGCAACCAGAACACCCACCATGGCTAGTAGTTGAAGTCGAGGCCGAGCTGCCTCCAGGACGCCGACGTGCGCCATACTCGAGCCAGTTCAACCACGCCATACTACGCCGCACCGCTGCCGCTCCAACTTCGCCATCGTCCACCCCATCAGAGCTCTTCCCGCTACGCCGTCCTTCGCGGCCTCGATCTGCTCCCCCTCCACCCACAGACAGCCACTGCAACATAGTTAACAATTTGGCCATGGGTTCGTCCAAGGC
Organism: Triticum aestivum; assembly: GCF_018294505.1. Taxonomy (NCBI): domain Eukaryota; kingdom Viridiplantae; phylum Streptophyta; class Magnoliopsida; order Poales; family Poaceae; genus Triticum; species Triticum aestivum. The sequence continues at coordinate 376,862,831 of NC_057798.1, forward strand.
TCCATGCTCCTCCACAACATCAGTTCCCCCGGTAAAAATAAGACAATCGTCGCGAATTCAGGAGGACACAACACTGGCAACCGGAACTGGTACTCCTCTTCCCTTATTCGTGCAAATCTGACGTGTCTGCTTGCATGGTATTCATCCCACAGAAGACACTAGTTGACTGCTTCTTCCTGCACCTTCTTCCTGATACTAGATGTTCCTAGTAACTCGCGATGCACAAGGTTTCATCTCATATACTATTTCACCTTAGCTAGAGGTCCGCCGCCCCTGGATTTCAATTCCTGGTCAGTTGATTCCCAATTAAAGGAAGCATTCCCGAGCGTAGCAGGCGCTAGTCCGCCTATTACGTCGGGGAAGCAGCACCTCAGTGTTTATCTTAGGGGTGTGTGGGTGGCCTAGCAGCTACTAGCGCCTGATCTGGAGGTCGACCGGGCTTAAAGGGATGGCTCGAGGGCGCTGCCAAGCATGGCGGTGGTGTGAGGTCGAGGGGAGGGCGCAGTGGCGGAGGAAGGGGTATGGGCCGGTGGTCGCTGGTGGTTCGAGAAAGATCGTCAACAGTGACTGGCGGGAGGTAGACGAAGGCCATCTGTCTGTTCCTTGTAGATCGGACGGTTCATACAAAATCGACTGGCCTATTTATTTTCAGTCGACTATTATTTTGATAGGACCACATGTGGTGGTGTGCTGGAGGAGTACCTACATTTCCCAGCCATCCCTGTGCTCCTATATTACAAAATCATACGGAGTAGAATCTAATTTTGTTTGCCATGCAATGTTGTAGAGCTATCATATGTCTCATGTCATTTATTTTTCAGCCACCTGCTATCTGCTACTTTTACAGTGCATTAGTTCTGCACACACTTCACCCATACTCTCACTATTGTTTTTTTATGCATGGGTATTTCATCCTCTACCAAACGGTTGATAGAAGCATGAAATAAAAGAGAGAAATCGCTCCAGCTTTCTTAGTGCTTAGGCAAGACATGTTTCGGCACTTTAAAGGGTGCAGTGTCAGCAGATGGAGACGCTAAACGTAGCTTCGGAGTTCATGATCTCGCTCGCCATGAACCACCATCCCAGGTGCTTGCTTTAACTTCTCGGTGTCATATGTGATTGCATGTTGCATATGGTGTCTAGCTTGTATTCAAAAGGATGAAGTTGGACTTTATTAAGATAAGGAAATATATTTTTACATGAACCATGCTACCTCTTGAGCTTGCGTTGGTTTTCCCTTGAAGAGCAAAGGGTGATGCAGCAAAGTAGCATAAGTATTTCCCTCAGTTTTGAGAACCAAGGTATCAATCCAGTAGGAGACAACGCACAAGTCACTGAATACCTACACAAAGAATCAACAACTTGCACCCAATGCGATAAAGGGGTTGTCAATCCCTTCAGGGTCACTTCCAGAAGTGAGATATGATAGAGATAGATAAACGGTAAAGTAAATATTTTTGGTATTTTTAGTTTATAGATCGGAAAGTAAAGATTGCAAAATAGAAGATTGGGAATGAGTAAGATGTAAACCAGATTCAATAATATGGATAAGAGACCCAGGTGCCATAGGTTTCACTAGTGGCTTCTCTCAAGATAACAAATATTACGGTGGGTGAACAAATTACTGCCGAGCAATTGATAGAAAAGCGCATAGTTATGACAACATCTAAGGCAATGATCATGAACATAGGCATCACGTCCGTGTCAAGTAGACCGAAACGATTCTGCATCTACTACTATTACTCCACACATCGACGAACTCATGCCTACATCTAGAGTATTAAGTTCATGAAGAACAGAGTAACGCATTAAGTAAGATGACATGATGTAGAGGAATTAACTCAAGGAATATGATGAAAACCTCATCTTTATATCCTCGATGGCAATAAAACAATACATGCCTTGCTGCCCCTACTGTCACTAGGAAAGGACACCGCAAGATTGAACCCAAAGCTAAGCACTTATCCCATTGCAAGAAAGATCATCTAGTAGGCCAAACTAAACCGATAATTCGAAGAGACTTGCAAAGATATCAAATCATGCATATAAGAATTCAGAGAAAAACCAAATAATATTCATAGATAATCTGGTCATAAATCCACAATTCATCGAATCGTGGCAAACACATCGCAAAAGAGTATTACATCGAATAGATCTCAAAGAACATCGAGGAGAACATGGTATTGAGAATCAAAGAGAGAGAAAGAGAGAGAGAGAGAGAGAGAGAGAGAGAAGAAGGCATCTAGCTACTAGCTATGGACCTGTAGGTCTGTGGTAAACTACTCACGCATCATCGGAGAGGCGATGGTGTTGATGAAGAAGCCCTCCGTGATCGAATCCCCTTCCGGTAGGAGGCCGGAAAAGGCCCCTAGATGGGATCTCACGGGTATAGAATGTTGCGGCGGTGGAAAAGTGGTTTCGTGGCTCCCCTGGATGTTTTCAGGGTATAAGAGTATATATATAGGCGAAGGAGCTAGGTCAGGAGACCCCCGAGGGGCCCACGAGGTAGGGGGTGTGCCCTCCTGCCTCATGGCCTCCTCGCTGCATTTCCGACTTCATCTCCAGGTCATCTGGTTTCCTTTTGGTCCAAGAAAGATCATCGCGAAAGTTTCATTCTGTTTGGAGTCCGTTTGGTATTCCTTTTCTACGAAACTCTAAAATAGGCACACAAAAAAAGAAACTGGCACTGGGCTCTCTGTTAATAGGTTAGTCCCAAAAATAATATAAAATGGCATATAAATGCCAATTAAACATCCAAAACAGATAATATAATAACATGGAACAATCAAAAATTATAGATACATTGGAGACGTATCAAGTATCCCTAAGCTTAATTCCTGCTCGTCCTCGAGTAGGTAAATGATAAAAATAGAATTTTTGATGTGGAATGCTACCTAACATATTTATCCATGTAATTTTCTTTATTGTGGCATGAATGTTCAGATCCGAAAGATTCAAAACGAAAGTTTAATATTGACATAAAAACAATAATACTTCAAGCATACTAACAAGGCAATTATGTCTTCTCCAAATAACATGGCCAAAGAAAGCTTATCCCTACAAAATCATATAGTTTGGCTATGCTCCATCTCCCTCACACAAAATACTCAAATCATGCACAACCTCGATGACAAGCAAAGCAATTGTTTCATACTTTGATGTTCTCAAACCTTCTCAACTTTCACGCAATGCATGAGCGTGAGCCATGGACATAGCACTATGGGTGGAATAGAATGGTGGTTGTGGAGAAGACAAAAAGAGGGAGTTGGTGTCACATCAACTAGGCGTATCAACGAGATATGGAGATGCCCATTAATAGATATCAATGTGAGTGAGTAGGGATTGCCATGCAACGGATGCACTAGAGTTATAAGTGTATGAAAGCTCAAAAAGAAACTAAGTGGGTGTGCATCCAACTTGCTTGCTCATGAAGACCTAGGGCATTTGAGGAAGCCCATCATTGGAATATACAAGCCAAGTTCTATAATGAAAAAATTCCACTAGTATAGGAAAGTGACAAAATAAGAGACTCTCTATCATGAAGATCATGGTGCTACTTTGAAGCACAAGTGTGGAAAAAAGGATAGTAACATTGTCCCTTCTCTCTTTTTCTATTTTTTATTTAGCTTCTTTGGCCTCTTTTTTTATTTTCTCACATGGGACAATGCTCTAATAATGATGATCATCACACTTATATTTACTTACAACTCAAAAAATTACAACTCAATACTTAGAACAAAATATGACTCTATGTGAATGCCTCCGGCGGTGTACCGGGATGTGCAATGAATCAATAGTGACATGTATGAAAGAATTATGAAAGGTGGCTTTGCCACAAATATGATGTCAACTACATGATCATGCAAAGCTATATGACAATGATGAAGCGTGTCATAATAAACGGGACGGTGGAAAGTTGCATGACAATATATCTTGGAATGACCATGAAAATGCCATAATAGGTAGGAATGGTGGCTGTTTTCAGGAAGGTATATGGTGGATGTATGGTATCGGTGAAAGTTGCATGACACAAGAGAGGCTAGCAATGATGGAAGGGTGAGAGTGCGTATAATCCGTGGACTCAACATTAGTCAAAAAGAACTCACATACTTATTGTAAAAATCTATTAGTCATTGAACAAAGTACTACGTGCATGCTCCTAGGGGGATAGATTGGTAGGAAAAGACCGCCGCTCGTCCCCGACCAGCACTCATAAGGAAGACAATCAATGAATACCTCATGCTCCAAATTTGTTACACAACGGTTACCATACATGCATGCTACGGGACTCACAAACCTCAACACAAGTATTTCTCAAATTCACAATTAATCCACTAGCATGACTCTAATATCACCATCGTCATATCTCAAAACAATCATCAAGAATCAAACTTCTCATAGTATTCAATGCACTTCATATGAAAGTTTTTATTATATCCCTCTTGGATGCCCATCATATTAGGACTAGTTTTATAACAAAAGAAAATTACCATGCTGTTCTAAAAGACTCTCAAATAATATAAGTGAAGCATGAGAGATCAACAATTTCTATAAAATAAAGCCACCGCCGTGCTCTAAAAAGATATAAGTGAAGCACTAGAGCAATATTGCCTAGCTCAAAAGATATAGGTGAAGCACATAGAGTATTCTAATAAATCACGATTCATGCGTGTCTCTCCCAAAAGGTGTGTACAGCAAGGATGATTGTGGGAAACTAAAAAGCAAAGACTCAAATCATACAAGACGCTCCAAGCAAAACACATATCACGCAGCGAATAAAAATATAGCCTCAAGTAAAGTACCGATAGACAAAGACGAAAGAGGGGATGCCTTCTGGGGCATCCCCAAGCTTAGGCTTTTGGTTGTCCTTGAATTTTACCTTGGGGTGCCTTGGGCATCCCCAAGCTTCGGCTCTTGCCACTCCTTATTCCATAGTCCATCAAATCCTTACCCAAAACTTGAAAACTTCACAATACAAAACTCGAAAGAAAATCTCATGAGCTCCGTTAGTATAAGAAAATAAATCACCACTTTAAGGTATTGTTGCAAACTCATTCTTTATTTATATTGGTGTAGTATCTACTGTATTACAACTTATCCATGGTTCATACCCCCCCCCCCCCGATACTACCCATAGATTCATCAAAATAAACAAACAACACGCGAAAAACAGAATCTATCAAAAACAGAACAGTCTATTGTAATCTATAACTCTCGAATACTTCTGTAACTCTAAAAATCAAACCAAATTAGGAAAACCTGAAAATTTGTGTACCAATCCAGAGCAAAAAGAATTAGATCAAAAGCACGTTTCTATGAATTTTCAAAACTAATTTACTAAGCGCAAAAGTTTCTGATTTTCAGCAGGATCAACAGAACTATCATCGTAAGCTATCCTAAAGGTTCTACTTGGTACAAACACTAATTAAAATATAAAACCACATATAACCAGAAGCTAGATGATTTATTTATTACTAAACAGAAAGGAAATACATTGGGTTGTCTCCCAACAAGCGCTTTTCTGTAAAGCCTTTTAGCTAGGCGTTGATAATTTTAATGATGCTCACATAAAAGAGAAGAATTGAAGCACAAAAAGAGCGTCATAAAACACATGACAAACACATCTAAGTCTAACATACTTCCTATGCATAGGAATTTTATAATCAAACAAATCAAGGCAAGCAAAAACTAGCATATGCAAGGAAGAAGAAAGAGACGATAGCAATCTCAACATGAAGAGAGGTAATTTACTAACATGAAAATTTCTACAACTATATTTCCTCTGTCATAATAATTACATGTAGGATCATAAGAAAATTCAACAATATAGCTATCACAAAACATATTCTCAACACGATCCACATGCATGCGAAGTTGACACTCTTCCAAAATAGTGGGATTAACATTAACTAAAGTCATGACCTCTCCAAACCCACTTTTATCAAAAATACCATAAGATTGAACATTCTCCAAATATGTGGGATCTAAGGTGACACTCTTCCAAACCCACTTTCAATATTATTGCAAACACTAATATCAATCTCATATTCATCATGGGGCTTAAATAAATTTTCAAGATCATAAGAAGAATCACCCCAATCATGATCATTGCAACAAATAGTGGACATAGCAAAACTAGCATCCCCAAGCTTAGGGTTTTGCATATTATTAGCACGATTGATACCAAGAGAATTTATAGTAAAATCTTTGCAATCATGCTTTTTATCCAAGGAGCTATCGTGAATCTCTTCATAAATTTCTTCATCGCAATTTTCAGATTCATAAATTTCAAGCAAAACTTCATAAAGATAATCTAGTGCTCAAAACTCACTAGCAATTGTTTCATCATAATTGGATCTCTCAAAAAGATAAGCAAGTGGATGAGGATCCATAAACTTTTAGCAAGCAAAGTTGCAAGCAAAAAGAAGGAACATGGTAACACAAGCAAACAAAAGATTAAACGGAAGAAGGGCGAAGAAAGACAAATCTTTTCGAAAATCGCTTTAGATGTGGTGAAGAGGAAAATGAGAGGCGAATGGCGAATAATTTAATGTAAGGGAGAACAGTTTATGATGGGTACTTGGTATGGCTTGACTCGACATAGATCTCCCCGGCAACGGTGCCAGAAATCCTTCTTGCTACCTCTTGAGCTTGCGTTGGTTTTTCCTTGAAGAGGAAAGAGTGATGCAGCAAAGTAGCCTAAGTATTTCCCTCAGTTTTGAGAACCAAGGTATCAATCCAGTAGGAGACAACACAAAAGTCACTGAATACCTGCACAAACAATCAACAACTTGCACCCAACGCGATAAAGGGGTTGTCAATCCCTTCATGGTCACTTGCAAAAGTGAGATCTGCTAGAGATAGATAAACGGTAAAGTAAATATTTTTGGTATTTTTGGCTTATAGATCGGAAAGTAAAGATTGCAAAATAGTAGATCGGAAACTAGTAAGATGTAAATGAGATTCAATAATATGGAAAAGAGACCCGGGGGCCATAGGTTTCACTAGTGGCTTCTCTCAAGATAGCAAATATTATGGTGGGTGAACAAATTACTGCCGAGCAATTGATAGAAAAGCGCATAGATATGACGACATCTAAGGAAATGATCATGAACATAGGAATCATATCTGTGTCAAGTAGACCGAAACAATTCTTCATCTACTACTATTACTCCACGCATCGACCGTCTCCTGCCTGCATCTAGAGTATTAAGTTCATGAAGAACAGAGTAACACATTAAGTACGATGACATGATGTAAAGGAATTAACTCAAGCAATATGATGAAAACCCCATCTTTTTATCCTCGATGGAAACAATACAATACGTGCCTTGATGCCCCTACTGTCACTGGGAAAGGACACCGCAAGATTGAACCCAAAGCTAAGTACTTCTCCCATTGAAAATATAGTAGGCCAAACTAAGCCGATAATTTAAAGAGACTTGCAAAGATATCAAATCATGCATATAATGATTTAGAGAAGAACCAAATAATATTCATAGATAATGTAATCATAAATCCACAATTCATCATATCTCGGCAAACACACCGCAAAAGACCATTACATCAAATATATCTCCAAGAACATCGAGGATAACATGGTATTGAGAATCAAAGAGAGAGAAGAAGCCATCTAGCTACTAGCTATGGACCCGTAGGTCTGTGGCAAACTACTCACGCATCATCGGAGAGGAAATGGTGTTGATGAAGAAGCCCTCCGAGATCGAATCCCCCTCCGCCAGGACACCAGAAAAGGCCCCTAGATGGGATCTCACAGGTACAGAAGGTTGCGGCGGTGGAAAAGTGGTTTTGTGGCTCCCATGGATGATTTCAGGGTATTAGAGTATATATATAGGCGAAGGAGCTAGGTCAGGAGACCCTGAGGGGCCCACAAGGTAGGGGGTGCGCCCTAACCCTTGGGGCGCGCCCTCCTGCCTCGTGGCAACCTCGCTGTGTCTCCGACTTCATCTCCAAGTCTTCTGGTTTCCTTTTGGTCCAAGAAAGATCATCACGAAAGTTTCATTCTGTTTGGACTCCGTTTGGTATTCCTTTTCTGCGAAACTCTAAAATAGGCAAAAAACAGAAATTGGCACTAGGCTCTCGGTTAATAGGTTAGTCCCAAAAATAATATAAAATAGCATATAAATGCCTATTAAACATCCAAAACAGATAATATAATAGCATGGAACAATAAAAAATTATAGATACATTGGAGACGTATCAAACCACCATCCCGGGAGCACCAGAAGCCAAGTAGCTAGTTAGGGCACTGGCCGAGCCAGTGACAAGCCCAACATAGACAAGCATCGCCTGCAAGCCAACTAAAAAGCCATGATGGTGGCGAAGCAGCCCGCCTCCCACTAGGCTCTCAGGTCCTCGATGATCATGATCACCACTCCAGCGGGTGTCTAGCTTGTATTGCTTCCAATTTGGTTAAATTGCATCTGCTTAGCTTACACACTATACCTTTGAATATGACATGTATTCCTGTTTTTGGCATACTACTACATCTCTCTATTAACCATGTTCTTACATCAAACTAATGTTCTTGTGTATCCCTGATAAATCACTTATGATGAGACAGTCAGGCTCATGGACTGCTATAAGAAAAGATCCTCTTTTAAAGAATGAAGTGTCAGCCTCCCCTCATGATTCTCAAGAAACAACAATGCTAGATGAAGATAGTCAACATAGCTCTGTAGTTGATGACCACATTTCCTCTACACCACCATCACAGGTGCTTGATCTACCTTGGCAGTGTGATATGTGGTTGCATTTTGCATATAGTGTCTAGATTGTAATTCTTCCAATCTGGTTAAATTTCATGTGCTATTCTGCTTAATTTATACATTATACATGTTAATGTGCCATGCCTTACTGTTTTTGGTACATAGTACATCTGTCTATTAAGCATGTCCTTACATAAAACTACTGTTTTTTTGTATCCCGCATCAACCAATTATGACGAGACACCTTTAGTATATGGAGAGTGAAATTTGTTGCATCTTTCATATGATTTGTAGCATACACTGCTTCTAATTTGTTGAAACGCCATTTATGATGGGATGCTTTCAACTTGGCAGAGCCATATTGGTTACATCTTTCATGTGGTGTCTAGCTTGCATTGCTTCTAATTTGTTGAAATGGCTTCTACTTAGTTTACACAAATAGTTGTGAATATGCCATGCCGTCCTATTTTTCGTACATATTCCATCCTTGTATCATGTGTTTGCCTTACATCAAAGTAGTGATTGTCAGTATCATGCATGAATGAGTTCTGAAGAGTGAATTTTATTGCTTTTTCTTGTCGGTTTTACTTGACAATGCAAAATCCATAAAGCGGAAGGAAATTAGCAAGGCAGTGGATAAAGGTGCTCCTTCCAAACAACTGAAATGGAGGGCCTCTACAGATTCTACTCCGCCATTCCCCCAAGAAGATTTGCAAGACAACACATGCACAGACACTCAGCGTAGCTGTGTTTATGATGAGCACGTCTCCCCTAGTCCACCATCACAGGTGCTCCCTCTACCTTGGCACTGTTATATGTGGTTGCATGTTATGTATGATGTCTAGCTTGTATTCCTTCTAATTTTGTTGAATTCCATCTGCTTACTTTACACATTATAATTGTGAATAAGACATGTGTTCCTTTTTCTAGAACATACAATATCTGTCTATCACACCATGTTCTTACATCAAAGTACTATTGTTGTGTAACCTGCAACAATCACTTACCATAAGACACGTTTAACTTGGGAGTGTGATATAGGTTACATCTTGCATTCTTTTCTAGCTTGTACTACTTCTAATTTGTTGAAATGCCACTTATGACGAGATAGTTTTAACTTGGTAGAGTGATATTTGTTGCATCTTTCATATGGTGTCTAGCTTTCATTGCTTCTAATTTGTTGAAATGCCTTCTACTTAGTTTACACGTCATAGTTGTGATATGCAATGTTGTCTTTTTTTCTTACACATTCAATCATCCTATCATGCAGTCGCCTTACATTAAAGTACTGCTCGTCAGCATCCTGCATCAATGAGTTCTGAAAAGAAAATTTTTATTCATTTTTCTTGTTGGTTTGACTTGAAAAGGCAATAAAAATAAGTAAGAGGAAGGAAATAATTAAGGCAGGAACTGATGGCGGTCTTCCGGCGAAACCGGCATCCTAGGTGCTTTCTCTAGCTTGGCATTGTGATATTGTCTTGCATGTTGCAAACAGTGTCTAGCTTGTACTGCTTGCAGTTTGATTAAATTACTTCTTCTTACTTTACACAAATAGTTGTGAATATGTCATGCCATCCTGCTTTTTGTAGATATACCATCCTCATATCATGTGTTTGCCTTACATGAAGGTAGTGATTGTTAGTATCATGCATGAATGAGTTCTAAAGAGTGAATTTTATTGTTTTTTCTTGTCGGTTTTACTTGACAATGCAAAATCAATAAAGCATAAGGAAATTAGGAAGGCAGTGGATAAAGGTGCTCCTTAAAAACAACTGAAATGGAGGGGCCCTATAGATTCTACTCCGCCACCCCCAAGAAGATTTGTAACACAACACATGCATATACACTCAATGTAGCTATGTGGATGATGAGCACGTCTCCCCTAGTCCACCATCCTCTGACTTGGCACTGTTATATGTGGTTGCATGTTATGTTTGATGTCTAGCTTGTATTTTTTCTAATTTTTTTGAATTCCATATACTTACTTTACACATTATACTTGTGAATAAGACACGTGTTCCTCTTTCTAGAACATATAATATTTGTCTATCACACCATGTTCTTACATCAAAGTACTACTGTTGTGTAACCTGCAACAATCACTTATCATAAGACACGTTTAAGTTGGGAGTGTGATAGAGGTTACATCTCGCATTCTTTTCTAGCTTGTACTACTTCTGATTTGTTGAAATGGCACTTCTGACGAGACAATTTTAACTTGGTAGAGTGATACTCGTTGCATATTTCATATGGTGTCTATCTTTCATTTCTTCTAATTTGTTGAAATCCCTTCTGCTTAGTTTACACATCATAGCTGTGAATATGCAATGATGTCCTTTTTTCTTACAGATTCAATCATCCTATCACGCAGTCGCCTTACATTAAAGTAGTGCTCGTCAGCATCTTGCATCAACGAGTTCTGAAAAGTGATTTTTTTTTTGTTTTTCTTGTGGGTTGACTAGGCAATAAATTCAGAAAGAGGAAGGAATTTTTTTAAGGCAGGGACAGATGGCCGTCTTCCAGCGAAACCAGCATCCCAGGTGCTTTCTCTAGTTTGGTAGTGTGATATTGTCTTGCATGTTGCATACGGTGTCTAGCTTGTATTGCTTGTAATTTGATTAAATTACTTCTGCTTAGTTTACACAAATAGTTGTGAATATGCCATGTCGTCCTATTTTTTAGTACATATTCCATCCTTGTATCATGTGTTTGCCTTACATCAAGGTAGTGATTGTCAATATCATGCATGAATGAGTTCTGAAGAGTGAGTTTTATTGCTTTTTCTTGTTGGGTTTACTTGACAATGCAAAATCAATAAAGCAGAAGGAAATTAGCAAGGTAGTGGATAAATGTGCTCCTTCCAAACAACTGAAACAGAGGGCCTCTACACATTTCTACTCCGCCATCCCCCCAACAAGATTTAGAAGACAACACATGCATAGACACTCAACGTAGTTGTGTTGATGATGAGCACGTCTCCCCTAGCCCACCATCACAGGTGCTCCCTCTAACATGGCACTTTTATATGTGGTTGCATGTTACGTATGATGTCTAGCTTGTATTGCTTCTAATTTTGTTGAATTCCATCTACTTACTTTACACATTATACTTGTGAATAAGACACATGCTCCTGTTTCTAGAACATACAATATATGCCTGTCACACCAGGTTCTTACATCAAAGTACTATTGTTGTGTAACTTGCAACAATCACTTTTCACAAGACACATTAACTTGGGAGTCTGATATAGTTTACATCTCACATTATTTTCTAGCTTGTACTACTAGTTAGTTGAAATGGCACTAATGACGAGACAATTTTAAGTTGGTAGAGTGATATTCGTTGCGTCTTACATATGGTGTCTAGCTTTCATTGCTTTTGTTGAAATGCCTTCTGCTCAGTTTACACATCATATCTGTCAATATGCAATGGCAATAATGATGAGAGACCTTTAACTTGGTAGTGTGATGTTGTTTGCATCTTGCATATGATTTATTTCTTGTACTGCTTCACATTTGTTTAAGTGCCAGTTATGATGAGACACAGTTAACTTGGTAGAGCGATATTTGTACCATATTTCATATGGTGTCTACCTTCCATTGCATTGCTTCTAATTTATTGAAATTCCTTCTGCTTAGTTTACACATCATAGTTCTGATTATCTCATGTCGTCCTGTTTTTTGTACATATTACATCCTCCTATCATGCGGTTGTCTAACATCAAAGTTCAGTTCGTCTATATCACGCATCAATTTCTTCTAAAGAACTAAATTTTTATTCCTATTTTATTTTCATCTTGACTTGACATGGCACAAAGAAAGAGGAGGAACACAGAATGGCAGGGGATGGTGTTAGTACTCAGGACGCACGGAAGCGGAAGCGAAAGAATTATGAAGATTCTGCTGGTACTGATGGTGCAATAGAAGGTCAAAGTCCATTGGAAAGTTGTACAAACACGGTATCCCATGCTACACCAGCTGGAAACAATCCAAACAGAAACTAATAGCTGCCACCAAACAAGCAGCGACAACCCTAGTTGTTGCAACACCATCCACAGTACCAACAACTACACGAGTTAGTCATTTGTCAACTCAGCTAGCGGCTAGTTCCCAATCTCCCTTGCCACCTGATACTACTTCTGAAGCACTCTTGACACAAGACAAGTTGGCAAGATCAGATGAACCTTGTGAGCTTCAATAGCAAGAAGGTAGTTGTTGGAGTCAAGTTACAGTTGCATGCTTCTTTATATGTAGTCTCACAGTTTGATGTACATTAACACTTCATGTGTTCATTGTTGGACTAGCACTTAGGAGCAAGAGGAAACAGACATTAGGGATAATGCTCAATAGGTTAACTAAATCTAGAGGAGGAATAATGGAGATCCATTTTGAGGCAGGTTTAAAAAAGGCCACGTGATACTACAGAGTTAGCCAAGTTAGTATCAGAGGCATCGGTTGCCGTTAGGTGTCATGCACGTATCCTCCCAACATGGATTTAGTACAGGAATGACAAAGACGAAACCCAGTTCAACACCTTGATCGACCATTTATCGGTAAGTATGGTTATGTATGGAAATTAGTAATATCATCTTGCTCTCTCCCATACTTTCTAGGTTGCTGGTAATGAGACTCCCATAATTTTTGATAGATGAGATTCAAGTTGGATAGCCAAGATGATGCAACCAGAAAAGCATGCACCCGTCTTTTCAAGTTTGCTCTGTGATAGTCTCGGTGTAACTTGAGGAAAACTCACTTTGAAGGCAAGGCTAACAGTGGACTTGCCTAAACATCTCCAGTGGAAAATATATCAGATGAAGATTGGAGAGGCCTCGTTAAACACTGGTCTGATCCAAAGTATCAAGTACGTTATATATATGTGTTCAGATCACATGTTGCATCACAAATCTATCTTCTTGTAGGTGAACTGTTCAAAGAACAAGGCCAACCTACGAAAGTGAATTCCAACAGACGACAGGATCTTGTAGCTATATTGCACACTGCAAGCTCTTGTAATTAGCTGTTGTTTCACTCTTTTCACTGTGCCATATTATCATATCTATATTGACTTGTTCCAAATGCAAAGGAAAGCCCGCAAGGACCAAAAAGTACCTGAACCAAATGTGGTGGAAAGCTTCAAGGACTGTCACACCAGAAGACGAAGGGCATGACTACACCAGTCAAAGCCTCTATTCTAAGTCCTTATGCTCATGCCTTTTAACTACTACTTACTCTGGCTTGTGCATTCAACTGCACGGTTTGCAGCCAATGTCTATTACTCTTTTCAATTTTATACACAATTGTCTTAGCAGATCATTGCACCTTACAAGGTTTAAAAGAGAGAGGTGATGTTCCTTTGATCTTGATCTGTAATCTAGTTCTGTGCTGGACTTGTCTAAACAACGTTACAATTGCATGTTTGTCTGTTCTCAATTGTTTTGTGATCTGAATGATGTCATACTACGCTTACGTTATTATAAACTTTGTGATATAGGCAAAGGTGTCCCGTCTTTCGATGAGATGATGGATATCGCTTTGGTGGAAGTCGACTTTGACGATCCGACTACGAACGTGCGAGGACGTCGCGCCTTAGCAATCGCTAAACCAACTCCGAGAGGTTATTGACCACGCCGGAGCACGATCAACCTGACCACGAGGGTCTGTTTCCTGCGAGCAAACAAAGAACAAGCAAGAAACTAAGATTGCAATCTGGATATTGCGAATATAAGATGAAAGCTTTATTGATCAAGGTGGGGTTCTGTGACGCCTTTGTCTGGTCGTTGAACACAAACGAAGTACGCGAAGTTGCAGCTATGGCGAACTTTTAATCTAAACAAAACCCAAAGTCTAAACGGTGCCCTAAGGGCTGTATATATGGAGGAAGAGAGGGGGAATTTCGTGGCCCTTGGTGGAGGGGTCCGAAATCAACCCTATCTCTTGTTTCCCCACACATACAGACTCTAAAAATAGCCTATACTTATGTATTTCGAAATTACATGGGCCTGGCCCAATAAAAAGGTGACGCAGCACCTATAATAGCCTCGGGACGGAATTTATGACGTGGCATCTTGTATATTTCGTCCAAGGCTTCATGTACCCATTATGGTGGCTTCAAAGTCCTGAAATCATCACTTGTAACTCCGTTCTTGTTCCCCTTGCGCATGGCATCATCTCCATGCTTGTTCTTGCTCCAATGTTCATCCTTCTCCAAGCTAGGCCCTTCATTTGTAAGCAAAACAAATGTATCCAATTTAGGCAGCATCATATTCTCATGAACATTAGAATCATTACCAAGAAACGAAAGTACCTGATAATTTAATTGGCGTGCGCGAGCTCTAGTAATTGGCCCCGTATATGTAGCAGTAGGGGCTGTGGGTGTAACAATGGTATTGATGTCCTCATCATCCTCCCCTTCTTGAAATGAAGTCGTCCTCGACGGAAACTCATCTTCCTCACCCAAATAAGGCTTTCTGCAATGTTAAAAGTGGGACTAACCCCAAAATCTGCAGGCAGCTCAAGTTTATATGCATTATCATTTATTTTCTCTAACACCTTAAAGGGACTATCAGCACGTGGCATTAGCTTTGATTTGCACAAATCAGGAAATCTATCCTTATGCAAATGTAACCAAACAAGATCTCCAGATGCAAACACAACATGTTTTCTACCCTTATCTCCAGCAAGTTTATATTTAGCATTCATACGCTCAATGTTTTCCTTAGTTAACTCATGCATTTTTAAAATCAATTCAGCACGTTGTTTAGCATCAAAATTAACCTTCTCCGAAGATGGAAGAGGCCAAATCAATAGGTGCACGAGGTAGGAAACCATACACAACTTCAAAAGGGCACATCTTAGTAGTAGAATGCAATGAACGATTATAAGAAAATTCAATATGAGGCAAGCATTCCTCCCACATTTTCTTATTATTCTTCAAAACAGCCCTAAGCATAGTAGACAATGTTCTATTAACTACTTCAGTTTGTCCATCAGTTTGGGGGTGACAAGTAGTACTAAAAAGCAGTTTAGTCGCCAACTTAGCCCATAAACATCTCCAAAAGTGGCTAAGAAATTTAGTATCACGATCTGAAACAATAGTATTTGGCACACCATGCAAGCGAATAATTTCACGAAAGAACAAATCAGCAACATTAACAGCATCATCGCTTTTATGACATGGTATAAAGTGTGCCATTTTCGAGAATCTATCACGACAACAAATATTCTATCCCTCCCCTTCTTTGTTCGAGGTAAACCTAAAACAAAGTCCATAGATATATCCTCCCAAGGAACACTAGGTACAGGCAAAGGCATATATAAACCATGAGGATTGAGTCGTGACTTAGCTTTTTGACATGTAGTGCATCGAGCAATAAAACGCTCAACATCCCGTCTCATCTTTGGCCAAAAGAAATGTGTAGCAAGTACGTCCTCCGTCTTCTTCACGCCAAAGTGTCCCATTAATCCTCCTCCATGCGCCTCCTGCAACAACAAAAGACGAACGGAGCTAGCTGGAATGCATAGCTTGTTAGCACGAAACACAAATCCATCGTTAACGACGAACTTGTTCCACATTCTTCCTTCTTTACAATTCTGCATTACATCTTTAAAATCAGCATCATGCACATATTGATCTTTGATGGTCTCCAAACCAAATATTTTGAAGTCAAGTTGTGAAAGCATAGTATAGCGGCGAGACAATGCATCAGCAATAACATTTTCTTTTCCCTTCTTGTGTTTAATGACATAAGGAAAAGCCTCAATGAATTCAACCCATTTAGCATGTCTACGATTCAGTTTAGCTTGACTTTTAATATGTTTCAAAGATTCATGATCAGAATGTATAATAAATTCTTTGGGCCATAAATAATGTTGCCATGTTTCTAAAGTCCGAACAAGAGCATATAATTCTTTATCATAAGTAGAATAATTCAGACTAGGCCCACTCAATTTTTCAGAAAAGTATGCAACAGGTTTGCCATCTTGTAATAACACACCGCCTAATCCAATTCCACTAGCATCACATTCAAGCTCAAAAGTCTTATTAAAATCAGGAAGTTGGAGTAAAGGAGCATGTGTCAACTTATCTTTCAATACCGAGAAGGCTTCTTCCTGTGCGGTACCCCAAAGAAAAGGCACATCTTTCTTTGTAAGCTCATTGAGAGGTGCAGCAATGGTGCTGAAATCTCTCACAAAACACCTATAGAATCCAGCGAGGCCAAGAAAACTCCTCACTTGTGTGACCGTTTTGGGTTGCGGCCAACTCTCAATAGCTTCAATCTTGGCTTTATCAACTTCAATTCCCTGTGGAGTAACAACATAGCCAAGAAAAGATACTCGGTCGGTGCAAAAGGTGCACTTCCCAAGGTTACCAAACAAATGTGCATCATGTAGAGCAATAAAAACAACACGTAAATGTTCCAAATGTTCTTCCAAAGATCTGCTATAAATCAATATGTCATCAAAGTAAACTACCACAAATCGTCCAATGAAAGCACGTAAAACTTCGTTCATTAATCTCATGAAAGTACTAGGTCCATTAGTTAACCCAAAAGGCATGACTAACCACTCATATAATCCAAACTTAGTTTTGAATGCTGTTTTCCATTCATCTCCCAATTTCATACGAATTTGATGGTATCCACTACGCAAATCAACTTTGGAGAATATTGTAGAGCCACTCAATTCATCAAGCATATCATCTAGCCTAGGAATAGGATGACGATAACGAATAGTAATATTATTAATGCCTCTACAATCAACACACATACGTGATGTACCATCCTTTTTCAGCACTAGAATAATAGGAACATCACAAGGACTAAGGGATTCGCGTATATAACCTTTGTCGAGAAGTTCTTGTACTTGACGCATAATCTCCTTCGTCTCCTCTGGATTGGTACGGTATGGTGCACGGTTTGGCAGTGAAGCACCGGGAATTAAGTCAATCTGATGCTCAATCCCTCGAATAGGCGGTAATCCCGATGGCACGTCTTGTGGAAAGACGTCAGCGAACTCTTGCAAAATGTTAGTGACAGCAGGAGGCAAAGAGGAAGGCACGTCCTCGAATGAAAATAATGCCTCTTTGCACACAAAAGCATAGCAAACAGATTTGCTGAAATATAGTTCATCAATATCAGATTTGGTGGCAAATAAACATGCACTTTTCAATTTAATTTCAGAAGCAACACTAGATGGTTTATTATTAGGCTTCATTTGTTGCTCAAATTCTTTTGCCACAATCTGATTTTCACTCTTATTCGTCTCCTGTTTTGCTTTATTAGCTCTATTAATACCATCTTTCAAAATGGAACCAAGAGTCATAGGAAGCAAAATAATATTTTTATCCTTATGAACAAGAGTATAGTGATTGTTTCTACCATGGTGTACAGAATTTTTATCAAATTGCCATGGTCTACCAAGTAATAAGGAACATGCTTGCATAGGTACCACATCACAATCAACATAATCAGCATATGTAGAGATACTAAAATGCACACGAACAGTACGTGTTACCTTAACCTTGCCGCTGTTGTTGAACCATTGGATGTAGTAAGGATGTGGATGTGGTCTTGTGGTGAGAGAAAGCTTCTCCACCATCTCCATGCTAGCCAAGTTGTTGAAGCTCCCTCCGTCTATGATGACGCGCACAGAACGTTCCTTCACAACTCCCTTGGTATGGAACAAATTGTGCCTCTGATTTTGCTTAGCTTGTGTGATCTGCACACTCAAAACACGTTGAGCAACCAAACATTCATACCTGTCAGCGTCTTCAGGATCCATGTATTGCGTCTCATGATAAGAATCATCTCCACCATGTTCTTCACGTGTAATAAGAGCCAAAGTCTCCTCATCATAGTCACTAGCAGACTCATATCCACCATCCGCGGTAGCAATCATCACAAGCGGAGATTTGCATTCTCTCGCATAATGACCTCCTCCCTTACAACGACGACAAATAATATCACTTGTGTGCCCTGTTGATGCCATGGAAGAAGAAGAACGCTGTGCAGGCCCCGCAGGTGCGCTCTTGGCAGATAATGGTGGTTGTGCCTGTTTTCTTGTATCACGGCTGGAGGTGGCACCGGATGGAGGTGCTGGTGCAGTTGAAGTAGAAGATGCACGTGGTGTCCATGATGAAGGTCGTCCTGCAAAAAAGTTAGTTCTCCCCAATGCTTGTCGATCCTGCACTTCACGTTCAGCTTTACAAGCAAGATGGAATAAACGAGTGATGTTAGTATACTCCTTATAGTCTAGAATGGTCTGAATCTCTCTATTTAATCCACCCAGAAAACATGCAAGCATAGCTTCATTCTCCTCAACAATACCACATCGAATCATGCCACTTTGTAATTCCTGATAATATTCTTCTACAGAATTTTTTCCTTGTCTTAAACGCTGCAATTTTTGAAGCAATTCACGTTGATAATATGGTGGAACCCAACGCGTACGCATAGCGGTTTTCAAAGCAGCCCAAGTAGTTGGAATAGGATATAATCTACAATGTTCAGACCACCAGACACATGCAAAACTAGTGAA
Organism: Triticum aestivum; assembly: GCF_018294505.1. Lineage (NCBI taxonomy): Eukaryota > Viridiplantae > Streptophyta > Magnoliopsida > Poales > Poaceae > Triticum > Triticum aestivum. The sequence goes on from NC_057798.1 coordinate 376,882,095, forward strand.
AGCACAAACAGCAGCAGCAACCCGTCTCTCCTCGGGATATTGTAAACATGTAAAACGTTGTTCAGTTTCTAACTCCCAAGTAAGATATATATCAGGAACATATCTACCCTCAAATGGTGGAATATTCAATTTCAGTTTAGGAATATGGACATCATCTCGTACCTGAGGTGGTGGTGCAGGCCTACCATTACGAATATATACCTGAGGTCGACCTGGTGGTGGTGGTGCTGGTGGCTGCACATAGTTCGGATTTTGATCAACCTCATCCTCATAATCTCCCACATAATCATCATCCTCCTGGGTACCAGCAGCAGCAGTAGCAGGAGCCAAAGAAACACCAACAGCAGTAGCAGTGGCACCAGAATTTTGTCCTGGCTCAATAGGAACACGCTGTGCTCGTCCATACTGATTCGGAAGGGGGCGTAGTTGTTGTTGTTGCAGAGGTGCGACAGGTGCAGCCGGTGGTGGAAGACGCGCAAGCAGTTCATTAAATCTGTTATCGAGCTTTGTTTCGAACGTCTTCTCAAGGCCAGTAATCTTCTCCATGGCCTCTTCAAAATTGTTCAGCACATCTTGCACCTGTTCAGTCATCATTTGCTGAAACTTATCATGAAGCTCCTTGTTCGATAAGTTCTCCCAGTCAATCTCGTCGGCTTGTGATCCTGGCATGGTTAGCAGCAATAGAAACACACAAGAATATGATCCTACAGACTACGAACAAGTGGTGGTGGTGGGTGTCACAAATCCGTCAAGCAAAACTCAAATTCTTACCAGTTCTTACCCAGCAACAGGCGGTGATCGGCCACCGTTGTAGTCAAAACTCTCAAAGCTTGGATAGAGCGATTACCAGGGAGAGTCAAACGCACGACGTAGATGTATGTGGAGCTGGGAAGGCTTATAATATGGTAGCAAAAAGGGTCAGCAATAATCAATTCAGAGATGCAAAGTTGAATAAACGCTCAACGACGGTACTGTGCTGGTCCTAGGCTAGACTGTGCTAGAGACACGAGCCTAGAACACCAACAAAATCACAGCGCGGCACGTAAACAAGGGAGGAGCACACTCTGAATTTTTTTTTATCTTTTTTTGCACTTTTTTTCCTCTTTTTTTTTTGCTCCGCAACAAATTTTTTTCGAAAAAGTCTACAAATGGTCTAAAAACTGCCTAGCCAGAATTTTCCAGACTTAGTTTTTTTTTTGAAATTGGAACTATTTTTCTTCTGCGGATGGCTCGGAAGTTGGGGAGTCCTTCTCTGTCACGACTCGGAGTATCGCGTGATCTGGAAATCGAGAACAATGCAACAATTACTGGACTCGGACTAGGACTGGTGGCGGAGATGAATCTGGTGGAACTCGGACTGGTGGCGGAGATGAATCTGGTGGAACACGGACAGGTGGCGGATATATGTTGCAGGTGAACTCGGATTGGCGTGATGGCGGCGGATATGTGGTGGCGTATATGGATTCGGATTGGCGGTGAATATGTGGTGGTGGTATATGGCAACAGCGACGATGATGATGCGGTGGTGATATATGGCAGCGGCGACGTGACAACCTGTGAACAGAACTCGAAACTCTAAAAGACTAGACGCTAAGACCAGCAACTGGACACGACGATGCAACCGCAAATTCAACAAAGCAAATACAGAAAAGATTATGCAAGGCTCAGATTGGTTTGGATGGGATGAACTAACCCTAATTTTTTTTGGCTTTTTCGTGGACTATAGGTATGAAGAATAGACTCGATCTAAACTACGAAAAACTGTAAAATCTCACCGAGCAACCTGGAAATCTGATACCACTTGATATAGGCAAAGGTGTCCCGTCTTTCGATGAGATGATGGATATCGCTTTGGTGGAAGTCGACTTTGACGATCCGACTACGAACGTGCGAGGACGTCGCGCCTTAGCAATCGCTAAACCAACTCCGAGAGGTTCTTGACCACGCCGGAGCATGATCAACCTGACCACGAGGGTCTGTTTCCTGTGAGCAAACGAAGAACAAGCAAGAAACTAAGATTGGAATCTGGATATTGCGAATATAAGATTAAAGCTTTATTGATCAAGGTGGGGTTCTGTGACGCCTTTGTCTGGTCGTTGAACACAAACGAAGTACGCGAAGTTGCAGCTATGGCGAACTTTTAATCTAAACAAAACCCAAAGTCTAAACGGTGCCCTAAGGGCTGTATATATGGAGGAAGAGAGGGGGAATTTCGTGGCCCTTGGTGGAGGGGTCCGAAATCAACCCTATCTCTTGTTTCCCCACACATACGGACTCTAAAAATAGCCTATACTTATGTATTTCGAAATTACATGGGCCTGGCCCAATAAAAAGGTGACGCAGCACCTATAATAGCCTCGGGACGAAATTTATGAAGTGGCATCTTGTATATTTCGTCCAAGGCTTCATGCACCAATTATGGTGGCTTCAAAGTCCTGAAATCATCACTTGTAACTCCGTTCTTGTTCCCCTTGCGCGTGGCATCATCTCCATGCTTGTTCTTGCTCCAATGTTCATCCTTCTCCAAGCTAGGCCCTTCATTTGTAAGCAAAACAAATGTATCCAATTTAGGCAGCATCATATTCTCATGAACATTAGAATCATTACCAAGAAACGAAAGTACCTGATAATTTAATTGGCGTGCGCGAGCTCTAGTAATTGGCCCCGTACATGTAGCAGTAGGGGCTGTGGGTGTAACAATGGTATTGATGTCCTCATCACTTTGTCTCTTTATCCTTAGCTGTCAATACAATGTGAAGGAATAGACAATACATTAGCCATGGTACATGGTGATATGTTTGGTACTTGGTTTTATTATGTACTTTGCAGTAAAATACAATTAATATTTTACATGGGTTCACCAGAATAAGTTCTGTATATAGACCAAAGCTATTTTGTTTGGTTTTTCTGCCTCCTTAATATCTTATGTTCTGGTACTACTTATGTAAAAACTCAACTTTTCAGCAAGCTATGGAACAAATGGTGGAACCGCCACCTTCTGAGTGACGAGGCAACTATAACCGCAATGTCACCTCTTGCTGTAGTGGGTCAGTACATGTCCACTAGCACTACCAAAAGCACGTTCCTGCATAATACTGGGTTGGTTGTTAAGGCAATCTCGTCCAAACTGTCTCATGATCAAGATATGCAAGCTCAAAAAAATGTTATATCTGCGCTCCAGACACAATTCCATTCCCTAATAGAGACCCTTTGTGAAACAAGGACAACCATTGTTCGATGTCATCAAGATATGCATGGTTTTGAAACCATACTATCATACATTGGCTATGTTGTTCAGGAGCCTAGGAGAAATGAAGGCGAAGGTTATGGAGCTCCATCGGACGATACAACATGAAAATGTAACAGTCAGGTGAAATGAACTAAGCTTCTGAACTTCTGGTGGTGCATTTATCTGCCACACTGTTAACTTTTATGTTAACCTTCCTTTTGTTTTATGGTTGTAATTTGTTTTGTTGCTATACAAAATTTGTTCTTAACGTGCAGCAACCGGCTCGAGAAAATAGCAAGACATTTTTGTATAGTGTAGGGTGTTCCCTATATTTGCACTGGTGGCGAACTTCGATGCCCAGTGGATGTAATCTGTGCAATCGCCTTAATAGACTAGCATTAGTTTCTGGCTAATTTATTTCTCTAGTCATATTTTTCCTTGGTTTGCTAGGGGCCGCAACAACCATGGGCCATATACTGACCGTGGTAAACTTGAGCCTGCTACGGGCCGTATGATCCGTGGGCCTCCAACGGGCCGTAGAATCAGTGGGCCTTGGGCCATCAGATAAATGGGCCGACATGGGCCATAAATGGGCATAATTGGTATTGGGCTAGCACGTTAATGGGCCGTTAACAGGCCGGAAGACAACAACAGCTTAATTCTGTCACAGGCATAACGGGTCGTTAATGGGCCAGAATATAGGCGGGTTGGAAACGACACAACGGGTTAACATGCCACAAACAGGCCGATTCTAACCACGGGCCGAATTTGGCCCATTAGGGGAACAACCAGTAACTAGCCAGAAGTAATCGAGAGCTGGAAAGGAGCCCAAGAATGTATGGGCCGTCAGTAGGCCAAAAGCTAACACGGGCTAGAAACGGCCCATGTGAATCATGGGCCATTACTAGGCATAAAGAAATTTACTGTTTATTATGGGCCAGAATCACTACGGCCCACTAAAGGGCCCAAAGGTATGAAAGGCCTCATATGGGCCGAAAGACGTCGTGGGCCATACATGGGACGAAAATGGAATAGACCGTTAACAGGCTTTTCATGGGTCGGGCCGCTAGCTTTTGACCAAGACAAACGGGTCGGCCTTTGTAAGCTAAATGGGCCATTGTTGGGCTGTCGCACGTGTCGACATATCATAAGCACCTATCTGACCCAATGATGAGCTAACACGTGTTTCCTCCGGCCAATGAGAATTTTACACATGGAAAAGCGCCATTGGGCGTTGCTTTTAACGGGTTATCGGATCCAAAACCGGACCCGATAGCTTAATGGCGACCCGTTACAGTGAATGCCACGTGTCGGTTACCCTTGACGAAAGCACTTCCATGACGCATCATTTATCGTCATGGAAGTGAACACTTTTGTGATGATAATTTTGGTATTGTCATGAAACACTTCTACGACAGCACAAGTATGACTATCTTGATTCTGTCATAAAACTGTCGTGGATGTACATGCATGACAGAAACATGACCTACTATGACAAACATGTATCATCACGGAGTTGTATTTTCTAGAATTTTATACTGCAACTGATACAGAACCCTCTATATAAGATGTAGAGATTTCGGTCGAACTTGCAGCTGAACTATATAGGCTAGCAAAACTCGTGCAAACCTTCATGGTGTGCAAACTAGATATTGTTAAACAAATAATGAACCTATAATACTCAGAGAAGTGTTGATGGGTCCTAACTCCGGAATTGGCTATAAGCCAAAATATTCCGAGATAGCATCCATATATATAAAATTCAAGTTTAGACTTGATAAACCTCCAGAAGAATTTAGAGTCTAAAGTATATATAAAATGATTAAAATAAAAAAATGTTTTATAATACTTGACTTGGTACAAATAGTTTATGACAAATCAAAGTGTTGACTATGACGAGATTATCTCATCATAGTAATACTTAAAGTCAATTCGGATTAAACTAGCAATTACTAAATATTCCCATTATGAGATGTAATATATGGATGCCAAAATGATTCCCATGAGATGGGAATAGAACCAAGGTTGTATATTTTATGGTCCAAGGTAATTTTGTTGATCCGGAGGATGCTAGTAAGTGTGCAACCTTCAAGAGATCCTATCTAAAGCAGATTTGGGATCTTAGTTCTGTTGAAATGGTCAAAAAAATTGATTTCATCGAGGAAAGCGAAGATGCTTGTATTTACAAGAAAGTAATGGGAGCATGATAATATTTCTAAACAATATATGCGCATGACACATTGTTCATTGGAAAATATATAAATTTCTTGACACAAATTAAGACTTTATTAAAACTAGTTTTTCAGTAAAGTACTTAGGCAATATAGTCCCGACATTAAGCACAATAATAGGAGATGGTAGTGTTTAATCAGGCTTAGCCAAATAACATATTGACAAAATACTAAATCAGTTTAGAATGAAAAATGTCAAGAAGAGTTTCTTATCGAAGTCACATGGAAGGAGATTTAAGCAAGAATCGGTATCCTGAAATACTGATGAGAGAGATACATCATTTCAATCACTCTTGTGAGAATTATATTCCATGGTATGTAAACAACCTGATATGTCTAGTACTCCTAGTAAGTTGTGACAAGAATGGTCAAATTGTTGATCATAGTACGAAGGTAAAAATGCCATTAAGTACCAAGGACATGTTTCTCGCACATGGAGAAAATGAAGAGATTGTTGTAAGGAATGACATCAATGCATGCTCGTTTTAAGTAGTACATCGAAAAAATCTTGATCGATGCTCCAGGCGATTTTTCGATCTCAATTAAACTATTTATGGTGGCGCAGTAAGTTGGAACTGGTCCAAGCAAGTTACCATGATGCATTCTATAATAGAAGGCTGATTATATTGTTGTTTTAGAAGCAACAACAGAGAGTGATGAATCAAAAGTTCCTTTATGAGCTTGGTATAGTTTCTAGATGATTGTGCCAATCGAAGATTGTTTTTTAATAGTGGTTCTATAGCTCATTTTGAGGAATCATGGGTCCTTCCAGTGATTCAATACGTACAAAGCTAGTTTCACATAAATTACGAATTCATGTGAAAGCATGACAGATGCATTGAAATGCAAATGATACACGTGGATCTGAAATTGTCAAGATCCAATGGGATGAAGGCTATACCAAAAGCAGAGCATTGACAAACTTGTGATCATAAGTCATGTTCGTCTAATATCAGATGAGAGGACCTGATGTTGTATAGCCTTCTAATACTGTATTGAATCAACCCAAACTTGTTTGTTATACTTTGAGATACAATCACCAATAGTCAACTATTAGAATATGGAGTGTTAATGTGTGATTTAGTTCCTTGGACCATGAGAGTATCATAGTCACTACTACCGTATGGTGGATTTTGGGGTTGCTCAAACGTCATCTGTAACACGGTGATCAAAAGGAAAACTTACAGGCTCATTGGAAAGTTTGACAAAGGATTAGATAGCTCAAGAGTGGGATTTGCTCCTCCATCAATGGTGAGATATTCTTAGGGATCTCTTGATGTGATGGCATACATCATTGTCTGGCCAGACATAGGTGACAATGTCACAGGGATGCCGAAACATGTCAATGAGAAAGAAGAACAAAACCGGTAACAAGGAGACTCGTATAGTGATCATGTGTATGATTCAAGAGGATACTGATACATCTCATCTAGGTTCTTGTAAATTATTGTGAAGCACAGAGAATATCACATGATGACCAAACATTCACTCGACTGTCATTCGTGTACTCATAGGGATCGATATGGACATCCACAGTTCCGCTATCGGTTATTAAAGAAAGGGGTTTTGTTCATGTCTATGTTTTACCAAACCTACAGGGTCACAAGCTTAAGGTAATAATAATTTGTTGAGTGTTAATAGGACTGGAGTAATGAAGAAATTTGTGAAATTTTTTCATTAATATTTGAAATAGTTTTGAGAGGAACCGAAAGCATTTCTGTGTCACCGGAAGGGTTTCAGAGTTCATCAGGCATTACTGGGTATTAAAAATAAATAATATATAAGTGGAAAATGTTTTGGGAGATGTTAAATTAATAATAAATAGGCTCTAATAATAGTTCAGAGGCTTTTATATTTAATAAAATATCAATTGGCCTTAAAAGGCCAAGTGGTGGAAAGAGAATTGGGCCACATGCATGGGCCCAATAGGTGGAGGCGCCCCCTTCCTTCTAGTAGGAGGAAGGGGAGGCCGGATTGGAGGATTCCCCTCTCTTTGGATGGCCAAAGGGAAGGGTTTCCTTACCCTTGTGGTGCCCCCTCTCCCCTCCCTCCAACCTATATATACCTAAGGACTTTGGCCCTTTGGACACAAAAGTTTTGGAGCCTCCTCTAGTTCTCTAGTTCTAGTTCTAGATGTACCTAGTTGATCAATTAGAGCTAGACCTAGATCCTCTAATACTCATAATTATACGCCTAATGTGGTTCTAATCTCCTCCTAATTCTCTAGCAATGATAAACTCTAGACGGCAAAGCGTTGCTGGATCGTGAAGACCATACACTTGCAACTCCTACAGAGGCCGTGTTTTCAGTCTTCCGTTCGAGCGAGGGACTGTTCATGGGCGGCTCACAAGATCGTCCATATATAGTTCTAAGGACTACAAGTACGATCTACAATGACTTGTCTTCTTCCATTGCAACTCAGGGTCGGTAACAATCTGATCCAAACAGTTTATCGCATCTTCATAGTGTTCTTGGGTCATCGTAAGGTGATTTTTTTTCTACTATGTTTCCCAACAACATGCATATCTCAATCCTTTCATCCACACGCATGCATGATTAAATGCTTCTTTCAATTCTGTTTTTGACGACATGAAATAGTCTCATTTTAATGATTGTAAGCATAACGCTAGCCTATCACAATGTGTCTTGGTCATGGTGCAGCTCCTTAGACATCTTATGCACCTGAATGGAGGTGGTTTGTATACAACTTCCACTATGACCTTTCTATCTAAAAAACCATCACTACGATCAATTAGTTAAGATGACAAACATGACTCTAATAGTAGCATCTATACTACATTCTCTCTCAGAAGTGCCTCTGATTCACATGCAAACAACCTCGGTATCTCTGATGCATGTCCAACATTAGCAAATTTTAAATGACTTACCACTTTACAGACCCAAGACCCAGTACAAGGAGACTAAGGCACCTCACTATGTACTAGAGGGATATGCGTGCTTCACAGCGCTGCGTCGTATTTTGATTTTGATTTTATTTGATTTATTTATTCACACGTGGTCTGTTGCAATTTGATTCCCTTGTTTTTTTCTCCCCACTAATAAAATAATCACGACACAAACAAAAATAAGAAATGTATCAGAACAAAATTAACAAATCACCAACAAAAGAAGCAAGCACATTCCCCTACACATCACCCCAACAAGGACAACACACATTTTTCCAACCTTCCAGTCGCATAACATATCTTATTAGATTGATTAAGAAAACCTTGTGTAAATTTACTTTATCTAGATGGATCTACATATGAGTTGATAAATTAGTTGAGAGGTGGAAATTCTTTCACCAAACTGAAAGCTTTGCCTCTTAGATTTCACTATTCATGACTTGATTATGCCAAAAATCAGATAAACTCTTATCCTTTGCTGGTATAGGGAAGGGATATATTCCGTCTTTGCTACATTTCCTTCCCAACACCTCAAAGGATAGTAAATAGGATTTCGCTACAAATCAAATGTCGCATTTCTTGGCATGGAAATCAAACATTTTTATGGCAAATTATGTTGTCGCAAGAATGCGAATTTCCATTAGCAAACATGGCAATCGTTGCCATGTTCAGTTTTTGCCTGGAATTGCCATGCTTGATAGATAAAATTATCATCCTCGCCACAACATAATTTCCCATAAAAACCATTTGATTTTACATGCATAAAAATCCAACGACATTTAACACTATGGTAGAAAATATTAGGGCATGTACAATATAAATTCACCTTTTTGCTGCTCAAAAGTAGTTTACACTGAAAGGAGTTAGCACTGAAGTTATATGCCTTTGTGTCTAAGTTGAGTCTCTTTTTTTCCTAGCATGCTGATTTGTCATGATATAATATCAGGTACTCCCTCTGATCAGAAATAATTGTCATGGTTTTAGTTTGAACTAAAACCATTATACTTATTTGGACCGGAGGGAGTACTAAAATTACAAAAACAAATACCATTGTGCTTTTTAGGTAGGCAAAATATACAACAAAGCCAAGCCTAGTGGCAACCGATTTTATTCATGCCTCAATGAAATACGCCATCATGATATTTTTCGAATCATCGACAATATCTTAGACACTATAGTGTAGTTCTGTATTTCATTTAGTTAGACTCCCGTCATCATATCTCCATGATTTTATCAAGATGTCATACACTTTCACCATTCTTCCGTCTTACAAACTTTCAAGTGGTAATGTAAACTATGAGATGCAAATCTAAATGAACAAATAGTGTTTTGCTGAAGAGTGAAGCCAAGATATGAACAAAAGATAAAACAACTCAAGAGCACATCACAACTCGTATTATAGAACTATTTCATTTGCTTGAGAATAGTAGGCACACCACTTTTTGTTTTCTCATAAGCGTTAACACAGAGAGCAAAAAACAAGATTTCTATGGAAATCTTTACCATGTGAGTGCAAAGTGCATACTTAGAAAACAAACTCTTTGTTTAGAACTCAGGGTAAATATAACCAGGATAACAAAAAGAGTATTGTCAAGTATGAGAAGTTAATTTTCACCACAATTTATTTGAACCAAGTAGAAGTTCACTTACCAGCCTAGAAAAGCAACAACTAGAAAGTGAATACACCCAAGGTACCTAGAATGCATCTACAACCAACTAAAAAAAGCATCGTCTAAGACCAAACATGCATAAATGTCAATATTCCCACAAGCAACATGGGCACACCATATTCATGAGTAAAACATCCACAAACCGGCAACCCAAATGGAGACACCCCAGATTGACTCCAACAATTTCCAGTTCAGGGAAGTAAAGGCAATGGAAAATATTAGTAGAAAACTACTTTTCAAGTAAATTTGATTAATGAAACAACTCAGTTAAAATATTCATTAAAGGACCACAAGATTTTCCACTGGCATATAAACATAATCTGGAACAAGACACGTCCAAAACATGTCACCATTTTTGACACAAACAATTCGACCATATGTATTCAGAAGGAAACCACTTGAATGAAGGTAGGACAAAGTGTCCAAGAAGAAAAGTAAATAGCCAAATTTCATCATTCAGTGAAATTAGCCAAGATTTCCATCAACACAAGTTCCCATTTCGTTAGAAAATAAATGGGATGCAAATTAGAACTTGGGAGACGTAACATAAAGCGGCACCATAGAAAAGAAAAGTTAGATACATGAATATTGCACATAAAACTGAATCGCACTCTAGAAATACGAAGGACAAAAATAAGTTATGGGAAAGGAACATTACGAAAAATGGAAATGAAACCACAACATCTAATAATTACCTCAACCAAACCAACTTGGAAACCCAATAACCCACAACAAAGACCGCAATACGAATACTCACTATGGAGAGAAGTAACATGAATCCTTGTGATAAGAAAAACGTGCTCATATTTATAAGAAGAGGACTCCGGTACACAGTAATGTGTAGACCATAGCAACAAAGCTGCATTACTAGTTGAATGACATAAACTACAAATTTAACACAAGTATTCACAAAAAAGCCAATGTCATAGGAAGAAGCACAACCTGCAAGATGGGAAATAAAAATAAAAACAAAGAAGGGCTTTCTAATTAGCAAGAAACCACCTGGAACTACTTCATTATGAGAAGAATAGATTACGCCATTGCAATTACATTAACTGGAAAAACTGAACCAATCAACAAATTACTGAAAATAGATGTCACAATCACTGAAGATATGGTCAAGTAGCTATTGGCACCCTACGACCAAGATGTCACGACCACCAAAACACCAAGAGCAACAACAACACAAGCACCACAAAAATCATGAGCAGGCGGACAAACCCCACATCGACCAAGCACCCACTCCCCCAAGAACATAACACACACAATGACGCACAACCATACATCATTAAGTAATGAACGCAACAATGAAGACATAAGGAAAAAACGGAGAGGACCGAAATCGAACACTCATATGAAGTGCGGAAGCACAAACAACAGGATGAAGCCATGCAACAGGCCACTGACGTCAACACCTCCACCCACCCAGCAAACCATAGAAAGTCGATGCGAAAGGAGAAAGCCCTCCATAAATAGAAGCAACCCCGTCTCGAAGAAAACAACAGGTGTAGCCCAGCTTACAGAACATTGTCGCTCTCTTTATGAACTGTAGAAGAACACAAACCGGCACAACCACCACCGCCCAAAGACCAATAAAGCATTGAGATAGCACGCGTGCACCCACCCACCCCTCTCCCCCCCACACTGACTTGTAACACAAGAAGGCTTGCATGACTGCCACGAGTCATCTACAAGTAGGCCAATTGCGATTATCAAGTGAAACAAACACTCATAGCAAGTTCCAACAACAAAGCGCACTAGGAAGCTCCAATTCGAGGGAGCTTAGTAACTTAGGTGGTGTCAAAATGCATGTAAGAAAATCTAGAAACTTGCTGGGACCAAATATAAAGTACTAACAACAGTGAATTCAGACGTTGTGACATGTCAGTACCAAGCTTTTATTTTGATGATAGAATTGTTGATTTCGAGCGTAGATATAACTATTTTTTCTGAGATACTTATTTAACCCATAACTAGAGACAATTTTATGCTATATGAACATGTCTTATCCTACACTACTAATTAGAAATATATGAGCCCCAAGGTAAACTCTTAGGCCTGGAAGATAAATTCATCATGAACTACATTCTTTTTTACAAAAAAATAATAATTGATGTATATAGAACCATGATTTTTTCCTGTCAAAATTGCCAACTGCCATAAATTATCACTTTACTTGGATGCACTGAGGTCTTATCTGGATGAGCATTGTTGTAATTAGAATCTAAAAACAATTATTTGACACTTCCAACTTTAGTCTAACTGCCAAAATTTGTTGCCAACAACCATGTCAGAAATTCAAAGCATGAATAATTTAGAGAAAACTCTATAACAATGTAACAATTATAAACACATTGCCACTTCTGGCAGGACATTATCCAGCTTGCCAAAAATTCCAGTAAAGTAAGTAAGTTACTAATCAAACTGAATGAGGCATGCAAATTTTTCATGTCTGGGAGCCTAAAAACATGAGGGCAACTCTCTTGTGATGTTATTTGCACCAAGGAAACTGCAAGAGAAAAGATTATTAATTTAAGGAACTTCAGATTACTTGGGTCATAGATTGCCATGTAAAACAAATATACACAAATGAAGTTGAAATGACAATGACACATGGATCATTGATATTCTAAAGTCATGGCTCAAGGAAGAGATAATATAAAAATAAAACACACACAACCAAGTTCCATCCATTTAATCCTTGCAAAGTATATATTTACAGCTCCCCAAGAAACCAACTACTTACATTAAAAAGAAAATTAGCTATATAGTTGCCATTATTATATGAATACTACTTTAGAACTTAAATGATACTTTAACTACTTGTAGCTCTAAGGCCCTAACTAAAGTACTAGAGAAAAATTCAAAGTGTTGTGCTCCATCGATATATGGCAATGAAGAATTAAATGGATCTCCTTTCACATGTTTATTATTTACAAAGGAAAACAACATATTGAAAAATAAAATCATCCTCTTAAGTTGGTAAATTGCCCTAGTGTGTGTGCAACGCGCTTGCACATACTGACACGAAGAAGAAAATTAGAGAAAGGCATGTACCCATACAAGAGAGGGTTCCAGTGCGGTTGCAGCGTGCATAGCTGATACGTCCATTTTGCATAATGCTTTTATATCAATATGTATTGCATTATGGGCTGTCATTACACTTTATATCTCAATATTTATGGCTATTCTCTCTTATTTTACAAGGTTTACCATGAAGAGGGGGAATGCCGGCAGCTGGAATTCTGGCTGGAAAAGGAGCAAAAGTTGGAAACATATTCTGCACAACTCCAAAAGTCATGAAACTCCACGAAACAACTTTTTGGATTTATTAAGAATTTATGAGTGAAAGAAATAGGCCAAGGGGGGCACACCCTGTCCAGGAGACAAGGGGGCGCCCCCCCTATAGGGTGCGCCCCCTATCTCCTGGGCCCCTTGGTGGGCCTCCGGCGTCCATCTTCTGCTATATCATCACTTTTACCCTGGAAAAAATCGTGGGCAAGCTTACGGGACGAAACTCCGCCGCCACGAGGCGGAACCTTGGCGGAATCAATCTAGGGCTCTGGCGGAGCTGTTCTGCCGGGGACACTTCCCTCCGGGAGGGGGAAATCATCACCAACGTCATCACCAACGATCCTCTCATCGGGAGGAGGGTCAATCTCCATCAACATCTTCACCAGCACCATCTCCTCTCAAACCCTAGTTCATCTCTTGTATCCAATCTTGTATCCAAAACCACAAATTGGTACCTGTGGGTTGCTAGTAGTGTTGATTACTCCTTGTAGTTGATACTTATTGGTTTACTTGGTGGAAGATCATATGTTCAGATCCTTAATGCATATTATTACACCTCTGATTATGAACATGATTATGCTTTGTGAGTAGTTACTTTAGTTCCTGAGGACATGGGTGAAGTCTTGCTATTAGTAGTCATGTGAATTTGGTATTCGTTCGATATTTTGATGAGATGTATGTTGTCTTTCCTCTAGTGGTGTTATGTGAACGTCGACTACATGACACTTCACCATTATTTGGGCCTAGAGGAAGGCATAGGGAAGTAATAAGTAGATGATGGGTTGCTAGAGTGACAGAAGCTTAAACCCTAGTTTATGCGTTGCTTCGTTAGGGGTTCATATGGGCCCATATGTTTAATGTTGTGGTTAGGTTTACCTTAATACTCCTTTTTGTAGTTGCGGATGCTTGCAATAGGGGTTAATCATAAGTGGGATGCTTGTCCAAGTTAGGGCAGTACCCAAGTGCCGGTCCACCCACATATCAAATTATCAAAGTACCGAACGCGAATCATATGAGCGTGATGAAAACTAGCTTGACGATAATTCCCAATGTGTCCTCGGGAGCTCCTTTATTATTATTAGAATTTGTCCAGGCTTATCCTTTGCTACATAAAGGATTGGGCCACCTTGCTGCACCTTATTTACTTTGTTTACTTGTTACTCGTTACTATTTATCCTATCACAAAACTATCTATCACCTACTATTTCAGTGCTTGCAGAGAAAACCTTACTGAAAACCGCTTATCATTTCCTTCTGCTCCTCGTTGGGTTCGACACTCTTACTTATCGAAAGGACTACGATAGATCCCCTACACTTGTGGGTCATCAAGACTCTTTTCTGGCGCCGTTGCCGGGGAGTGTAGCGCTTTTGGTGAGTGGAACTTGGTAAGGAAACATTTATTTAGTGTGCTGAAATTTTCTGTTACTTGTCACTATGGAAACTAATCCTTTGAGGGGCTTGTTTGGGGTATCTTCACCCCAACCAGAAGAGCAAAGAGATGCTCCTCAACCTACTGAACCTTATGAAAATATTCACTTTGAGATTCCTTCGGGTATGATAGAAAAACTGCTAGCTAATCCTTTTGCAGGAGACGGAACTTTGCATCCCGACTTACACCTTATCTTTGTGGATGAAGTTTGTGGATTATTTAAGCTTGCAGGTATCCCCGATGATGTTGTCAAAAGGAAGGTCTTCCCTTTATCTTTGAAGGGAGATGCAATGACATGGTATAGGCTATGTGATGATACGAGATTTTGGAATTATAAGCGACTGAAGTTGGAATTTCACCAGAAGTTCTACCCTATGCATCTTGTTCATCGTGATCGTAATTACATATATAATTTCTGGCCTCGCGAAGGAGAAAGCATCGCTCAAGCTTGGGGGAGGCTTAAATCCATGTTATATTCATGCCCCAATCATGAGCTCTCTCGGGAAATGATTATTCAGAATTTTTATGCTCGGCTTTCTCTTGATAATCGCAACCTGCTCGATACTTCCTGTGCTGGTTCCTATATGCTGAAGACTATTGATTTCAAATGGGACTTATTGGAAAGAATTAAACGCAACTCTGAAGATTGGGGTTCCGACGATGGTAAGGAGTCAGGTATGACACCTAAGTTCGATTGTGTTAAATCTTTTATGGATACCGATGCTTTCCGTGGATTTAGCTCTAAGTATGGACTTGACTCTGAGATAGTAGCTACTTTGTGAAACTTTTGCTACTCACGTTGATCTCCCTAAAGAGAAGTGGTTTAAATATAATCCTCCTGTTGAAGTGAAAGTAGTTGCACCTATTACAGTCGAAGAAAAGACTATTACATATAGTGATCCTATTATTCCTACTGCTTATGTCGAAAAACCTCCTTTTCCTGTTAGGATAAAAGATCATGTTAAAGCTTCGACTGTTGTTCGTAAGAGTAATACTAGGACTTATACACCTCCTGAGCAAATTAATGTTGAACCTGGTATTGCTATGATTAAAGATCTCTTGGATGAAGACTTAGATGGGCATGTTATCTCTTTCGTGGGTGAAACTGCTAATATTGCTAGACCCGATACTAAGACCCGTAGACCTGTTGTAGGCACGCCTGTTATTTCTGTTAAAATAGGAGATCATTGTTATCATGGCTTATGTGATATGGGTGCTAGTGCTAATGCGATACCTTATGATCTTTATAAAGAAATTATGCACGATATTGCACCTGTTGAATTAGAAGATATTGATGTTACTATTAAGCTTGCTAATAGGGACACCATTAAACCTATTGGGATTGTTAGAGATGTTGAAGTCTTGTGTGGAAAGATTAAATACCCTGCTGATTTCCTTGTTCTTGCTTCCCCACAAGATAATTTTTGTCCCATTATTTTTGGTAGACCCTTTTTGAATACTGCTAGTGCTAAGATTAATTGTGAAAGAATATTGTCACTGTTGGCATAGATGGTATGTCTCATGAGTTTAATTTCGCTAAGTTTAGTAGACAACCTCGTGAAAGGGAACCACCTAGTAAGGATGAAATTATTGGTCTTGCTTCCATTGTTGTTCCCCCAACTGATCCGTTAGAACAATATTTGTTAGACCATGAAAATGATATGTTTATGAAGGAAAGGGAAGAAATAGACGAAGTGTTCCTTAAACAAGAACCTATGCTAAAACATAACCTTCCCATTGAAATTCTTGGGGATCCCCCTCCACCCAAGGGTGATCCCGTGTTCGAACTCAAACCCTTACCTGATAATCTCAAGTATGCTTATCTTGATGAAAAAGAAATATATCCTGTTATTATTAGTGCTAACCTTTCAGAGAAAGAAGAAGAAAGATTATTGAAAACTCTGAAGAAGCACCGAGCTGCTATTGGATATACTCTGGATGATCTTAAGGGCATTAGTCCCACATTATGTCAACACAAAATTTCAGTGGAGAAAGATGCCAAACCAGTTAGAGATCCTCAAAGACGATTAAACCCCAAAATGAAGGAAGTGGTAAGAAAGGAGATTCTAAAACTCCTTGAGGCAGGTATTATTTATCCCGTTGCTGATAGTGAATGGGTAAGCCCTGTCCATTGTGTCCCTAAAAAGGGAGGTATTACCGTTGTTCCTAATGATAAAGATGAATTGATCCCGCAAAGAATTATTACAGGCTATAGGATGGTAATTGATTTCCGTAAGTTAAATAAAGCCACTAAGAAAGATCATTACCCTTTACCTTTTATTGACCAAATGCTAGAGGCTATCCAAACACACACATTTTTGCTTTCTAGATGGTTATTCTGGCTTCTCTCAAATACCTGTGTCCGCGTAGGATCAATCTAAAACTACTTTTACTTGCCCTTTTGGTACTTTTGCTTATAGACGTATGCCTTTTGGTTTATGTAATGCACCTGCTACCTTTCAAAGATGCATGATGGCTATATTTTCTGATTTTTGTGAAAAGATTTGTGAGGTATTCATGGATGACTTCTCCGTCTATGGATCCTCTTTTGATGATTGTTTGAGCAACCTTGATCGAGTTTTGCAGAGATGCGAAGACACCAGTCTCGTCCTGAATTGGGAAAAGTGTCACTTTATGGTTAATGAAGGCATTGTCTTGGGGCACAAGATCTCTGAGAGAGGTATTGAAGTTGATAAAGCCAAAGTTGATGCTATTGAAAAAATGCCATGTCCCAAGGACATAAAAGGTATAAGAAGTTTTCTTGGTCATGCCGGCTTTTATAGGAGGTTCATTAAGGACTTTTCTAAAATCTCTAGGCCTCTGACTAATTTATTGCAAAAAGATATTCCTTTTGTCTTTGATGATGATTGTGTAGAAGCATTTGAAACACTTAAGAAATCTTTGATCACTGCACCTATTGTTCAGCCACCTGATTGGAACTTACCTTTTGAAATTATGTGCGATGCTAGTGATTATGCTGTAGGTGCTGTTTTAGGGCAAAGAGTCGATAAGAAATTGAATGTTATCCAGTATGCTAGTAAGACTCTTGATACTGCCCAAAGAAATTATGCTACTACTGAAAAAGAGTTCTTAGCAGTTGTGTTTGCATGTGATAAGTTTAGACCTTATATTGTTGATTCCAAAGTTACTATTCACACTGATCATGCTGCTATTAAATATCTCATGGAAAAGAAAGATGCTAAGCCTAGACTCATTAGATGGGTTCTCTTGCTCCAAGAATTTGACTTGCATATTATTGATAGAAAGGGAGCTGAGAACCCAGTTGCAGACAACTTGTCTAGGTTAGAGAATGTTCTTGATGACCCACTGCCTATTAATGATAGTTTTCCTGATGAACAATTAGCGGTTGTCAATGCTTCTCGTACTGCTCCTTGGTATGCTGATTATGCTAATTACATTGTTGCTAAATATATACCGCCTAGTTTCACATACCAGCAAAAGAAAAAGTTCTTTTATGATTTAAGACATTACTTCTGGGATGATCCACACCTTTATAAAGAAGGAGTAGATGGTATTATTAGACGTTGTGTGCCTGAGCATGAACAGGAACAAATCCTACGCAAGTGTCACTCTGAATCTTATGGAGGACACCACGCGGGAGATAGAACTGCACACAAGGTACTACAATCTGGTTTTTATTGGCCTACTCTCTTCAAAGATGCTCGTAAGTTTGTCTTATCTTGTGATGAATGTCAAAGAATAGGTAACATTAGCAGACGTCAAGAAATGCCTATGAATTATTCTCTTGTTATTGAACCGTTTGATGTTTGGGGCTTTGATTATATGGGACCTTTTCCTGCCTCCAATGGTTATACACATATTTTAGTTGTTGTTGATTACGTTACTAAGTGGGTAGAAGCTATTCCAACTAGTAGTGCTGATCATAACACTTCTATTAAAATGCTTAAAGAAGTTATTTTTCCGAGGTTTGGAGTCCCCAGATATCTTATGACTGATGGTGGTTCACACTTTATTCATGGTGCTTTCCGTAAGATGCTTGCTAAGTATGATGTCAATCATAGAATCGCATCTCCTTATCACCCGCGGTCTAGTGGTCAAGTAGAGTTGAGCAATAGAGAGCTCAAATTAATTTTGCAAAAGACTGTGAATAGATCTAGAAAGAATTGGTCCAAAAAACTTGATGATGCATTATGGGCCTATAGAACTGCATACAAAAATCCTATGGGTATGTCTCCATATAAGATGGTTTATGGAAAAGCATGTCATTTACCTCTTGAACTTGAACATAAAGCATATTGGGCTATTAAAGAGCTCAATTATGACTTCAAACTTGCCGGTGAGAAGAGGTTGTTTGATATTAGCTCACTTGATGAATGGAGAACCCAAGCATATGAGAATGCCAAGCTCTTCAAAGAAAAAGTCAAACGCTGGCATGATAAGAGGATACAAAAGCGTGAGTTTAACGTAGGAGATTATGTGTTATTATTCAACTCTCGTTTAAGATTTTTTGCAGGAAAACTTCTCTCAAAATGGGAAGGTCCCTACGTTATCGAGGAGGTCTATCGTTCCGGTGCTATAAAAATTAACAACTTCGAAGGCACAAATCCGAGGGTGGTTAATGGTCAAAGAATTAAGCATTATATTTCAGGTAATCCTATCAATGTTGAAACTAATATTATTGAAACCATAACCCCAGAGGAATACATAAGAGACACTTTCCAGAACGTTCCAGACTCCGAAAAGGCATAGGTACGTGGTACGGTAAGTATACCGACTCCAAAACAACTCTAATGGCAATTTTTATCAGTTTTGGATTATTTAAGAATTTTAGGAAGAAAGAAGTAGTCTGAAAGGGACATGAGGCTCCCACGAGAGAGGAGGGCGCCCCCCTGTAGGGCGCGCCCCCCTGTCTCGTGGGCACCTCGTGTGCCTCCCGGACTCCGTTTTCTTGTATGTTACGTATTTTGGTCGGTAAAAATTCATTATATATACTCCCGAAGGTTTTGACCACCGTATCACGCAAATATCCTCTGTTTTCATTTCGAGTTGTTCCTGTTGCAGATTTAGAGCACCATGACTTCTCCCTCCTACAACAACGAAGACAAGGATGCCTGGCTATTGAAGATAGAGTTGAAAAGAGAGGAACCGAAGAGATCAACAAGGGTGAAGGGATCAAGAAGGCCATGGAGGTTCAAGCTCCGGTGGTGAAAGAAGAAGACATCCCTCACCCTTTACCTAACCTTTTCACTCCAACAGAGATTGAAGCTTTCAAGATGATTGAGTTAGCCCGCATACAAAACAAGTATCTCACACAGGAGAATATTTTGTTGAAGGATCATATTGCTAGGCTCAAGGGCATTATCCGCAAGTTGGAGGAGCTTTTACGCTCGATGTGCGATTATCCACCGTCATCATCACCACCTCCATCACCTCCGAGGAAATAATTACATGGGTATGGGCACTCCCCTTGGCAACCGCCAAGCTTGGGGGAGGTGCCCCGGTATCGTATCACCATCACACTCCTATCTTTACCGCTTTATTTAGTTCGATCCTTTTAGTAGTATCTTGATCTAGTAGATTGAAGTTTTGATATCAAGTAGTTTCGAGTTTTGCTTAGTGATCTCTTTATGTAAGCGATTATGTGTGCTATCTATAATAAAGATTAGTGTTGAGTCAAGGGCTTTGCTATGTTGCTATGATCTTGAGAAAGTAGAAAGAACAAAAGAGTTCATATTGATCTTATGGATAGTGATAACTTCAGACATAGAAAGTATGAGGCATAAAAATTGTTGAGAGTTGATGAACGTAGCCTTGGTCATCGTTGCAATTAATAGGAAGTGATAAGGAAAGAGGGGTTCACATATAGATATATTATCTTGGACATCTTTTATGATTGTGAAGCACTCATTAAGTATGACATGCTAAAAGAGTTGATGTTGGACAAGGAAGACAACGTAATGGTTTATGTTTTCCGACATCTCAGTTAAAGTATATTGTCATTGACCTTCCAAACATGTTGAGCTTGCCTTTCCCCCTCTTGCTAGACAAAATTCCTTGCACCAATTAGAGATACTACTTGTGCTTCCAAATATCCTCAAACCCAGTTTTGCCATGAGAGTCCACCATACCTACCTATGGATTGAATAAGATCCTTCAAGTAAGTTGTCGTCGGTGCAAGCAATAAAAATTGCTCTCTAAATATGTATGACTTATTAGTGCAGAGAAAATAAGCTTTGTACGAACTTGTTGTGGAAGTAATAAAAGCGACGGATTGCATAATAAAGGTCCACATACAAGGGGCAATATAAAGTGACGTTCTTTTGCATTAAGATTTCGTGCATCAACCCTAAACGCGCATGACAACCTCTGCTTCCCTCTGCGAAGGGCCTATCTTTTACTTTATGCTTGAGTCGAGGTGATCCTCACCTTCCCACTTTTTCATTTTATCCTTTGGCAAGCTCCTCGTGTTTGAAAGATCATGATACATATATCCAATTGGATGTAAGTTGGCATAGGCTATTATTGTTGACATAATCTAAAGGTGAATACATTGGGAGGCAACACAATAAGCCCCTATCTTTCTCAGTGTCCGGCTGAAACTCTATAACCACAAGTATTGAGTGAGTGTTAACACTTATAGGAGACTACGAGATAGTTGAGTATGTGAGCTTGCTGAAAAGCTCTATTATTGACTCTTTTTGATGTTACGATAAATTGCAATTGCTTCAATGACTGAGATTATAGTTTGTTAGTTCCCAATGAAGTTTATGAACCATACTTGACATTGTGAATTGCTTATTACTTGAGCATAAGAAATCATATGACAAAATCTATATATGTTGCTGTTATTAGAATGATCATGATGCCCTGATGTCCATATTTTATTTTTTTATCGACACCTCTATCTCTAAACATGTGGACATATTTCTCGATCTCGGTTTCCGCTTGGGGACAAGCGAGGTCTAAGCTTGGGGGAGTTGATACGTCCATTTTGCATCATGCTTTTATATCAATATTTATTGCATTATGGGCTGTCATTACACTTTATATCTCAATATTTATGGCTATTCTCTCTTATTTTACAAGGTTTACCATGAAGAGGGGGAATGCCGGAAGCTGGAATTCTGGCTGGACAAGGAGCAAACGTTGGAAACCTATTCTGCACAACTCCAAAGTCATGAAACTCCACGAAACAACTTTTTGGATTTATTAAGAATTTATGAGCGAAAGAAATAGGCCAGGTGGCCCACACCCTATCCAGGAGACAAGGGCGCCCCCCTATAGGGCGTGCTTACGGGATGAAACTCCGCCGCCACGAGGCGGAACCTTGGCGGAATCAATCTAGGGCTCTGGCGGAGCTGTTCTGCTGGGGACACTTCCCTCCGGGAGGGGGAAATCATCACCAACGTCATCACCAACGATCCTCTCATCGGGAGGGGGTCAATCTCCATCAACATCTTCACCAGCACCATCTCCTCTCAAACCCTAGTTCATCTCTTGTATCCAATCTTGTATCCAAAACCACAAATTGGTACCTGTGGGTTGCTAGTAGTGTTGATTACTCCTTGTAGTTGATACTTATTGGTTTACTTGGTGGAAGATCATATGTTCAGATCCTTAATGCATATTATTACACCTCTGATTATGAACATGATTATGCTTTGTGAGTAGTTACTTTAGTTCCTGAGGAGATGGGTGAAGTCTTGCTATTAGTAGTCATGTGAATTTGGTATTCGTTCAATATTTTGATGAGATGTATGTTGTCTTTCCTCTAATGGTGTTATGTGAACGTCGACTACATGACACTTCACCATTATTTGGGCCTAGAGGAAGGCATAGGGAAGTAATAAGTAGATGATGGGTTGCTAGAGTGAGAGAAGCTTAAGTCCTAGTTTATGCGTTGCTTCGCTAGGGGTTCATATGTGCCCATATGTTTAATGTTGTGGTTAGGTTTACATTAATACTCCTTTTTGTAGTTGCGGATGCTTGCAATAGGGGTTAATCATAAGTGGGATGCTTGTCCAAGTTAGGGCAGTACCCAAGTGCCGGTCCACCCACATATCAATAGCTTACCACCCCATCGGTGAAGTTGGTCGTGAAAATAAACTTGAGGCAGCCGACAAGCCATGATGGTCAGCATGGTGGGGGCACGCCATCGCTAGGGACATCCCAGGTTTCACTGGATCTTACTTAGGTCTTTAAACAAGGAATGTTTAACGAGGATGCATTTGATTGATTCCTATATGAAGAATAGTAGTGGATAAATGATAAATAATTTGATAAATCCAGCTTTATGATAAAAACAATATTATATCTTAACTCATGGTAAAACACCGGAAGTAGCATGGCATGCTGAAATTAGCATGCTAGTTAGATGAGTGTTTCATGCATAAAAAGAAGATGACATGTAAAATTTCCATACCTCCCTCCTAACATTATAAAGACGATTGAGAAATCAATTGGCATGTGCTAATATGATATATAATGTACCATCGGACAATTATTGTTACATTTGATTGGTACTCCAGTTCTTTTAATGTACGGAAATTTTGGAGGATTCCATCTGCTCAAGTGCATAGAAACAACACAACAAAGCCACCCTCCAAACCAAACTTACACATACCTATAGATATCAGAAGCAATTATATTTACCAAAAAAATTCTAACCTGAAGTTTGTCATTGCCTTTAAGCATCTATATGCCAATTGAATTGGTAGTAAATCATCGATATCCAAGGACCTAGAAAATCACGATGGATTCAAACCAAATAATTGGGGAAAGCAACACGCAACACATACCACCATAGGAAATATGCATCATGCATATGCCATATAACGTGGTGGGTATACTAGCAAGCCAGAAACAACACAACAAAGGAAAGAGAGTGGAGGAACGATGGGCAGAGGCAGAGCTAAGAGATGATGGGCGACAGATGAAGGATGGGGGGTGGTCCTGGACGGATGACGGGCGATGGGTGAGGGATTCCTGGATTGGGGGTATTCGGACAGCCGGACTATATACATTGGCCGGACTGTTGGACTATGAAGACACAAGATTGAAGACTTCGTCCCATGTCCGGAGGGGACTCTCCTTTGCGTGCAAGGCAAGCTTGGCAATTCGGATGTATAGATCTCCTTCTCTATAACCGATTCTATGTAACCCTAGCCCCCTCCGGTGTCTATATAAACCGGAGGGTTAGGTCTGTAGGACAGGAACAACAATCATAATCATAGGCTAGCTTCTAGGGTTTAGCCTCTACGATCTCGTGGTAGATCAACTCTTGTAATACTCATATCATGAAGATCAATCAAGCAGGAAGTAGGGTATTACCTCCATCGAGAGGGCCCGAACCTGGGTAAACATCGTGTCCCCAGCCTCCTGTTACCATTAGCCTTAGACGCACAGTTCGGGACCCCCTACCCGAGAACCGCCAGTTTTGACACCGACATTGGTGCTTTCATTGAGAGTTCCAATGTGTCGTCATGATAAGGCTTGATGGCTCCTTCAATCATCAACAATGCTACGGTCCAGGGCGAGGTTTTCCTCCCCGGACAGATCTTCGTATTCGGCGGCTTCACACTGCGGGCCAACTCGCTTGGCCATCTGGAGCAGATTGACAGCTACGCCCCTAGCCATCAGGTCAGGTTCGGAAATTTGAACTACACGGCCGACACCCGCGGGGACTTGATATTTTACGGATTCAGGCCTGCGTCAGGAGCGCCGAACAGCCACGACGAGTATGACTTAGATTGACACTCGGATGGTATTTGGACAATCGCACCTGCAGTTGCCCCAGCCTTTAATCTGGAGCAGATCGCGCTATCCAAGGACGGGTGGATGGACCCCGCCACGGAGGCCGCGCTCTCATCGACGTTGGAGCCAAACACACACTCCACCTCTAAGGAAATCTGTGTCACCGGGCCTCCGAACTTGTCTCCGGTCTTAGGTTCTGGACCACGTGCATCCGTGCCTATCGAATTCGATTGGGTAGCAATCATGGAGTTTACCTCCACGGATATATTTCAGCACTCACCCTTGGGTGACGTGCTAAATTCATTGAGGTCTCTCTCTGTATCAGGAGACTCTTGGCCGAACTATGTCTGGCTCGAGTGGGAAGCGGACGATGAAGAAATTTTTTACCCACCCACCACCCACTTAATAGCCACGGTCGATGACCTAACCGACATGCTCGACTTCGACTCTGAAGACATCGACGGTATGGACGACGATGCAGGAGAAGAACACGAACCACCGCCCACCGGGCGCTGGACAGCCACCTCATCATATGATATATATATATGGTGGATACCCCCAAAGAAAACAATGGCGATGAGGCAATAGAGGATAATCCCTTAGGGAAGCAATCAAAGCATGGACGTCATCGGTGCCGCTCTAAGCCCCGCCATATCAATACCAGCATAGGAGACGATAGAAATCCGGATGGTGCCGAAGACGAGTACAATCCCGACCAGCCTGACTTCGAGCAGGCCAAGCAGGAGGATGGGCAAGCTAGCCCAGATAAACAGGCAACGGATGGAGACTTGGAGGACGACAATTATATGCCTCTCTCCGAAGACGAGGTGAGCCTCGGCGACGCTGAATTTGTCGTGCCTGAGGATCCCGTCAAGAAGGAGCGCTTCAAGCACTGTCTTATAGCCAATGCAAAAAGCCTAAAGAAAAAACAGCAGCAGCTTCAAACTGATCAAAATCTGCTAACAGATAGATGGACTGAGGTCCTGGCAGCCGAGGAATACGGACTCGTGCGCCTAGCCAAAAGTTACCCAAAGAGCATGTTGCTACCTCAACTCAAGGAGAGGGCACTAGAGCCTACCCTACCAGCGCAGGACGAGGCTGATCGGCCACCTCACGGTCGAGACAAAGCAGCGCATCATCCCGAACACTAGCCCGCACCCTGCCGCCAATATACTACGGCCAAGGGCTACATGCAAGACCTGCGAGACATATTGGGAAACAAAGCAGGACAGTCAAGATCTATCTACGGATCGCGGGGGCGCGCCACAATGCGTGAAGATAATCGTCATGCCGGATACACTAAAAACAAGTCCAGTCGGGCCAAATACAACAGACCAGACTCATTCAAACTGCATCGAGACATAGCCCGGCATAGAGGCACCGCACACCCCTTATGCTTCACCAACGAAGTAATGGATCATGAATTCCTAGAAGGGTTTAAACCCGTAAACATTGAATCATACGAAGGTACAACCAACCCCGCAGTATGGATCAAACATTTCCTTCTCCACATTCACATGGCCCACGGTGACGATCTACATGCCATCAAGTATCTCCCACTTAAGCTCAGGGGATCGGCTCGACATTGGCTGAATAGCCTGCCGGCAAACTCCATTGGCAGTTGGGAGAACCTGGAAGACGCATTCCTTGACAACTTCCAGGGCACTTACGTGCGACCATCGGACGCTGATGACTTAAGTCACATAACCCAACAGCCTGGAGAGTCAGCCAGGAAATTCTGGACTCGGTTCCTAACTAAAAAGAACCAAATCATCGACTGTCCGGATGCCGAGGCCCTAGTGGCCTTTAAGCATAACATTCGTGACGAGTGGCTCGCCCGACACCTCGGCCAAGAGAAGCCAGAATCCATGGCAGCCCTCACGACAATCATGACCCGATTTTGTGCGGGCGAAGATAGCTGGTTGGCTCGTAGCAATAACACATCAAACAGTCCTAGTACATCAGAGGCCAGAGGTAGCAACGGCAAACCTCGACGCAACAAACATAAGCGTCACCAAAACAATAATGACGCCAAAGACATGACAGTCAATGCCGGATTCTGTGGCTCTTAGTCCAGTCAGTGGAAAAAGCCACTTCAAAAGAATAATTTGGGCCCATCTGGCCTGGATCGCATACTTGACCGCCCATGCCAAATTCATGGTACCCCAGGAACGGCATCCAATCGTACCAATAGAGAATGCTGGGTCTTGAAACAAGCCGGCAGGTCAGGCGTCGAAAACAAGGGGAAGGGATCTCCAAGCGGTGAAGACGATGAGGAGCACAGATCACCGAACAAAAGAGGGCAAAAGCAATTTCCCCCGCAAATCAAAATGGTGAACATGATAAACACCATCCACATCCCCAAACGGGAACGGACGTGCACTTTTTGGGACGTCGACTTAACGGAGCAAGTCGCCCCACAGTATAAAAATACGACCGATCACTTTCGATCGTATAGACCATCCGGCCAATACCAACCAGGGCAATTCAGCCGCACTTATCCTCGACCCAATAGTTTGCGGGTTCCATCGCATGCGAGCCCTTATGGGCGGAGGCAGTAGTCTAAAACCTGCTGTATCAGGACATAGTGCGCCAGATGGGTATCGATCGCTCGATGATCAAACCCACTAAAACCTCCTTTAAAGGTGTCATACCAGGTGTGGAGGCCGGTCGTATAGGCTCCATCACTCTGGAAGTAGTCTTCGGATCACAAAACATTTACCGTACCGAAGAGTTAGTCTTCGACATTATCCCTCTTTGTAGTAATCATCACGACCGCTGGGGC
This sequence comes from Triticum aestivum, assembly GCF_018294505.1. Classification (NCBI taxonomy): domain Eukaryota; kingdom Viridiplantae; phylum Streptophyta; class Magnoliopsida; order Poales; family Poaceae; genus Triticum; species Triticum aestivum. The sequence continues at coordinate 376,909,374 of NC_057798.1, forward strand.
GAACCGCGTTGGCTCAATTCAGCCTGGTACCACACTACGCCTATGGCAAGCTCAAAATGCCCGGCCCGCGTGACATGATCACAATTAAGGGCATAGCCGAACTCCACCTCGGCGCCGAAGAGTATACCGCCACTTTAACGACAAAAGCAGCGAGTGGCGCCTTTCAATCGAACCTTGATTCGACAGCCAAACTCAGGGACACTGATAAAGGAGTCCGAACTACTTCACGGCATGATAGCTCGGCTCGACCAGGGCTCAACTAAACACTTCGGCATAAATTGGGAAGGGCCACATCCCGTGGCTCAACTGCTCTGTGGCACACAAATGTTTCTAGCATTCTCTTTGCAGGGTCGCTTTCGCGTAGGATAGGACTGGCGACCGGGAATCAGCTTGGACGCGCAAGGGAATCCCTAGATATTCCCCTCGAAGACAATCCGGATACACTCTGGATCCGCACACAGCTCCTTCCTGCCTGATCTCAGCAGGTTCCTCCGTCACACTTCTTTTTATAAACTTACTTTTACTCATACGCCTAGACGTATTGCTCGAAATTTATATGACGCTTCTCTGCTATCATTTCCTATTGGCACCTTTCGTCATAACGGCATCCGTACATCGTGTCATGCCTTAAATACGCCAGGGGATTCATTGTACCCATAACATGGCACTAAAGTCCGACCACCTTCTCGGTCGTTCGGCACCCCAAACTTATAGCATTATATGCACCAGCTCTGAATCATGTCTTGGGTCAATAGTTGGGTTTGCCCGGCTCCCATGTTTTGGTACCTTACGTTCCGCTATATCGGCTAAGGTAGCGCTGGGAGAACTACTGCGATTGTGTCCTGGTTCTTCCGGACGAGCACCTCAGTAGAGAAAGCCGAAAACTAACTGTCATGATACGGCGAGAGCTGGTCAGCTGTTCAAGAGGTTGTAAAATCTTTAAAGATTTATTCCGCATAATGCCATAACCAATGCAGCATGCGATGGATCGGTTTTTCTCCCGATCATGTGCTTATAGAGCCCCTCGTGCGGTCTTCCGAACACCAGGGGCTGCGCCTACCATACTTTTGACGAACTCCTATGGCTAAGTGAGAGTGATAAAGCCCTATAGTCTGATTGCCTGGTTCGTTGCGCTGAACACCTCGTTCAAGGACCCAAAAATGGGAGAAAGAGTGCTCAGGTTTATCCCGAACACCCTCGTATTTCCTACGTGGGGGCAGAAGCCGACGACTGGCCAACTCTCAGGATTAATATATTTCAAAATGGCCGCACAGGATGAAACACTTTTACATAAACAGGCAATAAACAATAGGAATGAACTTGTTTAGCATTACAAAGGACAAGCACGACCGTACTCATGGAAATACAATGTCCTTTGTGCATTTCTCCGCCACAAGGCGGGCTCCTTTCAGGACACCATCATAATACAATTCGGGTTTGCGGTGCTCCTTCCCCTCCGACGGTCCCTCGGTCATTAGCTTCTCCGCGTCTAGCATTCCCTAGTGCACTTTTGCACGGGCAAAGGCCATCCGCGCTCCCTCTATACAGGCCGACCGCTTGACAACTTCGAGTCGAGGGAAGGCACTCACCAGCCGCTTCACGAGCCCGAAATAACTGCTTGGAATTGGCTCAGCAGGCCATAGCCGGACAATCAAATCCTTCATGGCTAGTTCGGCCGCCTTGTGCAGTTCAATCAGCTGCTTCAGCTGATCGGTAAATGGCACCGGATAATTCGGCGCCAAATACTGCGAACAGAAGAGCTTCTGCGCGATCTTCTTTTCGTCGGCTCGATAGAATTGGGCGGCATCAGATATGTTGCGTGGCAGCTCCACAAACACCCCTGGAGAAATTAGAATTCAATTTATCAACTTGATTTTCTCCTTTCACAAAATAAAGACCACTTTGTATGAGCAAAAGCCTTACCAGCCGCAATCTTCCTCGCCTCCTGAATTTACTTCAGAGCCCCTTGGGATTCTTCCCGAGCATCATTTGCTGTTTGGAGAGCTTGGGCGAGTTCGGATTCTTTCCCTGATAACCTCTGCTCCAAAGTCTCGCTTTTCTTCACGGCATTCTGAAGCTCTCGCTTAGTTTCAATGACCCTGGCCTCGTGTTTCTCGCGAAGAGCCTGCTCCGCGGCTGCCTTCCTTTCGGCTTCGGCCACAGCCTTCTTAAGCGCCTTAATTTCGGCCATCGCCCCTAGAGCACACAATACAAATACTTTCATCAGGCACACTTATTCATTTGTGCTGAACGGAACAAGGTTTCTGCATACCTCGGTTATCCTCCAACTGCTTCTTCACTAGGCCAAGTTCTTCTTTGGCCCGCTCCAGACTCTGCTTCAGTCCGAATACTTCTGCAGTATGAGAGGCGGCAGTCGCTACAGACGCCTGCTTATCAAGGAAGAGATATATGTCATCAACTGAGTCTTCTGCGAACGGAAATTTGATCCTCTGTCCGGTTCTTTCTTTGGCCAAACAGTGTATCAGGGGCTACTATCCATACTATGACAATCTTCAAAACCTCATAAAACATACCTCAAAGCCTTTTATAAGGCTGATGCAGGATTCATTCAGTCCACTTTCAGCGGACAGAATCTTCTCAATCACCGCACCCATAAGGCTGCGATGTTCATCGACGATGGAAGCACTTTTTAGCGCTGTCGATAAGCTGCCCTGCACCTCTGGTTGGACAGAGGTTGTCAGCGGAGCAGGCACGCCCCCACCAGCCGAGGGAGGCTGCCTGCCTAACTCTGGAGCCTTAAAGGTCTCTGGGACTGTTTCCGGCTGTGGGCCGAATTCAAGATCGCCCCCGTCGTCGACGCTCATAGGAGTCGTCGCTCCCATATATCCGGCCCCTGAAGTTTGGCCTCCCTAGTCTGGGTCCTTCTGGGAGGACACCTCGGTGTCATTCCTATGTTTAGGGGAAGGGGCCTTCGGGGGTGTATCGCTCTCTATGGCATCCGAACTCAATGAGTCCTCCAACGAGGATTGTTCGGTGCGGGACCTCGCCGGACTGCAAAATTATGGCGCAAATTAAAATATTATGCCTTAATAATCCTGGAAGCATAGGCACATTCGGATTTCGTGTACTCATGAGTTCACCAGGGGCTGGGCCCTGGGATCCCACTCCGGGCTGCTATCGGCAACAGTGGTGGATGCCTCTGGAAGGTTTTTTTCCTCTTAGGCGATTCGGCCTCCAAGGATGAGGAGGCCGTCCTTTTCTTTCTTCCCTTTACGTAGGATTCATCTTCCTCCTCCTCCCCGTCCTCTTCGGAGGAAGAATGGGCATTGGAGTCTTCGAATTTTGTGTCCAAAGCACCACGGCGACGAAGGCCGCCCCTAGTCTCCTTGGCCTCCTTCTCGGCCTTCTTCTCTGGTGCCTTGTAAGGCGTAGGGACCAGCATCTTTGTTAGAAGCGGGCCGGCCGGTTCTTCCGGCAATGGGGCCGGACAGTGGATCCGCCCCGCCTTCCTCGTCCAGCCCTAGTAGAATTATGGGAAGCATATTAAGCATCTTCCTTAGGATATGCGAATGAGACATATGAATTGTCGGACATGGCGATGACTCACTGGACTTGCAGGGCGGGACAGTTTGTACCCGCGGTCCTCGGCAGAGTCCGGCCACGATTTCCGTACTTAAAGAGCACCTTCCAGATGTCCTCATGTGAGGAACCATAGAGCACCCGTAGGGTCTGGTGCTCGGCTGGGTCGTACTCCCATAAATTGCAAGCCCGGTTCTGACAGGGAAGAATCCGTCGAACTAACATCACCTGGACTACATTGACGATCTTGATGTTCTTGTCTTCCATACCTTTGACGTGTGTCTGGAGTACCGACAGTTCGTTGGACAAAGACCAGTTCAGGCCCTTCTTGGGCCAGGACGTTAGCCGTAGGGGAGCTCCGGATCGGAAAGCGGGAGCAGCAGCCCACTTTTTGTTGCGCGGCTCAGTGATATAAAACCACTGCTGCTGCCACTCCTTGATGGAATCATTGAAAGTGCCTGTTGGCCATATGACCTTGGGCATCTTGCTCACCATGGCGCCTCCGCACTCAACGTGTTCGTCGTTTACTACCTTGGGCTTTACATTGAAAATCTTCAACCATAAGCCGAAGTGTGGCGAGATGCGGAGAAAGGCCTCGCACACGACAATAAACATCGAGATATTGAGGAAGGAATTGGGGGACAGGTCATGAAAATCTATCCCATAATAATACATGATGCCGCGAACGAATGGGTGAAGGGGAAACCCTAGCCCGCGGACAAAATGAGGAAGGAATACAACCCTCTCGTGGGGTTCTGGAGTGGGGACGATCTGTCCCGCCGTCGGAAGACGGTGGACGATTTTCTTGGCCAAGTACCCGGCCTCCCGAAGCTTTTTGATATCCTTCTCCTGGAGGGTAGAGGCCATCCATCACTACTGGAAATAGGGAATTTGCCATCAGCCAACTCTTTGTCGTATGCTAGCGGATGGCAAAGAAGGTCTTTACTGTCTGCTTACAAAAAACAGACGGCAAAGAACTGACACACGGTAAAGAACCTGATTGCCATCAACCAATTCTTTGCCGTCCGTTAGCAGACGGCAAAGAATCTTTGCCCTCTGCTGGCAGACGGCAAAGAGATGGGTGGGTCCAGTGGACGCCAGCGCTGTAACAGCCCACCAGCCTCACCTCTTTGTCGTCTGCTGGCAGACGGCAAAGAGGTGGGGCTGCCATCTGTTCTTTTTCCGCGAACGGCAAAGAAGAAGCGCATGTCGCGGATCGATCCCACGGACCCTCGACCCACACAGCCCCGGGCCCCACCCACGCTGCACACACACCCACGCCCAACCCACGCACACACACCCATGTTGGATCCCATCTCTCTCATCCTCCTCGATCCCCTTTCTCCACCCCACGCCGCCACCAGATTCCGGCGATCCTCGCCGTTCCCCACCGCCCGCAGACGGCAAAGAGGTGGGGCTGCCATCTGTTCTTTTTCCGCGAACGGCAAAGAAGAAGCGCATGCCGCGGATCGATCCCACGGACCCTCGACCCACACAGCCCCGGGCCCCACCCACGCTGCACACACACCCACGCCCAACCCACGCACACACACCCATGTTGGATCCCATCTCTCTCATCCTCCTCGATCCCCTTTCTCCACCCCACGCCGCCACCAGATTCCGGCAATCCTCGCCGTTCCCCACCGCCCAGCTCTCCTCCCCGAGGTCACCTCCCTACTCACCATCTCCACTGACCGATTTCTCTCCTCGCCCAGGAGAGCCACGCCCAGGCACTGGTGGTGGGGCACCGCGAGGAGGCCCCATCGGCGTCCAGCTGCTGCTGCTGCGGGCACAGCGACATGCTGGGGAGGAGCTACGTCGGGATGCTGCTCCTGCGCCGAGCTACTGCTGCTGCGGGCACGACAACGAGCCGGGGAGCAGCTGCTGCTGCGGGCGCGGCGTCTATCCTTTCCCCAAATCCCCATCTGATGCATCCCTCTCCAGCCTCAAGCTGCTGCCCTGAGCTCCCCTACAGGGCGGCGACACCACTCTGATTTGGAGTCACGCATGTGGCCGGCATAGCATTCTGGTCACCAACTGCCCTCCAGGTATTCTCTTCATTTGGTTAAATACTTAAATTAATGTGTCTTTCGTCAGCTTAGATGTAACAACTCATTGTTTCTTTCTCTGAATATGTGTACATTCAGAAGCAACTATGAACAACAGTTTCGTTCTTTGAATTATGCGTATTTTTAGGATCAGATGCTTAAATATCAGATGATGATTCTACATAGATACACTGGCTTTTGTATGACCTGAATAGAAGCAAATGAATATCATCAAAATTCTGATGTTAAGGAAAGTAAAACAGAGACGCCAGTTATTAACATGGGCAGAAAGAGTAGTTCTTGGCATCTTCCTCTCCCTCCTCACTTGTTACGATTGAGTAGCTGTTGTCAAAGGCCAATTATATCTGTGATGCTATGACGACTTAGATCTGGATGTTGGTAGTTACCTAGATGTAGGAGGAAACAAGAAAGACCACGCTACAACACTAAGTGGTGTAATTTCTGGTAGTTACCTAGCTTGAGCATGCAACTTGGATCCCTACCTATTAACTTTACAGTGTATATGCACTGAAATTTAACTGCATCTTATGTTCTTTTTTTTGTTGCTCTTGGCCATCCAATATGTTATCATTGTTTTTTCTATTTATTAACCCATAAGGTATCCTGGCCATTATTTGTCAGCAATTTTAGTTTAGAGCAACCTGCAGTTTATTTTCTATGGTTTCTACTATTATACATTAATTGCAAGCCTTTTCTGCTTACAAACTTGTCAGAGTCTTGACTTCTCACTATTTAGATACTGTGACATGAAAGAAAATGTTTTGCTGGATGGTTGGTTTATATCATCATCTTACAGCAGAACATTCGGCTATTTGACCATGCATACTTGACCGTGCTTTTGCTAAGTCTATAGGTGTGAGCTGTTTTGCTCGTGGACAATCTCATGTGTTGGATCTGCATTGGATGGCAAATAAGCGGAGTGGGAGCTTGCAGCAGCAGCTTTGACCCCTTCCCAATGAGCTGCAGGTCGTAGACGAGGTCCCGGCCGAGGTATCCCTCCTCTCATTCCTTCCCCTTTCTACCACCTAAGGAGTGATTATAGTGTATGATGCACAGAAGTTTCCAAAGTTCATGCTTAGTTGATATCTTTTGTTAACTGAATAGTTTGCTGTGATGAATCACTAGGTCAGTATAGCAAGGCGGCTCTTAAAAAAGGTCCCTTCTTTGATTATAAATCCTAAACAGATCATAAATTATGAGCAAAGAACCTTCCATGATCCCCATCACAGAGTTTTGTTTTTGTTCCCTTGCATTGATATGCAAAATATATGCATCGCTAACAATTTTGCGTTAAGTTAATTGTTTGTTGTGATGAATCATAAGGACGATATCCGAGTACGCTGGCTCTTGAAAAAGGTCTCCTTCCTTGATTATAGTAATTCCTAAACTGGTCATATAGTCTGGGCAACCTGCACAAATCTGAATTTATGTTTTGGAAAACCATATTTCCTGTTTAAATTCTACTATTCATTGCTCTATGCTTTAATATTGGGTATTAGGACATGATCATGCTCCTATGGTTGTTCTATTTGATAAGACTTGAACATGCTTATTTTAGTTTAGATATCCATCTATGCTACCGTTCTGTCCATTTGGATGTTATGCACTTACAATTATACATTATGTAAATCCATATTTCAGTTGCAATGTATAGCTTGATTCACACTTGTAGCAGGCATGCAAGATAAAAGAAAATAAATCTAGATCCTTACCCTTTCCCTTGATATATTCTCCTTGTTGAACAAACAAACAGTTTTCGATGAACTGACATTTCACCATTCTGCTGGTTGGATGCTTGTTGCCTATATTTAGAATAAGCGTAAGTGCTTGTATCTTGCTACTATGAAAGTGGTGATGTTTTTAATGAAGTGATGCAGGCTGCAGCGGCGTGCAACATGTATTCATTGCAATATTTTCATATTTGTGGATATTGGTTAGTATTTTGTGGTTGATGGCTGTAGCTGGCTTTTCCTCCTAAAATTTACATGTGGTGGGAAAAGAGTACACGTGCCATAAAATTCACTTTTTCTCCTAACAACTTATACTTAACACTTTGATCTTTGTAGAAAAAACCTTGCTGGGTCCGAAGTTGTCCAGATGCATGGTGAATGATGGCTGAGATATGGTGCGAAATGGAATAGAAAGAAAATTCTTGTGCCTGCAGGGAGCGGAACTGAATGTGATCGGGAGGTCACAGTCAAGAGAGTGATTCCTTGGCGTGCTACCAAAGGGAAATGGTGAGTTGTCACTTGAAACTATCATCTTCGTTCTCAATTTATTTATTTTAGCAAAGGCAAAATATTCTAGGTTCTGCTCTTCATTTAGAATATTAACAAGTAAATGATTTCCTTTCTTGTATATCTGACATTTCAGGCACTATCATGGAAGTAAAAGAGATGGCCATTTAATTAGGCTAGGCTCACAAGTAGCTAGATTTTTTTGTGTGAAGATGCATCAGTGATTTTTTTAGCAGTTTATAATGGTACTAGCCCCCTGTGCTTGTGGGTGCAGTTCCCTAATTGCAGAAAAATACCAGGTGCAAGTGTGGTGCTGGTTCTCTCCTTTGGCTCTTTGGTATTGGTTCTCTCCTTTGTCTCCTTGTAATATGTGTTGGATATGTGTTCATGGATATGTGTTGGATATATATGTGTTCATGACTATTGGTAACATGTGTTGGATATGTGTTCATGGCTATTGGTAACATGTGTTGGATATGTGTTCATGGATATATATATCTGTGTTTGATTTTCTGTGACAATGAATTGATATAAGAAGAAACATAATTAATGCCTATTTGGTCTCTTTGCCATCTGCCAACACATGGTAAAGAGCCTGCAGCATTTGCCGTCTACCAACAGATGGCAAAGAGCCATGCCCTTTGTCGTCTGCCAGCAGATGGCAAAGAGCCATGCCCTTTGCCGTCTGCCACTGACGGCAAAGGCCTCTTTGCCGTCCGCTGCAAAAAACAGACGGCAAAGAAGGCCTTTGCTGACCCTGTCTTTGCCGGAGCTATTTGTCGTCCGCCATCCCAGCCTTTGTCGTCCGCTATGGCTGATGGCAAAGTACCAGATTCTTGTAGTGCATTTTCCTCCTGCTCCGGATCCGGACATTGCCGGAAGACCTCTTTGGGTGGAGAAGATGAACGCTTGGGTGCTAGAGCTCGAGCGAAAGGGAAAGTATGAGAAGAAGGCGTGGGTGAGAAAGAGGGGTCCTTTTCTCTTTATAAAGGCGGCAGGAACCATGCACCTCCCCACTTGCCTGGTAAAACTCACTCGTTCTCCAAGCGCCATGATTGATGGTGCGGTTGGGTTACCCGCACCCGTATTGATGAGAATCCCGCGATAAGGGGACACGATCTCTGCTTCGACAAGACGTGCCCATAAAACCGCCTCGTGATATGTGCAGCAGCTGGTTGAGAAAAACGGTTCGAGTGATGACCGGGCCACGGTGTGATGTCACACTAGAAAAAGCTGTCGGTAGATTATATTTGTGGAATATTATGCTCTCTACGGTGGTATGTGGAATTTATTTTGTAGAGCCGGACACGATTCATGTGTTCGAAATTTATCTTGGAGTATTCGGAGATGGAACCCGCCTTGTAATGCTGAAGACAATCTACGTGCCGGACTCAGCGTCATTGAAGCCTGGTTCAGGGGCTACTGAGGGATTCCTGGATTGGGGGTATTCGGATAGCCAGACTATATACATTGGTCGGACTGTTGGACTATCAAGACACAAGCTCGAAGACTTCGTCCCGTGTCCGGAGGGGACTCTCCTTTGCGTGGAAGGCAAGCTTGGCGATTCGGATGTATAGATCTCCTTCTCTGTAACCGACTCTATGTAACCTTAGCCCCCTCCGGTGTCTATATAAACCAGAGGGTCAGGTCCGTAGGCTAGCTTCTAGGGTTTAGCCTCTATGATCTCATGGTAGATCAACTCTTGTAATACTCATATCATCAAGATCAATCAAGCAGTAAGTAGGGTACTACCTCCATCAAGAGGGCCCGAACCTGGGTAAACATCGTGTCCCCAGCCTCCTGTTACCATTAGCCTTAGATGCACAATTCGGGACCCCCTACCCGAGATCCACCGGTTTTGACACCAACAATGGACATGGTAGAGAACGGTCTTCACATGATGGTGAGGTGAGGTGAGGTGAAGTGAGACATGGAAGGGTAGAGAGCGAGTCAACAGTGGTGGATGTGAGGTAACCCTAGTCCCTTCAGGCAGCCATAGCAGTCATCGACCACCTCTAACCCCCACCGTGAGGCCCTATGTTCCATGGAGGCATAGGTTGCCAACAATGTTGCCATGACCAGCCAGGGGTTGCCGCTGTACCCTGTACTCGTCGCATCCAGTAAGAAGGAATAGTCGCAAAGTTGAAAATGGGGGCAAATAGGTGCTTGCCTCATGAACGAAGGAAAAATAGGTCGTGGCCGCCAGCACCTCCACTACACATCATGGATCGAGATTTCACCACAAGGTAGCCTCGGTCACAAAATCAGCCACCGCATCATTTATCCACCCTTTCCCACTCCCATATCGAGCAACAACATGTTGCACAAAAAGGGATGTATGCAAGCCACACACTCCTAGTAGATGGGCTAACCCGGGTAGCATGCATTACACAACGACGCCGGCGAAAGGGTCCCACCCACAACTAGAGGCCCGATTCAGCAAGATGCTCCATTTCCTGGGAGCTTACTAAATTTAGGAGATGCCGACCCTTAATTGCGTACAAGGAGATATTAGTCAAGGTGGCGATGGTTAGCCGGTACCCGCGTCCTCATGGGTAATTACTCTATTAGGGGACATGGATGTGCCAGCTTTAATGCACATGGGGAAGGTGGTGGGTCAAATACCTTACCTAGCGTGCAAGACGGGGATGAGATAGCATTACCCGTGCTCATTACCCGCCTTACCAGTGAAGGCCTTACACGAGGGCTCTAAAATTAGTAGACACCGGGTAGTGGGAAACGTTTTATCCTTGCAGGCGGCTATGGGGACGGGGATGGGAGTCCAACACCCGCCTGGATAATCCCCATTGCTAACTTGTCATGTTACTAGATCGATGAATGTGTTTTCAAGAATACTATGTTAGCAGTTTATCCAAGCACGGAAAACAAGATCAGTTTGTTAAAAGTTTATTTTACCATCATCTTTTTAAATCAAATTTCAGGACTAGTCATAGTTTGTTGAAAAAGATGTTGCTCAAACTCTTTTACATCATTTTTCATATGAAAGAGTTCTTCCACTTTATGTGAAACATGCAAACATACTGATACGTCTCCGTCGTATCTATAATTTTTGATTGTTCCATGCCCTACAACTTTCATATACTTTTGGCAACTTTTTATATTATTTTTGGGACTAACATATTGATCCAGTGCCCAGTGCCAGTTCCAGTTTGTTGCATGTTTTATGTTTCACAGAAACCCAATATCAAACGGAGTCCAAAAGGGATAAAAACGGACAGAGATTATTTTTGGAATATTTATGATTTTTGGGAAGAAAAAACAACGCGAGACAGTACCCGAGGGGGCCACGAGGCAGGGGGCGCCTCCCAGGGGGGCAGGCACCCCCTGACCCTCGTGGGCACCCGTAAGGCGGTTGCTGCTCTACTTTGGCCGCAAGAAAGCTAATTTTTGTAAAAATATCTAGGCGAAGGTTTCAATCCAATCGGAGTTACGGATCTCCGGATATAAAAGAAACGGTGCCAGGGCAGAATCGGGGAACACAGAAACAGAGAGAGACAGAGAGACAGATCCAATCTCAGAGGGGCTCTCGCGCCTCCAACGCCATGGGAGCCAAGGACCAGAGGGGAAACCCTTCTCCCATCTAGGGAGAAGGTCAAGGAAGAAGAAAAAGAAGAAGGGGGGCTCTCTTCCCCTTGCTTCCGGTGGCGCCGGAGCGCTGCCGGGGGCCATCATGATCACCACGATCTTCACCAACACCTCCTCCATCTTCACCAACATCTCCATCACCTTTCCACATCTATATTCAGAGGTCCACTCTTCCGTGACACGTTGTACCCTCTACTTAAACATGGTGCTTTATGCTTCATATTATTATCCAATGATGTGCTGCCATCCTATGATGTCTGAGTAGATTTTCGTTGTCCTACCGGTGATTGATGAATTGCTATGATTGGTTTAATTTGCTTGTGGTTATGTTGCTGTCCTATTGTGCCCTCCGTGTCACGCAAGCGTGAGGGATCCCCGCTGTAGGGTGTTGCAATATGTTCATGATTCGCTTATAGCAGGTTGCTTGAGTGACAGAAGCATAAACCCGAGTAAGGGGGTTGTGGCGTATGGGATAAAGGGGACTTGATGCTTTAATGCTATGGTTGGGTTCTACCTAATCATTAGTAGTTGCGGATGCTTGCTAGAGTTACAATCATAAGTGAATATGATCAAAGAAGAGAAAGTATGTTAGCTTATGCCTCTCCCACATAAAACTTGCTATCGGTCTAGTAAAGTAGTCAATTGCTTAGGGACAATTCCGCAAATCCTACCACCACCTTTCCACACTTGCTATACTTACTTTATTGCTTCTTTATCTAAACAGACCCTAGCTTTTATTTACATGCTCTTTATTATCTTGCAAACCTATCCAACAACACCTACAAAGTACTTCTAGTTTCATACTTGTTCTAGGTAAAGCGAACATCAACCGTGCGTAGAGTTGTATCGGTGGTTGATAGAACTTGAGGGAATATTTGTTCTACCTTTAGCTCCTCGTTGGGTTCGACACTCTTACTTATCGAAAGAGACTACAATTGATCCCCTATACTTGTGGGTTATCACATACCTGCAACAATAGAGTTTCTGTAGCGACCAGACCTCAAATGGTCATGTCTTTGTGCATCAGTGTCATCCCTGGATCGATAATGCTGACACGCATAGTACTCGAGGAATTATAACAGAGTTTCAATCACACACTTATTACATCGAGTCCTCATAAAGAGTATGATTACACAAAAATAGCATGGCTGAAGGCCATCTAAACTAGATAACTGCAGAAGCTTCGAAGGTAACTGAGTCCATCAACTCCAACGGCATAGTTGTGTGCAAAACAACGACCTATCGCACCTTATTTGTCGTCTGAGTAGTCTGCAACATGAAACGTTGCAGCCATGTAGGTCAGCACATTGAATATGCTGGCAAAATTACACTGTAAAGCAATGAAATGCAAGAATTATATCTACATGCAATATTTGGCTGGTGGAAGCTGTAAGTTTATGATTTTGCATAAAGCTATTTTTTCCCTACAACAAAGGAATAAATTTATTTAACTACTTCCATGTTGCCCTTTATTTGAGAAGGTAACCCCAACTCAAATCCCAATTAAAAGTATCATCATTAACCCAACAAGTTCATTAAGTAAAATGATGAGATCACATCAATAGATTCAAGTACTAGATACTCAAGATGTCCATAATCGGGGAAACGGCTAACCATGATTAGTTTATACACTCTGCGGAGGTTGCGCACTTTTCCCCACAAGACTCGACTGTAACGCCCTCCATGCGGCTATATCTCCCACGTGTCGAAGCACGACTTAGAGGCATAACCGCATTGAAAGCAATGTCGCAAGTGAGGTAATCTTCACACAACCCATGTATACATAAGGGAAAGAGATACATAGTTGGCTTACAATCGCCACTTCACACAATTACATGAATAAAGCATTACATCATCCAGATACAATCAAGGTCCGACTACGGAACCAAAATAAAAGAAGAACCCCAAATGCGACAAAGGTCCCCGATCGACCCCAACTGGGCTCCACTACTGATCAACTAGAACGAAAACAACACAAAGGGCAAGATCTTCATCGAGCTCCTCCTTGAGCTTGGTTGCGTCACCTGCTCGGTAACATAGGCACCTGCAAACTGGTTTTGGAAGTATCTGTGAGCCACGGGGACTCAGCAATCTCGCACCCGCGAGATCAAGACTATTTAAGCTTATAGGAAGGATGGAGTAATGAGGTGGAGCTGCAGCAAGCGACTAGCATATATGGTGGCTACAATCGCAAAAGAGAGCGAGAAGAGAAGGCAAAGCACGGTCGAGAAACTATGATCAAGAAGTGATCCTATAGCAACCTACGTCAAGCATAACTCCAACACCGTGTTCACTTCCCGGACTCCGCCGGAAAGAGACCATCACGGTTACACACACGGTTGATGTATTTTAATTAAGGTCAACTTCGGGTTTTCTACAACCGGACGTTAACAAATTCCCATCTGCCCATAACCGCGGGCACGGCTTTCGAAAGTTCAATCCCTGCAGGGGAGTCCCAACTTAGCCCATGACAAGCTCTCACGGTCAACGAAGGAATAGACCTCCACCCGAGACGTTCCGATCAGACTCGGTATCCCGGTACAACAAGACATTTCGACAGGGTAAAACTAAACCAGCAACACCGCCCGAATGTGCCGACAAATCCCGATAGGAGCTGCACATATCTCTTTCTCAGGGCACACTCAGATAGGTCAAGCTACGAGTAAAACCAACCCTCAAGTTTCCCCGAGGTGGCCCCGCAGGCTGCCCAGTTCGGACCAACACTCAGAGGAGCACTGGCCCGGGGGGGTAAATAAGATGACCCTTGAGTCTGCAGAACCCAAGGGAAAGAAAAGGCTAGGTGGCAAATGGTAAAACCAAGGTTGGGCATTGCTGGAAGAGCTTTACTTAAGGCGAACTGTCAAGGGGTTCCCATTATAGCCCAACCGTGTAAGGAACGCAAAATCCGGGAACATAACACCGATATGACGGAAACTAGGGCGGCAAGAGTGGAACAAAACACCAGGCATAAGGCCGAGCCTTCCACCCTTTACCAAGTATATAGATGCATTAATTAAGTAAGATATATTGTGATATCCCAACAAGTGAACATGTTCCAACAAGGAACAACATCTCCATGTTCCAACAAGGAACAAACTTCAATCTTCACCTGCAACTAACAACGCTATAAGAGGGGCTAAGCAAAGCGGTAACATAGCCAAACAACGGTTTGCTAGGAATGGTGGGTTAGAGGTTTGACATGGCAATTTGGGAGGCTAACAAGCAAATGGTAGGCATCGTAGCATTGGCATAGCAAGAGCGAGCAAACTAGCATAGCAAAGATAGTAGTGATTTCGAGGGTATGATCATCTTGCCTGAAATCCCGCAAGGAAGAAGAACGAGTCCATGAAGAAGACAAACGGACGTAGTCGAACGAATCCTCACAACTCCGGAACGAAACCGAAGCTAACAAGAGAAGCAAACCGGAAAGAAGCAAACAACCATGGTAAACAAACATCACATAAACAAGTCATGATGCACAAACAAGTATGATGCATGTCCGGTTTAATGAGGCATGGCATGGCAAAGTGCAACAAATAATACTACAAATTAAGTGGAGCTCAATATGCAACGAGTTGCATATTGACGAAACACCACATCAATTATTTAGTTATCTCTCGTTTAAGCTACCCAACAATATTAACTGTTGTTAAACATGGCAAGAGGTGAAGCATAAATAAACTACACCATCTAAACAATTTAAATGGGGCCGGATATAAAAACAACAAATCCGGTAAATCCCCATATGCATTTAGCAATTTAATGCAACAACAAGTTTAAACATTTTAATTGTTGTTATCATGATGCGGATGACATATGCAAGTTTTATGCAATTTTTATGAAAATGTTGACAAGAGTATTAAGAAGCATTTGTCACCATGGCGGAACGAAAAGGGTGCCACGGCGGCGAAACAAAAATGGTGCCATGGCAACATATCCGAAAATGATGCCACGGCAACATATCGGTTCCGGTAGCTCACAGAGATACCGGTGCAAAAGGAAGGCGTGACGTGAGCGAGTCATGCAAGATGGTGGGGTGATCCCGACTTCCGGGTTCCCACGGGACGGTGGCACGGCAAAAGAGGGGCATCGCAAGGACAATTTGATCACAGAGCAAACGATGCATCTCATTCAACACATGCATTAGGTCACGGGCGTCGTCTCGGGGTTATACCTTCGAAGCGTGCGTTTTCGGAGCGGTTCGAGTTTCGTAGAGGAAGTAGTCGTTCACGAGACGTCGTCGGAAGTAGTTGTACTCGGCCGTAGCGGAAGTAGACGTTCTCGCGACGGTAGTGGAAGTAGTGGTACACGTTCGTTTTCGGAGAGGTACTTGACGAATCCAACATCTTCGGGGCGACGGTAGTGGTTCACGGACGTCGTGGAAGTAGTTGTTCTTGCAGCAGTCGTGGAAGTAGACGTTCACGTTTGGAGAGGAACTTGTCGTCACGGGGTCTTCAAGGGTCGATGGTACTTGGCGTGGAGGTAACCATCGGGTTGCCGTTTGTTGGAAAACAAGCTGCACCAGGGAAGATCAAAGCAGCGGCGGCAGGAACAGAGTTGGCCGAAAGGGACGGCTCAGGCAGGAGCTCCATAGCACAGCGATGGTGCCGACGGAGATGCAACAGGGGATGGGCGCGGAGGAGGCAAGAAGGCGCGGGAGAGGAGGCGGAGCTCCTGCAGGGTGCAGCCGCGGCGAGGGGGGGGAGGAAGGTAGAGGCCGGTGGCGCTGCAGCATGACGTCACGGCGGCCGGACGTCACGGCGGACGAAGCAGGGAGGCAGAGGAGCGGGACTCCGGCGACGAGGAGCAGTGGCAGAGCTTCGGGCTCGGCCGGCAGCAAGGTCAAAGGGCGCCGCGGGAGGCAATGGTTGCGGGCGTCCTCCTCTGCTCGAAGAAGAGGCCGAACCGGGCGGCAGCCATCCATGGTGATGTCGTGGGGCTCCTCGAGCAGGAAGAAGAAGCAGGGCGCGGCGGTGGACCTGGAGGTCGCCGTCGAGGCGGCTGGCCGCGCGAGAAGACGAGGCCGGGCGCTCCTGCTCGGGCCTCGGGAAGAGAGGGGGTGGCGGCTGTGCGGGTGGCGGGGCGGCGATGCAACAGGGCGGCAGCTCGGGAGAAGACGAGAGGGAGAGGATGAGGGGATCGGGAGGAGTTGGGGATCGGGCGCTGGGGCTCTCCTGGCGGCGCGAGGGGGAAAACGAGAGGGAGAAGGGAGTCGGGCTAGGGTTTAGGTTAGGGAGTGGGCTGCGGGAGGCCTTGGGCCAAATGGGCCTAGCTGGACACAAGTGGCGGCTGGGCTTCTCTCTTCCTCCTCTCTCTCATTTTCCCATTTAAAACAAAATAGAAAAAGAGAAAGAAAAGAAAGAGAAGGATAGGCAAAGAATTAGCACATGCAAATAATATTCTTGGACTCACAAAAATGCGCTAGTCCCAAGAAAAATGGAGTGGGCAAGATTGCAAGAATTAAATTCAAAGTCATTTGAATTTAATTTAAAAGGTTTGAACAAGGACTAGGATTTAGAAGAGTCCAAAAATGTTGAGAATTTAGGAGGAGCCTCGATAAATGGGAAAAGAAATGTTGGCAAAGTTTGGGGACCAAACTTGAAGTAGAAAGGGAGTGGGGATTTTTCGAGTGTGTTTTGGTGAATTCCAAAAATGGAATATTTACTATAGCTCTCTAAATATCGAGAGGATATGTTTTAAAGAGAATCACCATGTGAATTCCCTCGATTTAAATAGATCAAAAGATCTATGCATTTTATTTAGTTGAGTTTTAAAAATTAATGATATGATGGCATGATGACATGATGCAATGCACATGATGCAAGGATGAATGCAACAAATAAAACAAATCACACGACGAAACTCGGAATAGCTGGAAGTCTTCTGGAGCGTCGGTCTCGGGGCGTTACAACACTCCACCACTACAAGAGGATCTCGTCCCGAGATCTAGAATGGCACCGGAGGGAAAACGGAAGAGAAAAAGAAAGGTAAAACTAAGTTGCTTCTTCGACCAATGAGTGAAACCAAAGAACCTTTTGAGGTTGAAAAGTTGAAAGAAAGGACATAACAGAGTTGAACACAATTGAGAGCACTGCGGTAGAAAAGAGAAACAAGGAACACCATGTGAACCTTGGAGGTTGCAAAGCTATGGAAGACGAGTACCATGGACAAGAAGGAATTGGAACCACTCTGGTTGAAACGAGATAAACAAGGAACAAGGAAGATCAAAATCGGACAGCACTCCGGTTGGAAACAGATGCAAGACTTGATAAGATGAAAAAGAACTTGAAAGAAAAAGGCAGGACACTCCGGTTAAATGGATAAGCATGAAAAGAACACGATCCTCACGAATCGAGATGGTGAGTGAAAAGAGCAACGTCACAATGCCTCCGGAAGAAAGATTAGAAGATAGGTCATTGGAATAACAGAATGGAGGGGGAAATGGCAACTTCTGCCACAATTGAGCTTGGAAAGCACTCTTCCAAGAAGGTTACAACTGGGTTGTTGGGAAAAACCAACAACGAAACGAATAAGCTTGTAGTGGGCTTATGGAAAACATCTCAAAATTATGAGGTGACAACCGGCCACTAACGGAAACGATTGCTAGCTTTAGATCGACGAAGAGATGAACACTTCTTCCACCAAGATGATAAAGAGATAACTTGGATCATTGGCAAGCACCACAAATAGCAACATTCCCAATGGAAGGCTTTTAGGTGAAATATGACACAAGATAACTCCAACAACGAGGTTGATGGATTTAAAAATAACTCATTCTTAACAACATGTGAATCATGGAACATGAACTCAAATTATCAAGAATGACATAATACCACCTCCAAAGATACGGTTGAAAGAATTGCACTCTGGATAGCAAGATGAAGAAAACTTGAGCTCCTCGGAAAAGAATCTTGATGAACACTTCAAGAAGGAATATAAATCCTTGATGAACCCTCATGTAGAACCTTCATGAGAACTCCGGTAAACAAAAGGAATGAAAAGAAAGAGAAATTGAAAACACAAGGTGAAACCTTGTAATGATTTAGATGAATCTCCGTGATAATTAGAGCTTGGAACTCCGAGAAAAAGAGAAGATGAAACAAATGAAACCGAGAATTTTAAGGGCCTCCGGAATAAAGAATTAATCACTTGGATGAACAAGAATAAGAATTATGTTATGCTTATCCTTCACCAATTAAATTGATGACAATCAACGGATTTGGCATACTACTTATTCTCGTAGAAAGGATTAAAAGAGATATAGCGTAAACTTGAGAAGGTCTTCAACGAACCACCGGTAGGATTGGAACAACAAATGAATTGATATGATGAACAAGGAAGAGAGATCTTGAAAGAACCACCGTAAGAATTGAAAATGATTGAAGTAGGGGTGCATCACCGGTAAGAATTAGCAAATGAACGAAGGTGCTTGAGAGGATTTAGATACATGAGAGCGCAGAGATCACGAGCTGATTAAAGATCACTTGCACGAAGCATCGGTAAAATTGAAGAACGTGAGCTGAAAACTGAGAATGAATAATATTTGAAAAGATGGATTCCGGATAAAAAATTGAGAACACTCTTGAATATCTCCTGATGGGTGAAAAAGATTCTCACAATCGAAAACAATTATGAGAGGATGGCAACAAGCTAGCACCATGAATCTTGAAGAGAATAGAGCAAGATTAAAGAGAAACTCTTCTTCGGTCTTCAAATGATGAGAATGACAACGAGAAACACCACCAAGAATTATTGAGGCACACCGGAAGAATCAAAAGCGAAGAGGTTGAGCCAACTATGAAAAGAATTTGAAAGATCTTGGAGAAAAAGCATTTGACTGATGATAACTCATTCTTACGTCAAACTTGGAGAAGAATTTAGGATAGCTCTGGGAAAATAGAAGAGTCAGGTAAGATCCTGGGAAAAGACCTGTGGGTTAGGGCCCACTCAAAAGAACACCGTTGAAAATATTTAAAAGAGATGTTGCACCGGTTGAATTAAATGACTTGAATGAGATACCAATCTCGAAAGAGCTTGAACGAATGCAGAGTGGAAACACGAATCTTCGAGATATCTTGAGCATTCCAGAATAATTGAATAGCGAGAGATGGATGATTAAGAGGTGCACCGGCACGAGAAAGCATTTGACACGAGGAAAGGAATATTATCAACACTGAAAGCTTGAATTGGATCCACCGGAGAAGAAAAGAACGAGGAATGACGAACTTGAAGCTCCATTAGAATCTTCATGAGAATCACCGGATAAGAACATTGACGGAAAAGAATGGATAAACTTCACAAAAATAAAAGGATACTTGGTAAAGAAATCTTAGTCCTTGAGGAAAAAGGGTGGGTGGGCGGGAAAAAACAAAGGCAACTTGGAGACGGATGAAACAACACCGTTGAGAAAACATAGAATTGATCTTGCGGATGGGGAGAATGATCGGATCCACTTGAAGAGAGACACACTAGTTGAAAAGGATTGGCAAGACAATCTCGATGATCAAGAAGGATTAGTATTCACATAGGAATATGAGAACACCATTTGGAAAAGGTATGGAATCAACATTTGACTTCGAAGCAACTCGAATACCACAACTCAAAACAAAACAAAGGATTGGCTTGCAAAATAAGCCAGAACAAAACATATGATAGAGATTTCGTCCGAAGTTTTCGTGGTGGGGCCTACACGGGCTCAATCGTACAGCACCATCATGTACAAGGCAGTGCACATGACATACGAAGCGTCCCCGAGTCGGCATAGCCAAGGACTCTTTAAGACACAACGAGACCACTGTAAAATCGACCGTGAATAGGCGGACCACTAGACGTCGAACCCCAATTTCATATCATACATCCGTCGGAAAGATATCCTAAGAGCTACTTCAATTCCCACCTATGAAACTCCCGAAATTTTCCGGTTATGCAATCAGGTGTTGGGGATACAGGGGAAGCATAATATCTCACCCAAAACTAACAAATCCTACATCCAGCTGTATCCATCCTTCAACACATAACCAAGAAACCTTCGGAAATCGTCTACCTCAACCTTCGAAAAGCATCCGTTATACAAGTCATGGCAATACTCCCGTACTCACCTCAGTACTGGGTTATCGGGGTTATCTCACCAACAACTGCATAAAAGAGATTTTCGATGTCGGCGTACTAAACTCAGGTATTCCAGAACTGCAACGATAAAATTATGACGACAACACCTCAGAGCTCAACTCCCCGGGACACTTCCACTAAACCCCTGACAGGAGGCACCAAGACAATGTTCTCATCATAAAACCATCGGAACGATTCCAAGATACCCGCGTGATCCTAAAAAAATTTTAGTGAAATTTGAGAAGAGAAGAGTCAAAACTCTACGTCAGGATGCCTTACCAGAGCGATGAAGAGACTGGGGAGTAAAAAGAATTCCTAACTCTCCGATATATAATCCTAAATGACTCAAAACATTTTTCTAGACACAACTCGGCCGCTAAAAACGATCAAGCAATGGGGCTCCTAAGGTCGGGGAAGGCTCTGATTACCAACTTGTAACGCCCTCGATGCGGCTATATCTCCCACGTGTCGAAGCACGACTTAGAGGCATAACCGCATTGAAAGCAATGTCGCAAGTGAGGTAATCTTCACACAACCCATGTAATACATAAGGGAAAGAGATACATAGTTGGCTTACAATCGCCACTTCACACAATTACATGAATAAAGCATTACATCATCCAGATACAATCAAGGTCCGACTACGGAACCAAAATAAAAGAAGAACCCCAAATGCGACAAAGGTCCCCGATCGACCCCAACTGGGCTCCACTACTGATCAACTAGAACGAAACAACACAAAGGGCAAGATCTTCATCGAGCTCCTCCTTGAGCTTGGTTGCGTCACCTGCTCGGTAACATAGGCACCTGCAAACTGGTTTTGGAAGTATCTGTGAGCCACGGGGACTCAGCAATCTCGCACCCGCGAGATCAAGACTATTTAAGCTTATAGGAAGGATGGAGTAATGAGGTGGAGCTGCAGCAAGCGACTAGCATATATGGTGGCTACAATCGCAAAAGAGAGCGAGAAGAGAAGGCAAAGCACGGTCGAGAAAGTATGATCAAGAAGTGATCCTATAGCAACCTACGTCAAGCATAACTCCAACACCGTGTTCACTTCCCGGACTCCGCCGGAAAGAGACCATCACGGTTACACACACGGTTGATGTATTTTAATTAAGGTCAACTTCGGGTTTTCTACAACCGGACGTTAACAAATTCCCATCTGCCCATAACCGCGGGCACGGCTTTCGAAAGTTCAAATCCCTGCAGGGGTGTCCCAACTTAGCCCATGACAAGCTCTCACGGTCAACGAAGGAATAGACCTCCACCCGAGACGTTCCGATCAGACTCGGTATCCCGGTACAACAAGACATTTCGACAGGGTAAAACTAAACCAGCAACACCGCCCGAATGTGCCGACAAATCCCGATAGGAGCTGCACATATCTCTTTCTCAGGGCACACTCAGATAGGTCAAGCTACGAGTAAAACCAACCCTCAAGTTTCCCCGAGGTGGCCCCGCAGGCTGCCCAGTTCGGACCAACACTCAGAGGAGCACTGGCCCGGGGGGGTAAATAAGATGACCCTTGAGTCTGCAGAACCCAAGGGAAAGAAAAGGCTAGGTGGCAAATGGTAAAACCAAGGTTGGGCATTGCTGGAAGAGCTTTACTTAAGGCGAACTGTCAAGGGGTTCCCATTATAGCCCAACCGTGTAAGGAACGCAAAATCCGGGAACATAACACCGATATGACGGAAACTAGGGCGGCAAGAGTGGAACAAAACACCAGGCATAAGGCCGAGCCTTCCACCCTTTACCAAGTATATAGATGCATTAATTAAGTAAGATATATTGTGATATCCCAACAAGTAAACATGTTCCAACAAGGAACAACATCTCCATGTTCCAACAAGGAACAAACTTCAATCTTCACCTGCAACTAACAACGCTATAAGAGGGGCTGAGCAAAGCGGTAACATAGCCAATCAACGGTTTGCTAGGACATGGTGGGTTAGAGGTTTGACATGGCAATTTGGGAGGCTAACAAGCAAATGGTAGGCATCGTAGCATTGGCATAGCAAAAGAGCGAGCAAACTAGCATAGCAAAGATAGTAGTGATTTCGAGGGTATGATCATCTTGCCTGAAATCCCGCAAGGAAGAAGAACGAGTCCATGAAGAAGACAAACGGACGTAGTCGAACGAATCCTCACAACTCCGGAACGAAACCGAAGCTAACAAGAGAAGCAAACCGGAAAGAAGCAAACAACCATGGTAAACAAACATCACATAAACAAGTCATGATGCACAAACAAGTATGATGCATGTCCGGTTTAATGAGGCATGGCATGGCAAAGTGCAACAAATAATACTACAAATTAAGTGGAGCTCAATATGCAACGAGTTGCATATTGACGAAACACCACATCAATTATTTAGTTATCTCTCGTTTAAGCTACCCAACAATATTAACTGTTGTTAAACATGGCAAGAGGTGAAGCATAAATAAACTACACCATCTAAACAATTTAAATGGGGCCGGATATAAAAACAACAAATCCGGTAAATCCCCATATGCATTTAGCAATTTAATGCAACAACAAGTTTAAACATTTTAATTGTTGTTATCATGATGCGGATGACATATGCAAGTTTTATGCAATTTTTATGAAAATGTTGACAAGAGTATTAAGAAGCATTTGTCACCATGGCGGAACGAAAAGGGTGCCACGGCGGCGAAACAAAAATGGTGCCACGGCAACATATCCGAAAATGATGCCACGGCAACATATCGGTTCCGGTAGCTCACAGAGATACCGGTGCAAAAGGAAGGCGTGACGTGAGCGAGTCATGCAAGATGGTGGGGTGATCCCGACTTCCGGGTTCCCACGGGACGGTGGCACGGCAAAAGAGGGGCATCGCAAGGACAATTTGATCACAGAGCAAACGATGCATCTCATTCAACACATGCATTAGGTCACGGGCGTCGTCTCGGGGTTATACCTTCGAAGCGTGCGTTTTCGGAGCGGTTCGAGTTTCGTAGAGGAAGTAGTCGTTCACGAGACGTCGTCGGAAGTAGTTGTACTCGGCCGTAGCGGAAGTAGACGTTCTCGCGACGGTAGTGGAAGTAGTGGTACACGTTCGTTTTCGGAGAGGTACTTGACGAATCCAACATCTTCGGGGCGACGGTAGTGGTTCACGGACGTCGTGGAAGTAGTTGTTCTTGCAGCAGTCGTGGAAGTAGACGTTCACGTTTGGAGAGGAACTTGTCGTCACGGGGTCTTCAAGGGTCGATGGTACTTGGCGTGGAGGTAACCATCGGGTTGCCGTTTGTTGGAAAACAAGCTGCACCAGGGAAGATCAAAGCAGCGGCGGCAGGAACAGAGTTGGCCGAAAGGGACGGCTCAGGCAGGAGCTCCATAGCACAGCGATGGTGCCGACGGAGATGCAACAGGGGATGGGCGCGGAGGAGGCAAGAAGGCGCGGGAGAGGAGGCGGAGCTCCTGCAGGGTGCAGCCGCGGCGAGGGGGGGGGGAGGAAGGTAGAGGCCGGTGGCGCTGCAGCATGACGGCACGGCGGCCGGACGTCACGGCGGACGAAGCAGGGAGGCAGAGGAGCGGGACTCCGGCGACGAGGAGCAGTGGCAGAGCTTCGGGCTCGGCCGGCAGCAAGGTCAAAGGGCGCCGCGGGAGGCAATGGTTGCGGGCGTCCTCCTCTGCTCGAAGAAGAGGCCGAACCGGGCGGCAGCCATCCATGGTGATGTCGTGGGGCTCCTCGAGCAGGAAGAAGAAGCAGGGCGCGGCGGTGGACCTGGAGGTCGCCGTCGAGGCGGCTGGCCGCGCGAGAAGACGAGGCCGGGCGCTCCTGCTCGGGCCTCGGGAAGAGAGGGGGTGGCGGCTGTGCGGGTGGCGGGGCGGCGATGCAACAGGGCGGCAGCTCGGGAGAAGACGAGAGGGAGAGGATGAGGGGATCGGGAGGAGTTGGGGATCGGGCGCTGGGGCTCTCCTGGCGGCGCGAGGGGGAAAACGAGAGGGAGAAGGGAGTCGGGCTAGGGTTTAGGTTAGGGAGTGGGCTGCGGGAGGCCTTGGGCCAAATGGGCCTAGCTGGACACAAGTGGCGGCTGGGCTTCTCTCTTCCTCCTCTCTCTCATTTTCCCATTTAAAACAAAACAGAAAAAGAGAAAGAAAAGAAAGAGAAGGATAGGCAAAGAATTAGCACATGCAAATAATATTCTTGGACTCACAAAAATGCGCTAGTCCCAAGAAAAATGGAGTGGGCAAGATTGCAAGAATTAAATTCAAAGTCATTTGAATTTAATTTAAAAGGTTTGAACAAGGACTAGGATTTAGAAGAGTCCAAAAATGTTGAGAATTTAGGAGGAGCCTCGATAAATGGGAAAAGAAATGTTGGCAAAGTTTGGGGACCAAACTTGAAGTAGAAAGGGAGTGGGGATTTTTCGAGTGTGTTTTGGTGAATTCCAAAAATGGAATATTTACTATAGCTCTCTAAATATCGAGAGGATATGTTTTAAAGAGAATCACCATGTGAATTCCCTCGATTTAAATAGATCAAAAGATCTATGCATTTTATTTAGTTGAGTTTTAAAAATTAATGATATGATGGCATGATGACATGATGCAATGCACATGATGCAAGGATGAATGCAACAAATAAAACAAATCACACGACGAAACTCGGAATAGCTGGAAGTCTTCTGGAGCGTCGGTCTCGGGGCGTTACATCGACCGCATCCATGATCGGATGATCGAGACGTAGTCTTTCTGAAACATTAACTCTCTACTCCGGGCGGACCGGTACACCTACTTTCCCCTACATCTGCTAGTCCACCTCTTCAAGAGCTCACGCAACTTACTAAACTATGCAAGAGCCCATAATGGCTTGTGGTTGCACACGGCAGTTTCTAGCATGAATAATCTTATGATCCCTTTGAGCCTGGGTGGCATTCCATACGAAAATCACACTGGTACTCCGGGATTTCCAAAATCAGGCAACACTGGGTTCCCCAGGTGCCTCAACCTATCCACCCAGATGTATATTAAAGTTTTCACCTTAATGTTATCCATGATTAATTAACTCTCAAACTTCCATGTGTATATCATGATCCAATCCCTGTCTACGAGCATGGCTAAGCAATAAATAAGCATAACGTATATTCCCGGGGTGATCAAAAGGTATTAGGTTCCTACCTCAAGCACTACAACCAAAACCACATGTTCCCAATCCTACTCATGCAAATATTTGATGGCATAACTAATGCATAGTAAAAAGTGGGTATAAAGGAGTATGATCAAAGTGTAAGTTGCCTTGCTGACGATCTGCAATCTCTAGAGATTCGTAGTAACAGGCTTTGCACTCAGGGTAATCTAGCGTAGACAAATAGTAGCATACATAAGCAATCACTCAAACGAAACAACGAGAAAATCGAGAAAAGATCCAAATTGAACACGAAACAAGCAAACGGCTTAAACTAACAAAAGTCAAACCTAACAGCATTATTATCATGTGGATTAGATCTTACAGTAGGTACAAGTGATTAGCTATGATATAAAAAAAATCAACTCAAACGGAGCAACGAAACTCAAAATACGAACAAAACAAGATCATTTACTAATCTGGACTAAACTCAAATTTTACAGTATTTAAACTATGTTTAAGTTGGTTAACTGGAAAGAACAGAATGATACGAAGATTTAGGCGCTAGTTTCATCTAATTTGGATAAACGAGTAAAAAGCTATGCTAGTTTAAAGATCAGCGGCTAAATCGCGATAAAACTATTCGCGGATAGGTCCCTCGCCGAAAATAAACTAAAAAGAAAAATACTACGGCGCGAACGTTCGCTAACAGAACATATCTAACGAATATTGTTCATTAAAACTAACGAACAAACGGACGTTCGTTATAGTAAAACCCTAACAAAAAAACTGATCTAAAAAAAGAACCGGGCTAAACCGGAAAAAAATGGGGCGGGTTGACGGTTTACCGGTTAACCGGAACAAACCGGTCGACGGCGGCGGTGGCTCCGATCTACGGCGGCGGCGTGCTACGGCGCGGGGCGGCACAGGGCTGCGGGGCGAGGTGGCGGCGGCGGCGCGAGGCTGAGCGGGTGGCGGTGGGCGGCGGCGCGGTTGCGGCTTGGCGAGAGGCGGCGGGGTCCTCAGCTTATATAGGGGTCCGGGGGAGGCGAAACTTGGAGGAGGGGGCGAGGCAAGGCGGCGGCGGCGCGGGTCCGAGCCGGACTCGTGTCGGGCGGCGGCTGGAGTCCTCCCGCTCGGGGCAACGGGCGGCGCGGCGCTGGGCTGGCTGGGCTTCGGCCTAGTCGGTCCGAGAGAGATTTTTTTCTAATAAATTTCGGCCAGAAGAAAAATCCTAATAAAAAATATAAAAATATTCTAAAAATTCCAGAAACAATTTTCACCGTCCAAACCTAAAATTTAGGACAAGATGAATATTTTTCTGGACTAAGATGCAATTTTCAAAAATGTAATATTTTTCTAATTCAAATAAAATAGCAAATAAAATACCAATAAAATCATAATTTGATTTTAAAATTCTGTCTCCAATATTTCTCTTGTGTTGAAGAAGTCATACTATCTTCTCTCATACATATTTATATTGGAAATAATTGGAGAGAAAAAAATAACAAAATCAAATTAATCCTTTCTTAAAATTTGAATTAATTCAAATATGAATTTTGTGAAACCTCCAACTCTCTCCTTGGGTCCTTGAGTTGCTTAAGATTTCTAGGATTACAACAAAATTCAAGAATAAATATGATATGCATATGATGATCTATGTATAACATCCAAATTGAAAATTGGGATGTTACAAACCTACCCCCCTTAAGATGAATCTCGCCCTCGAGATTCGGGTTGGTCAGCAAGAAGGTTTGGGTGGTCTCTACGGAGATCTTCTTCCCGCTCTCGGGTGGCTTCCTCCTTGGTATGGTGGCTCCACTGAACTTTGCAAAACTTGATAACCTCGCCGCAAGTAACTCGACTAAAAAACTCAAGAATGTTGACTGGCTTCTCTTCATAGGTCAAATCACTGTCTAACTGAATTGCTTCCAATGGCACTGTATCTCTTAGAGGAATATCAACCATCTCTGCGTGGCACTTCTTCAACTGGGAAACATGAAACACATCATGAACTCCTGACAATCCTTCTGGCAATTCCAGCTTGTATGCAACTTCTCCCATGCGTTCCAAAACTCTGTATGGTCCCACAATACGTGGTGCTAGCTTTCCCTTGACTCCAAAACGCTTAACTCCTCGAAGTAGGGACACACGAAGATATGCTCTGTCATCGACTTCGTAAACTATCTCCTTGCGTTTAGTATCCGCATAAGTCTTCTGCCTAGACTGGGCTACCTTGAGTCTATCGCGAATCAACTTAACCTTCTCTTCTGAGTCTTTGATTAAATTGGGTCCGAACAACTATCGATCTCCAACTTCATCCCACAATAACGGTGTCCTGCACCTCCTTCCGTACAAAGCTTCGAAAGGGGCCATCTTCAAACTAGCTTGATAACTATTGTTATAAGAAAACTCTACATATGGCAAATTTTCATCCCTACTAGATCCATAATCTAGCGCACAAGCTCTCAACATGTCCTCCACAATCTAATTGACTCTCTCGTCTATCCATTTGTCTGTGGATGAAAGGTTGTACTAAACTCTAGCCTGGTACCCAAAGTTTCATGCAACTGATTCCAAAACATTGAAGTAAACTGGGTTCCTCTATCTGATAAAATGGTCCTCAGAACTCCGTGCAGACATACGATTCTGGTCATGTATATCTTTGCCAACTTAGCACTCGTATAGGTGGTCTTCATCGGGATGAAATGAGCTACTTTCGTCAAATGATCGACTACAACCCAAATAGAGTCATAGCCTGAATGAGTTCTGGATAATCCAGTAATAAAATCAATGGCAAGCTTATCCCACTTCCATTCGGGTATCGGTAATGGTTGTAGCAATCCGGCTGGCTTCTGATGCTCTGCCTTGACTCTCTGACATACATCACATACTGCTACATACTTGGCAATATCCTTCTTCATTCCTGTCCACCAGAAACTTTCCTTCAAATCCAGATACATCTTAGTGTTTCCTGGGTGAACCGAATATGGTGAATCATGGGCCTCCTGCAGAATCAACTTCCTGATCTCGGGGTCATTAGGCACATATATGCGATCCTCAAACCATAAAGTGTCGTGCTCATCTTCACGAAATCCTTTAGCCTTTCCTTTACTCATCCTTTCCTTTATCTCTGCAATCTATTTGTCGGTCTTGTGGGCTTCTCTGATCTTACCCAAAAGAGTGGATTGAATTTCTAATGCTGCTACATAACCTTTCAGAACTATCTCCAAGCATAACTCTCAAAGATCATCTGCTAGCTCCTTAGGTAATCCTCCGGCTATGAGCGTGTTAACATAACTCTTGCAGCTGAACGCATCTGCTACGACATTGGCCTTTCCGGGATGATAGTGCAATTTCATATCATAATCCTTGATGAGCTCCAACCATCTCCTTTGCCTGAGATTTAACTCCTTCTGCGTGAAGATGTATTTCAAACTCTTGTGATCTGTGTATACATCACAATGATTTCCGATAAGAAAATGTGTCCATGTCTTTAGTGCATGCACTATAGCTGCTAATTCCAAATCATGCGTAGCATAATTCAGCTCATGAGGTTTGAGATGTCGTGAGGCATATGAAACAACTCTTCCTTCCTGCATAAGTACAGCTCCAAGTCATCGCCGTGAAGCGTCGCAATATAATTGGTAATCCTTACGTTGGTCTGGGAGAATCAGCATTGGGGCTGTAACCAAACGTTTCTTCAACTCCTGAAAACTAGCTTCACACTCCTTAGTCCATTTAAACTTGGTGTCCTTCTTCAATAACTCTGTCATGGGCTTTGCAATCCTAGAGAAATTCTCAATAAACCTCCGATAATAACCTGCGAGTCCAAGAAAATTCCTGATCTCTCCAACTGATGTGGGTGCCACCCATTTAGTGACAGAGGTAACCTTGGTAGGGCCTACTGCTATTCCTTCTCCAGATATAACATGTCTGAGAAATCCAACTTCCTTTAGCCAAAACTCACATTTGCTGAACTTGGCATACAACTGATGTTCTCTGAGATTCTCAAGAACCAAAATCAAATGCTCCTTATGCTCTTCTTCATTCTTTGAGTAGACCAATATATCATCAATGAACACCACGACGAACTTATCCAAAAACTCCATAAACACCTTGTTCATCATGTTCATGAAATAGGCAGGCGCGTTAGTCAGACCAAATGACATAACGGTATACTCATATAGTCTGTACCTTGTGGTAAAGCTGGCTTAGGTATATCATGCTCTCGGATCTTCAACTGGTGATAACCTGATCGAAGATTGATCTTAGAGAAAACTTTAGCTCCTTGCAACTGGTCAAGCAAATCATTAATCATCGGCAGAGGGTATTTGTTTTTGATCGTCACCTCATTCAGCGCACGATAATCAACAACCATCCTTAAAGATCCATCCTTCTTCTTCACTTGAAGCACTAGGGCTCCCCAATGTGATGAACTTTGTCGAATGTAACCTTTCTCCATTAACTCCTTTATCTGTGTCTTAATTGCCTCCAGATCCTTTGTGGGCATCCGATACGGTCTCTTTGATATTGGTCTGGTGCCTGGCAATAGCTCAATCAAAAACTCGATGTCTCGATCCAGTGGCATGCCTGGTAACTCCTCTGGAAATACGTTGGGGTAATCCTTCACCACTGGTATTTCCTCCTATAGAACTCCTGATAAGGAATTTACTTGAGTCCTCCTCGGCGCATGCCGGGATACATACTTGATCCTCTTTCCTTCTAGGATGGTGAGAAGAATTGATTTACTAGCGCAATTGATGTTTCCTTCAAACTTGGATAGCCAATCCATTCCAAGTATCACATCCAATCCTTGTGATTCTAAAACGATTAGGTCAGTGGGGAAAACATGTCTACCTATGGTTAGTGGCAACTAATAGCATCCCCTACTAGCCATATAGTCCGCTCCTGGGGAACTTACTAACGTAGGTGACTGAAGGGCTACGGTTGGCAGGTTATACTTATCCACAAATCCCCTTGATATGTATGAATCCGATGCACTAGTATAGAAAAGAACAAGTGTGGTAAATGCATTAATCAAAAACTTACCGACAACTGTGTCGGGTTGATCCTCAATCTCCTCCACGTTGACGTGGTTCACCTGACCTTTGGTGAAGGGGTTGGGCTTCTTGACAGAACCTCCATTGCCATTTCCATTCTTTGCTTCAGGACATTCAATGGCATAATGTTCGGTCTTCTGGCACTTGAAACAGGTAATGTGGCTCAGATCCCTCTTGGCTGGTGTTGAAGAGTTCGAACGATTCTGGCTGCTGCTTCCTCCAGTCCCATTGCCATTCTTGGGGCCACTATGGTTATGCAAACTTGCTCCATTGTGCATATGTCCTCCATGGGTATCGCCTCTGTGGTTGTGGTTATGTCCTCCTGAGTGCGGGGAATAGCGGGGCTTCTGCTGAGCTCCTGAAGTGTACCTCCCCTGTCCATACTTCCTCTTACGATTATCAATCTCTTGCTGCTTGCCTTCAATCATGAGAGCCATGTCTACCAACTCCTGGTAGTTGTTGAATGTTGCCACCATCAACTGCATGCTCAGCTCATCATTCAGTCCCTCCAGAAACTTCTCCTGTTTAGTGGCATCTATAGCTACGTCATCAGGGCCATAGCATGCTAACTTGCTAAACTCATCCATATATTGGCCCACTGTACATCCTCCTTGGCGCAAGTTGCGAAACACGCGCTTCTTCATGCTCATAGCTCCTGCTGAAACATGGGCAGTGTGGAAAAGCCTGCTGAAACTGATCCCATGTAACCGTGTCAATGGGGTAAGTGGCTGTGAAATTCTCCCACCATGATGTTGCGGGTCCATCAAGCTGATGTGTGGCAAAATGCACTCTCTCCGCATCTATGCATCCTGTAGTGGTCAGTTCTCTTCCAATCTTGCGGAGCCAATCATCTGCAACAATCGACTCGATGCTACTAGAGAACACCAGCGGATTCAACCTGAGAAAGCGAGCTAGGTGATCAACAGGGGGTGGTGGTGGTGGGTTGTTGTTTGTTGTTGTTGTTGTTGTTGTTCTTGCCTTGGTTCTGGTTTTGAACTAGTATCTGCATCAAGGCTTTCTGCTGCTGGATCAACTGAGTGAGCTCCGGTGGGAAGGCAAATCCATTGTCACGTCTCGGGGGAATCTGATGGGTTAGAAGGGGTGAGAAAACATAATAGACTGAGGTCTAAGAGAGACTCACTACCCATAATGCTCATGAGAGAAACACAATTAATTTCACTTCATTCAATAGCACACAAGATCACACAATCGGTCTAACCTATGATTACAAACTCGATCATTGCTAACTACTTGGAGGAAAATACTACTAGTTACAATGGTGGTCATCTAGAAATTTTCATCAGAGGAAGACTCCATGATATCTGCTCCAGCTTCATCAACGTGGTCGTCATTGTTGTCATCATTTGCATCACTATCCGTGTTTGTGTCAACCAGGATGATGTAGTCCTCCAAACGAATCTCTGTTACTCGATTGATATTCTCCACTAATATTCCCATCTTCCTCTTCAGGTCTTCATGCTTCTCCAGTAGTACAGAAATCTCTTCCTCGTATCCATTGCATGTAGACTTGAGTTCCTCTTCTAGCTCGTTGTTTCTCTTCACCAATTTCTTGATCTTCTTCATGTGAATAATTTGTTGATTCTCTTGTCGACAAATATGATCTCCCATCTCTTGAATGTAGGCTGCAATTGATCCATCCCTCCTGGTACGAATCATCTCCCATTTGTCATCTTGGCGGCCACATATCTGGTAAATGGTATTCTCCAGCTCGTACACCTCACATATGCATCCAAAGGTGATATGCACTGCCATGCTCTTTCCTATACTCCAGCTTGGTGCTTCCACGTAGAAATTAGTAGGCTCCATTGTTGGCGCAAATGTCCTCCCAGGTATCCACACTTTGATCTTCGAGCGCTCCTCTTCTGGTACATATGTATAGAAAGTCCCCGTGAAGCTTGGTAGTCCGATGTTCAAATACTTAGTGACTTCCTTCAAGTGTTTTCCGGAAGGGGTGTCGTCATCCGGTTGAGTGAACTTGTCCCTGGGATCCGCCATCTATAGAGTAGAAAGAGAGGAGAATTAGAAATGAGTAGAGAAGACAAATCATGTGGCTCATTCTAGTGGTCGCGTCCTACAGTCAGCGTGTGCTCTGATACCATCTTGTAGCCACCAGACCTCAAATGGTCAAGTCTCTGTGCATCAGTGTCATCCCTGGATTGGTAATGCTAACATGCACAGTACTCGAGGAATTATAACAGAGTTTCAATCACACACTTATTACATTGAGTCCTCATAAAGAGTATGATTACACAAAAATATCATGGCTGAAGGCCATCTAAACTAGATAACTGCGGAAGCTTCGAAGGTAAATGAGCCCATCAACTCCAACGGCATAACTGAGTGCAAAACAATGACCTATCGCACCTTATTCGTCGTCTGAGTAGTCTGCAACATGAGACATTGCAGCCATGTAGGTCAGCACATTGAATATGCTGGCAGAGTTACACTGTAAGCAATGAAATGCAAGAACTATATATACATGCAATATTTGGCTGGTGGAGGCTGTAAGTTTACGATTTTTCATAAAGCTACTTTTTCCCTACAACAAAGGAATAAATTTATTTAACTACTCCCATCTTGCCCTGTATTTCAGAAGGTAACCCCAACTCAAATCCCAATTAAAAGTATCATCATTAACCCAACAAGTTCATTAAGTAAAGTGATGAGATCACATCAATAGATTCAAGTACTAGATACTCAAGACGTCCATAACCGAGGACATGCCTAACCATGATTATTTTATACACTCTGCGGAGGTTGCGCACTTTTCCCCACAAGACTCGACCGCATCCATGATCGGATGATCGAGACATAGTCTTTCTGAAACATTAACTCTCTACTCCGGGCGGAATGGTGCACCTACTTTCTCGTACATCTGCTAGTCCACCTCTTCAAGAGCTCACACAACTTACTCAACTATGCCAGAGCCCATAATGGCTTGTGGCTGCACACGGCAGTTTCTAGCATGAATAATCCTATGATCCCTTTGAGCCTGGGTGGAATTCCATAGGAAAATCACACGGGTACTCCGGGATTTCCAAAAACAGGCAACACTGGGTTCCCCAGGTGCCTCAACCAATCCACCCAGATGTATATTAAAGTTGCCACCTTAATGTTATCCATGATTAATTAACTCTCAAACTTCCATGTGTAAATCACGATCCAATCCCCGTCTACGAGCATGGCTAAGCAATAAATAAGCATAACATATATTCCCGGGGTGATCAAAAGGTATTAGGTTCCTACCTCAAGCACTACAACCAAAACCACATGTTCCCAATCCTGCTCATGCAAATATTCGATGGCATAACTAATGCATAGTAAAAACTAGGTATAAAGGAGTATGATCAAAGTGTAACTTGCCTTGCTGATGATCTGAAACTCTAGAGATTCATAGTAACAAGCTTTGCACTCCTGGTATTCTAGCGTAGACAAATAGTAGCATACATAAGCAATCACTCAAACAAAACAACAAGAAAACCGAGAAAAGATCCAAATCGAACACGAAACAAGCAAGCGGTTTAAACTAACAAAAGTCAAACCTAACAGCATTATTATCATGTGGATTAGATCTTAACAGTAGGTACAAGTGATTAGCTACGATTCGGAAAAAAGATTTAACTCAAAAGGAGCAATGAAACTCAAAATAAGAACGAAACAAGATCATTTATTAATCTGGACTAAACTCAAATTTAACAATACCAAAATCATGTTCAAGTTGGTTAACTGGAAAGAACAGAACGATACGAAGATTTAGGCACTTGTTTCATCTAATTAGGATAAATGAGTAAAAATTTATAGTAGTTTAAAGATCAGGGGCTAAATCGCGATAAAACTATTCGTGGAAAGGTCCCTAGCCGAAAATAAACTAAAAAGAAAAATCCTACGGCGCTAACGTCCGCTAATAGAACTTATCTAACGAATATTGTTTGTTAAAACTAACAAACAAACAGACGTTCGTTAAATAGTAAAACCCTAACGAAAAACCGATCTAAAAAAACGAACCAGGCTAAACCGAAAAAACCGAGGCGGGTCGATGGTTTATCGGTTAACCGATACGAACCGGTCGGCGGCAGCGGCGAGCTATGGCGGCGGCGCCGGCGTGCTGTGGCGCAGGGTTGCGGGGCGAGGCGGCGGCGACAGCACGGGGCTGCGCTGGCGGCAGAAACGGCGACGACGCGGTTGCGGCTTGGCGAGAGGCAGCGGGGTCCTCGACTTATATAGGGGGTCCAGGAGAGGCGAGACTTGGAGGAGGGGGCGAGGCGGCAGCGGCAGAGCGGGTTTGAGCCGGGCTCGCGTCGGGCGGCGGCGGGAGTCCTCCCGCTCGGGGAGACGGGCGGCGCGGCACTAGGTCAGCTAGGCTTCGGCCCAGTCGGTCCGAGAGAGATTTTTTTAAATAAATTTCGCCCAAAAGAAAAATCCTAATAAAATGTATAAAAAAATTCTAAAAATTTCAGAAATAATTTTCACCGTCCAAACCTAATATTGAGGACAAGATGAACATTTTATGGACTAAGATGCAATTTTCAAAAATGCAATATTTTTCTAATTCAAATAAAATACCAATAAAATCATAATTTGATTTTAAAATTCTTTCTCCAATATTACTCTTGGGTTGAAGAAGTCATATTATCTTCTCTCATATATTTTTAATATTGGAAATAATTGGAGAGAAAAGAAAATCAAATTGATCCTTTCTTCAAATTTGAATTAAATTCAAATTTGAATTTTGTGAAACTCAACTCTCTCCTTGGGTTCTTGAGTTGCTTAAGATTTGTAGGATCACAACAAAATGCAAGAATAAATATGATATGCATATGATGATCTATGTATAACATCCAAATAGAAAATTGGGATGTTACAATTTCTCACATTTCCAGTGTAAACTTTGGATGCATACAAGTATTAGTACAAGACATAGTTATTTTTGACTTCATGATACGGGGAAACCAGTACGAAATAAATCAAGAACAAAGTCCATTGACTTGAGTGGTACAAACACCAAAGTAAATGTTGGCACCGGTTAGTAGTTATAAATTCTATTTATTAGTAGAGAAAAGTAACTTACTCTAATATAGTCGTATGCAGAATGCCAGTTGTATCTATAATAAAAACAAACATGAGTAAGCAACTGTGGGGACCCCGACTCATAAGTCGTGATCACCAAATGCACGTTTACAGTTATCCCAGAGATCAATGCTCACTCAACACACTGAAGCTGAATAACAAGAGTCTTACATCCATAAATACCGTCTTACATAAATTATGACCATTATGGTCAAGTCTTGAGTATAACATTGCAGTGGAAATCTTCATCAATAACTTGGACCCATGCCATCTGCCTTAACCCTACAGGCATTCTGACTGGGAAGCGTCCTAGCTCGCATGTTCGTCACCAAGGTACTCTTCATTATATCCTGTTCTTTCATGCATGGCCAATAAAATAACCAGTGGCAAGCCAATGAGTACTTTGAATGTACTCGGAAGCAACCCGAGAGTGATAATAGAATAATTATGCAAGGTTCTACCACTAAATTGGCATTTTTGCGGAAAGCTAGTTTTTATCATGCAAGTATGATCAACATTTATCAAGGACATGAATGCTTCTGCAACAAGTATCAGGAGGTTACAGACACCAACATCGAGAAAGAGTTATAAACAACTCATGCTCAAGCTCATCGTGACATCCTCGCGAATCATATCATCAATATTACCAAACCGTGTTGTTTGTCAGAAACATATGGACATAGTCTAAGCAGCACCACCCAACTGTCCTTGACCATGGACACGACTATTTGAATAGTTTAACACTCTGCAGAGGTTGCACACTTTACCCACAAGATCCGGGGAACTTCCGTGTCATCCACGACCCGCGGTACCTCAAGTACCCGGGGTAAGCACCCGATCACTATCTTTCCCTAGACAACACTAACATAGAGTCCACTTGATTGGTACTAACCCCCATGCCCAACATTTCACATCTTAAAATTGTGGAGCCTCGCTCCCATATTCATCACATACCACTGGCATGGGGTACCAACGGTGTGTCTGGTGCCCTGTGAAAACAGTGATGGCCGCCCTACCTGGCACGACCCCGTCCTAAGAGAGAGCACCAGCTCTCCCCCGTCACTAGTAATATGGGCTCCAAGCTAGTATCGTCCTAGGTAATCAATAATGCCCTTTCCCATATAAGGGTAGAGTGGTTGCGCATGTTTGGTTGGGACGGTCAACAAATCTTAAATCTAATCTGTCTCTGTAAACAACACTTATTCACTTGCTTCGGTACACCACTTCTCCACCAAGTAGTGACCTAGTTCATCATCATTTCACAGGGGTATTAGTGGCACCCACTGGGGCTATTTTCAAGTATGTCAAACCACACTTGTTTCTATTCATGCATAACCCTGACCCATTTTGCATAGCCAACTACTATAGCATGTTTCCACAACCCACCAACACAACTCTGAACAAGGATAGAGTCATGATAATGCAAGTGTCAACGGGGTATGCAACGAAGGTAGCCTAGCAAGGTTGCCATGCATTCAACAATAACGGAAAGAAATGCTATTATGATTAAAAAGGGTTCATCATGGTCAAAGGGCTGCTTGCCTGGTTCATTAGAGTCTTCAAGTCTTATGATCCTCCTCCAAGTACTCCGTCTACTTCGTTAACTAACGTCGGAAACAATCACAATAAGCAACACAACAAGGAAAAAATAAAAGTTCTCTAAAAATGTAAGTTGGACTTTTCTAGGATACCTTTAGTCATATGAGGGATGACCAAAGTGGTTTCATTGGGATTTGATCTATGGATATCTCTGAACATTTCAATATGATGGAATCAAAGGATTTGTGGATTTGCAAGAAGTGTACAGCAATATTAAGCAAAGACACCCATTTAACAAGGAATGATTTTAGAAGCACCTAGGAGTTGGTTTCACTAGATTTGGAGTTCAAATGACTTTTCTATGAATTTGCAAAGTTGGTTATACATGGAGAAATGGACCAATATTTCATGTGGCATAGAAAGTATTAGGAAAAATGCTCAAAAACTAATTTTTGAACTTATAAGTATCTAGCAATTTGAATCATGGAATTTGTATTAAATTTGAGCTCTGTGTGATTTTCCAAAGTTTATGACAGAAATGAAAAAATGGGTTTTGATAAATATTTTGAAGAAAAAGTTTCTGGAAAAATGCGTAAATTGCTCCATGAGATAGATCATCATTTTACGAGCTGCTAGAAATTTGAATCATCAAATTTGGAGTCTATTTGAATTGTTTATGGATTTTTGAAGCTTACGGGAAAAGAAAAAGAAAAGGTTTAGGTTTATACCTAAAACTCGCACTGGAGGAGAGATAGCTAGTGGACTGGCCCAGCAACACGGCCGCACAGGCGATAACGGTGACGTCGAAGGCGGATTCGGCCGAAGCCGTTTCCACTTAAACGGGCGGGGCCCGCCGACTGGGTCGCTAACGCGCGGGGCCCAGCGGCAGGTCGCCTTCAACCTCCCGCACGCGCTCCGGCCGTGGGGAGGAGCGGCTCCCGCCGGCGATTGCCGGGGCTACAAAGCATCTCCGGCGACGCTTTGCCCACCAGCGTGCTCAGGAGGCTACGACGCATCCGCTTACGTGCTTCACGCACGCCGAGGATGGTGGTAGTGGCAATGGCTTGGATGGTGGTGGAGGAAGCCGTCGGCCATCTTTGGCCGTGAGCGCCTGGCCTCCCTGGGGGCGAACGGAGGCGATGGAGGGCCTTGAAGTGGAGGTATGAGGGTGTTGGAGTGGCTAGGGGGTGAACGAGAGCTTGGGTTAGCTCAAATTTAGGCGGAGCCCGACAGCGATGCTCCGGCCATTGTGGTGGATGGAGGGCACAGGGAGAGGGTTGGCCGGGTCTGGGCGACGTACGGGAGGGAGAGAGGGTGAAGGGGCTCTAGAGAGAGGCCTCGGGCGGCCTTATATAGCGAGGTTGTGGCTCACGTGGACGTCGCTTACGGGCACCCGCGGAAATGGCTGCAGTGGCCACGGGGGGAGGCACGGGGCTGTCTGCGGCGCTCGTGGGCGAGGTCCAAGTCGAGGGAGAAGGAGAGAGAGAGAGAGGGGGGGGAGCGGCAGAGCACCACGCGTGTGGGCTCGCCCATTGGGGCTCTCGGGCGGCTCTGGCGCGCGTGCGAGGGGCAGCAGGAGGGAGAAGGAGGAGGGGGACCAGGCCGTGGCATGTCACGGACGTCGAGGCACCTCGTCGGGCACGCTGGGGAGGCCCGAGGTGGTCGGGTGGCTCGGGCAGGGAGCAGCTATAGTGCATGGGAACACTGTAGCGCGCTTTGGAGCATGCCTTTGGCATGCCGTGGCATAAAGAAAGGGGGAGTGGGCGCGGCCACTTGTGTCCAGTAGTGCTAGGGGTAGTAAAGAAAGGGGAGAGAGCCTTGGATGCTCTGAGAGGCTCTGGTGAGAGAACAGAGGTGAGAGAGAAAGAGGTGCCATGGCTGTCCAGAGAAGGAAAGTGGATCCCTGCCCCCCTTCATCATTTCCTCTCGGGCAGGGAAGCACACAAGAGGTAGAGGGGGACTAGGAGAGGTTGTGGGTAAAATTTAAGCTCATGAAGATAAGTGGAAATGGCTAAAACATGAATTTTGGAATTCTGCCAAAAGGTGTTTCATGGAAGTTTGAGCAAGCAAATGAATTCCACTTGATATGTGAATTAACAGGATCAAATGGAGCATAGATTTGAGGTGGATCACCAAGTTTGAGTCCATTTGGAGAAAGTTTCCAATGTAACTTTGGCAAACCCTAGAAATGAACAGAAATGGATTTTCCAAGATTTAGACATGCAAATCTTTTCTCCTTGATGCACCGCTTGGTGTAGTGTCATCATTTAGGATTTAGAACATGCCCACAAAGGTTGAGAGCAAAAGGAGAAAGTTGCCAATGTAGAGTTGTTCAAATTTGGTTATGGACGGGAAGTGTTTTGGGGCACTTTGATCAAGTTAACTAGTTATCTAACTTGTGCCACTTGGTCTAGATGAATATTTATACAATTTGAGCATGTGCACCTAGTTTTAGAACATTTGGACATATTTGGCAATGTAAAGTTGCTCAAACTTCAAAATCGACAGAAATGGTTTTGATGGGATTTCATGAGGTTATACTATTCTCCATGACATGAGACTTGTCAAGATCATCAAACATGTCATATGTGACATGCTAGAATTTTCTTGGAATTTTTAGAGAATATTCCCTTTGTAAATATTTCAAACTCTTGAAATATCCATAAAGGGTTTTTGAGGGGTTTGACCAATATTTTGAACATGACCATGTGTTGAAACCCTTATATATGGACAATATATGTCCACTGAGTTTCCCTAAATTTTGTAAAATATTTTTGAAAGAGTTAAACAATTTTAACCTATTAAAGACCATTTCTGGCCTTAAGAAAAATCCTTTAAATAAAATAGGAAAATAACTTTTAAAATTATATTTTTGTGGTTTATGGTAGTCTTATATCTAATAGGAGTCAAATATGTTTTTGGAAAGATTTTTCATACCCCAAATCAAGTACTTGTAGTGCAAACATCAATTCAGGGGTTTTTGGAAAACTAAATTAGAAAATACTTTTTGGCCAAATTATTTTTGTAAGAAAATACTATACTGTTATATACACAAGGTATGATCATTGGGTTGAAGTTTGGGGGCAAGGAGATGAAGCATAGGAGTTGGAGGATTTATTTGATTTTTAGAGCACTTGCAAACAACAGACAAAATCCAATCTAGGCAAAGTCCAAAACACTCAAAAGTTTTTGTCAAACCACATTTTATCACGATTTATCATCTTAAGTGTAGTGCCATGAAAATCAGGGTGTGACAGACCTACCCCTTACAAGAATCTCGTCCCCAAGATTCCCAAACTAGGCGCGGAAAGGAGTACGGAAACGTGGACCTGGGGTAGTCTTCACGTCCTCATACTAATTCTGCTTCAGAGCGGTGCTCCATTGAACCTTGAGGTACTTGATGGTGTGGTTTCGTGTGCTTGATCCAGGTTGCTAAGGGGTTTCTTGCGTATGTCAGGTTGGGCTGGGGATTGATGGCTTGGTGATTGATGTCCTTATTAGTGATCAGGCTAGTTAGGAAGTTGGAAACACTTCCGGTGTTGTGTTGTGTGGAAAAACGTTGTGCACAGTGGGTAACTCAGGTGGTGACTCCAGCTGGTAGTTGTCTGCTCTTCGTCTTGGAATGATCTCGGAGGGGGGGGTAAATCTTGGTGTGAGCTTCCTTTTTACATGCAAATGCTCGGTTCCTTCGAGAGGAGTGGTTTGCGGATACGCACGGTCTTCGACAAGGACGTTCACTTCTTGACGATGGTGGTTGGTATAGTTCTTCCTCCTTGACATGGTGGTCTTCAGATGTTCCCTAACCAGCTGAACGGTCCTTCTTCCGTCTTCGGGTAGTCAAGTAGGCCACCAAATATAAATGAAAATCAACCTGTCCAAGTTCTCCATGAAGACTTGTTCATGGGGTACATAAAGTAGGCTGGGGTATTGGTAGTGGTCTCGATTGAGTATTGGTTAAGGTGTTCTCGACATAGATCCAAAGCATGTGGTCATGATCAGACCATGTTGTGGCTTGGTAAGGCTTAAGGGTTTCAAGGATTCTAGGGTGCGAGTGATCGTATTTCATCTTATCCTTGAGCACAGTTTCTGAGATGCCAATTGTTCTATCTAGTCTTCCAAACAAATCACATCGTATTTCCAAAAGAAACATCCCGTATAGGTCAACTCCAATCATCTCTCCTACTATTTATATTCTCATGGCTCCTAAGAGGAGGTCTTAACAAAATCATACTTGTCTACTATCCCAAAACTCATGTGTCTGGCTATCCTCATGTAAAAATCCATGGGTAGAACATACAACTGCCAAACTTGAATTAAACATGACAATCCAAGTGCTCAGACTATTCTTCCAAGGTCCAAGATATTGCATCTCCATCCGAAGAAAATACGTCGTATGGCACTCCAAGATCTTGTTTCCTTCCTATGAATCAACTCCAACAGCCCATTTACCTTCATCAATCACTACATGATCCATTAATTCTACAAATCCAATGTCTATGGTGTTCCACATGATCTACTAATGTCCTATAACCCCTGAATACTTGAATGGGCTATCTATATTATAGTAAGTCCACCAATTCCCATTATCGGGGTCAAGTAAACTCCAAGGTCAGGCTTATATAGATCCCTAGATATACTTCGGCAATTGATCCAATCTCCTAGTTTATTGTCCACCGAGAAACATGGTATCATGATCGAGATCATTAGTCTAAATCCAATTTACTTCGAACCATGTAGACTTACTCAGCATCTAGACTCCACTAGGATCACCTACTTAAGTCCAAATCTTATGTCCAACAATAATTTCTACAGGTTTCCCCCAAATTAACATCGTAATGTCAACTATCTCTGACCGATATCATCTGATCAAGTCAAGTTCTTATACTTCCAAGAATCTCAGCCTGTGATTATCATTGTCCTACTAAATCCAATTTACTCCAGGGTGATGAAAGTTACGCTACTCTATTAACACGATCCCACCAAGTTTATTTACCAATATGGAAGCCTCATACCCCACCATAGAGTGTCGGATATTTCCTCAAGGTTACTAGTATAGCTCCATCAAGTCATTTGTCCTCTATTCCTATATCCTCAAACTGGTCTTTCATATGGCATCGTCAATTCTTGTGCTATATTAGGATTACAATGTGCTTGCTCACTACGTCCACTAGTTCTATAAGGAACCCAGTGTTGTGCAAAGTTACAGAGGCTTAACTGGTTCTTTTGCAAATTTGTGGGTTAAGCACATGGTT
The DNA here is from genome assembly GCF_018294505.1 of Triticum aestivum. Classification (NCBI taxonomy): domain Eukaryota; kingdom Viridiplantae; phylum Streptophyta; class Magnoliopsida; order Poales; family Poaceae; genus Triticum; species Triticum aestivum. The sequence continues at coordinate 376,951,968 of NC_057798.1, forward strand.
AAGGATTCGAGCTGGGGTATCTTGTGAAGTCTCGAAGGGTCTAGGGATGGGTTTCCAGCCTGGAGGACTAAACATAACTCTATGGCGTTGCACTTGGTCAAGGAGGTTGTAGCAAAAGTCCTCAGTGGTAGTTGGTTTGAAAGTAGAACCCTTGGTGTATCTTGTCTTGCCGGCCTTTAGTTGAGGAGAGAGGTGAGAGAAAAGTAGCATAGAGGAGGGGAATGCAAAAAGGGGGTTCTATAGTGCACGTGTGAACAAAACAGGTGCTGAAAAGGGCCAGACCCAAGCATTAAGATAAGGGAGGTGATATAGTCACGTACTTGTTGCCTAGGGCAAAAGGGGGACTGATATCAAAACACAAACAAATAAAAAAACAAGCAACACACAATCATGGTTCTATTCGAACCATCATACGGACTCGACTGCGCATAGGGGTACATGACTCATCCTACTGTAGGGGTTCTCGGACTCAAAAGTCGTGCTTGCTTCGTGTCTTGTGTATTCTTATGGGTTTTCCTTAGGTGTCACTACATCTCTTGTAGTTGTTCCTCGAGATGATCCGGGTTAGGCCTAAAGAATCTTTGACAACTTCTCACCAGATGGGCTGATGGGGTGAATGTGGTTCCTCGTAGCTGGCATTGACTCGGTCTTCTGTTGTCTTCTTAATCATGACGATCTCTTTTGCCTTCTAAGGCGTCAAGGGTTCCAGGTAGGCAATCCTTTATGCAACATGTCGGTTTTGTTGATGATAACATCGACACCAAGAGCGAGGGATGAAGAGAACCGTTTTCCTGCTCACTATAGTGAGGCAGACCTAATGGTGAGGTTCTCATCCACCGGTGGTTGCCGATAAAACAACGGTAAGGACATGGTTACTCTATTAGCGATGTATATCATGATCTTGCATATCTTACACCCTGATCGTCTTAGGACAAGATTGCATCATCCTGGGGAAATGTCGAGGGTGTCACCATCTTCTGGGTCTTGATGTCCTCATTCCTTGAGGATGCATCTTCTGATATTGGTATCATCTTGTTCTGGTGTCACCAATCTTGTGTCTAGAAGAGGTGGGTGATTGTCTGGCAAGGCGTCTTCCTTATAGATTATCCACGAGGATTACAAGGAATCCCGTGGTCAGGGGCATAAGGACTCTAGCGACCATTTAAAATTTTGAATGGGAAGACATCAATAAGGAAAGTATATCTTAGTTTTTGAAAACTAAGAAGGGGAACAGAAGTATAGACAGTTTTTTGCAAATTAGTAATAGTTTTGAAAATAGTCCTACCCTAACTAACGACCATGCTAACTAAGGCTTCCTACAGTCAGGATGGCTCTGATACCAGCTCTGTGGGGAACCCGACTCATAAGTCGTGATCACCGAATGCATGTGTACAGTGATCCTAGAAATCAATGCTCACTGAACACAAAGAAGCTAAATAACAAGAGCCTTACATTCATACATACCGTCTTACATAAATTATGACCATTATGGTCAAGTCTTGAGTATAACATTGCAGCGGAAATCTTCATCAATAACTTGGACCCATGCCATCTGCCTTAACCCTATAGGCATTCTGACTGGGAAGCGTCCTAGCTCGCATGTTCGTCACCAAGGTACTCTTCATTATATCATGTTATTTCATGCCTGGCCAATAAAATAACCATTGGCAAGCCAATGAGTATTTTGAATGTACTCGCAAGCAATCCGAGAGTGATAATAGAATAATTATGCAAGGTTCTACCACTAAATTGGCATTTTTGCGGAAAGCTAGTTTTTCTGATGCAAGTATGATCAACATTTATCAAGGACATGAATGCTTCTGCAACAAGTATCAGGAGGTTATAGACACCAACATCGAGAAAGAGTTATAAACAACTCATGCTCAAGCTCATCGTGACATCCTCAGGAATCATATCATCAATATTACCAAACCGTGTTGTTTGTCAGAAACATATGGACATAGTCTAAGTAGCACCGCCCAACTGTCCTTGACCGTGGACACGGCTATTCGAATAGTTTTACACTCTGCAGAGGTTGCACACTTTACCCATAAGATCCGGTAACTTCCGTGTTATCCACGACCCGCGGTACCTCAAGTACACGGGGTAAGAACCCGATCACTATCTTTCCCTAGACGACACTAACATAGAGTCCACTCGATTGGTAGTAACCCCCATGCCCAACATTTCACATCTTAAAATTGTGGAGCCTCGCTCCCATATTCATCACATACCACTGGCATGGGGTACCAATGGTGTGTCCGGTGCCCTGTGAAAACAGTCATGGCCACCCTACCTGGCACGACCCCGTCCCGAGAGAGAGCACCAACTCTCCCCGTCACTAGTAATGCGGGCTCCAAGCTAGTATCGGCCTAGGTAATCAATAATGCCCTTTCCCATATAAGGGTAGAGTGGTTGCACATGTTTGGTTGGGACGGTCGACAAATCTTAAATCTAATCTGTCTCTGTAAACCACACTTATTCACTTGCTTAGGTACACCACTTCTCCACCAAGTAGTGACCTAGTTCATCATCATTTCCCCAAGGGCATTAGTGGCATCCACTTGGGCTATTTGCAAATATGTCAAACCACGGCCAGGTCTGGGCGACGTACGGGCGGGAGAGAGGGCGAAGGGGCTCTAGAGAGAGGCCTCGGCGGCTTTATATAGCGAGGTCATGGCTCACCATGGACGTGGCCTACAGGCACCCGCGGAAATGGCCGCAGTGGCCACAGGGGGAGGCTCGGGGCTGTCTGCGGCGCTCGTGGGCGAGGTCCAAGTCGAGGGAGAAGGAGAGAGAGAGCGGGGGAGTGGCAGAGCGCCGCGCGTGTGGGCTCGCCCATTGGGGCTCTCGGGCGGCTCTGGCGCGCGTGCGAGGGGGCAGCAGGAGGGAGAAGGAGTTGGGGGACCAAGCCGTGGCGTGTCGTGGACGCCGAGGCACCTCATCGGGCGCGCTGGGGAGGCCCGAGGTGGTCGAGTGGCTCGGGCAGGGAGGAGCTATAGTGCGTGGGAACACTGTAGCGCACTCTGGAGCATGCCTTTGGCATGCCGTGGCATAAAGAAAGGGGGAGTGGGCGCGGCCACTTTTGTCCAGTAGTGCTAGGGGGTAGTAAAGAAAGGGGAGAGAGCCTTGGATGCTCTAGAGAGGCTCTGGTGAGAGAACAGAGGTGAGAGAGAGGTGCCATGGCTGTCCAGAGAAGAAAAGTGGATCCCTGCCCCCCTTCATCATTGCCTCTCGGGCAGGGAAGCACAAGAGAGGTAGAGTGGGACTAGGAGAGGTTGTGGGAAAAGTTTCAGCTCATGAAGATAAGTGGAAATGGCTAAAACATGAATTTTGGAATTCTGCGAGAAGGTGTTTGATGCAAGTTTGAGCAAGCAAATGAATTCCAGTTGATATGAGAATTAACAGGATCAAATGGAATATAGATTTGAGGTGGATCACCAAGTTTGAGTCCATTTCGAGAAAGTTTCCAATGTAACTTTGGCAAACCCTAGAAATGAACAGAAATGGATTTTCCAAGATTTAGACATGCAAATCTTTTCTCCTTGATGCACCAGTTGGTGTAGTGTCATCATTTAGGATTTATAACATGCCCACAAAGGTTGAGAGCAAAAGGAGAAAGTTGCCAATGTATATTGTTCAAATTTGGTTCTGGACAAGAAGGGTTTTGGGGCACTTTGATCAAGTTAACTTGTTCTATAACTTGTTCCACTTGGTCTAGATGAATATTTAGACCATCTGAGCATGTGCACCTAGTTTTAGAACATTTGGACATATTTGGCAATGTAAAGTTGCTCAAACTTCAAAATGGACAAAAATGGTTTTGAGGGGATTTCATGGGGTTATACTATTCTCCATGATATGAGACATGTCAAGATGATCAAACATGTCATATGTGACATGCTAGAATTTTCTTGGAATTTTTAGATAATATTCCCTTTGTAAATATTTCAAAATCTTGAAATATCCATGAAGGGTTTTTGAGGGGTTTGACCAATATTTTGAACATGACCATGTGTTTAAACTCTTATATATGGACATTATATGTCCATTGAGATTCCCTAAATTTTGTAAAATATTTTTGAAAGAGTTAAATAATTTTAACCTATTAAAGACCATTTCTGGCCTTAAGAAAAAGCCTTTAAATAAAATAGGAAAATAAATTTTAAAATTATATTTTTGTGGCTTATGGTAGTCTTATATCTAATAGGAGTCAAATATGTTTTTGGAAAGATTTTTCATAACCCAAATCAAGTACTTGTAGTACAAACCTCAATACAGGGGTTTTTGGAAACTAAATTAGAAAATACTTTTTGGCCAAATTATTTTTGTAAGAAAATACTATACTATTATATACACATGGTATGATCATTAGGCAGAAGTTTGGGGCAAGGAGATGAAGCATAGGAGTTGGAGGATTTATTTTATTTTTAGAGAACTTGCAAACAACAGACAAAATACAATCAAGGCAAAGTCCAAAACACTCAAAAGTTTTTGTCAAACCACATTTTATCATGATTTATCATCTTAAGTGTAGTGCCATGAAAATCAGGGTATGACAGCAACTCAACAACACGACACAAAGTAGCTCCTATTCTTCATTGTAAAACAAGTCCAAGTATATTACCTTTGTAGATTGAATTGAATATTTTTATGCCTTGAATCATTCACTACAAAATACCAAGTCATACTTAAGGCATGCATTTCACATGTATATATACTAGTATGTCATTGTTTGCAGCATTTTGTTAGAGATTGAGTGGTCATCTTCATTGTTCAAGAAATCGTTAACTAGTAGCTGCTCGCTCGGTTTAGGAGTAACGATTAATCGGTGAATTGTCCTATTAACTGGATTAATCGGTCAAGCATTAATCGATAGATTGAATGGGAACTTGCCAACATACATCTAGACTTTTTTTTTGTGTATTATGCCATACTCTCATTCTCCCAGCTATGTAGTATACCAAAACATGCTTTGATGCACATATGAAAAGCATAGAGAGGAGGTAAAATTATTAATCCTAGCTATTAAGGAGCAGGATGGGGCTGGAAGGGGTTACGGGCCAAAATTTTGGGCTTTGTTTGCCCACCCGTTAATGGGCCAGCAGGGATTAATCGGCTTGGTAGCTGATTACTCGGTCTAACTGGCCAATTAATCGGCCTGACAAGTTAACGCAATATATGTGTTTTTTGATTCGGCCATGCTATGAGTAGTGATTAACTGGCCCGTTAACTGACTAATCGGGTGAATTCTTGAACAGTGGTCATCTTATCCATATTGTTGCAGGTATCATTTAATTATTCCATATTTAAAATTTATATATCCATATAACATACACACACACACACACACACACACACACACACACACACACACACACACACACATATATATATATATATATATATTACATCTTTTAAAATATTGATTTTGAAAAAGCGTATGACAAAGTGAGCTGGGATTTTTTGCTCTCTTATAATTAGATTCAGGGATTTAATGAAAATGGTGTGGACGGGTGTCCCAGATTTCGCATAATGGCACAATTAGTGTCAAATCAATGATGAGTTGGGATTATACATTTAGATTCAGAGTGCTAAAGGGGTTCACTAGGGCGACCGATTATCCCTTTTTTTGTTTAATACGACTCCTGAGTATCTTACTAAGATGGTGCTTGCAGCCTAAAAAAGTAATCTTATCCAGGGGCTTGCAACTGATCTGATTAATGGTGAAGTGGCTATTCTGCAATACAATGATGATATTGCCCTTTGCTTTACTCATGATTCTTCAAAAGTTGAGAATCTCATACTATTGCTATATATGTTTGAGCTTATGTCTCAGTTAAAGAATAACTAACTTAAAGGTGAATTATTTACTATTTGTATTGATAATGTGATTGATGGTTTCTATGCTAATATATTTGATTGTCAAGTTGGTACTCTTCCCATGAAATAACTTGGACTACTTGTCAATTACTCTATGCTCAAGACTATTGACTAGGATTTTCTTGACGCAAAGTTGATTAAGCATTTGGACGCGTGGATTGGTTATTTGACTTCCTCAAGAGCTACATACATCTTGCTTAATTTTAGTTTAGATGGGATTCCTTCCTTCTTCATGTCCACATTCTTGCTTAACAGAACGGTTATTAAGAAAATGGAAACTCACAGTAGGCATCTTTCTAGAGGAAAGGTAAAAAGGAGAGGGCCTATCATATGGTGAAATGGCCGAGGGTGTGTAGATCCAAAAGAATTGGAGGTTTAGGCATTAATGATTTAGACAAGCATAATGTTAGTCTCCTTGTGAAGTGGTGGTGGAAATTGTAGACTAGTAATGGCTTGTGGTAACAAATTGTTCGTGCTAGATATTTTAAGTGTCAAACTATTGCCATTGTGCAACCTCGTCTCAATGATTCCCCCTATTGGAAGGAAATTATGAAGTTAAGGAAGTGTATTTTGTCAGGAGGAAAGTTATTATCAATACTGGCAGCCTGGCCAGACTCCGACATGGTTCCAGGATGTTGGATCATCCTTTGCAGAAATAAATAAATCCCGATCCTATTTGACATTTGTCAAAATCAGGATCATACTTTAGCTTAATTCGTGGCTAAAAGGTGTGTTGCCTCCTTTCATTATAGACTGTTTGGGGGATTGGCTGATAGTTGGTTAGTATTATTGATGAGGCTAATATGTTGAATGATTACCCTGATAGGTTGCGTGGGCTCTGGCGAGTAAAGGGGTGTTTACTATTAAGTCTGTCTATGAATGGTTGGAAAACGACTTATCCAGCCCAAATAACAAATGGATTTGGAAAGCCAATATTCCTCTGAAGATTAAGATCTTCATGTGACAGCTCTTTCAAAATGCCATCCTTACTCGTGATAACATGCACAAACGTAATTAGTTAGGGAATCCTACTTGCTCTTTTTGTCGAGAAGTATAAATTGCTAATCATCTTTTCTTCACTTGTTCGTTTGCTCGACCATTTGTTTTTGTTTTTTTGGTTTAGCTCTTGGTGCTTCTTGTAGTCACATTTTTTTTGGCAAAGTTTATCTTGGCCTTTTTCCTTCCTCCCTGGACGCAAAGGGTACTATATGATGATTGTGGCTACAATCTATTGGGGCATTTAGTGTAGCCGAAACGAAGTTACATTCGAGAGACACATGGTGCATACTCCTTTGAAAGTTGTTTTCACTGCATGTTCGTTTATGATGTATTGGGCAGGGTTGCTGAAGCTGGATGATAGAGTCGATTTTCAGGCTAGTGACAAGAGGCCAGTCTAGGTTGCTGCATCCCTGGTTGATCGTGCTGATGCTCCAGGGAGGCTCAATATCGAAGATGATGCTGGTGCTCAACGCAGGTGAAGATTTATGGTGATGCTCCTCATGTTGATTTCATCGGTGCTGGGGGTTTCATTTTGCTCACTGGGGTTTGATGCCCGCTGAGTGGTAGTGCGGAGCTTCAGTGGCATGTAGTCTTTCGTTGTTGCTACTTGCTTCGTTGGTTGTTGGTGTTAACAGGTTTTCTCCCCGTAGCATATGTTTCAACATCGAACATCTGCATCGCTTCTTCCCTTTCCGCCTACTTTTCCGTTTCTGTCACTAGTTATCGTAAGTAGACTTTACTGAATATTTTCGTTAAGTGATTAAAGGAAAGGGGCGAGAGCCCGGTTGGATTTTTTTAGATTTTTTGAAACTTTAAAATATGATTTTCAAAATTTTCAAAAACAGGGCTCCATGGAGCTCAGCATGGCACCCGCCAGGTTCGAGTGCGGGTAATGGTCGCCCAAACCGTACCCGGTTTTCCCGAGTGGGTACAATTTGTTTTCATTTATAAATCCATGTGTATTTATTTTTCTGTAACACTTATCTAATAGAGTTTTTACCCGTCGGGTTTTTGGATAGCAGGTACCATTGCCATGTTGACATACAGCTCGGGAGCAAGAAATCTACACGTGAAATGCTGCTAGCGGGCTTGCATGCATGCGTCTGAATCCAGGAGTGCGCGTGCACCCGCAGTCTGAGCCAGGTTAAAAGCACGGCTACCACAACTCTGATCAGGATGTGGCCTTTAACCACGTAGACTCTGTTATAGCCTTTAACCAGAATCAGATCAAGGTGGGTAAAGCCGGCACGTACGCGCAGGTACAGCAGCAGCAGGCTAAGAACCGGCCACGGACGTACAGGCGTGATCCGTCTACAGTACATTATGCTCCGGTTGATTCCCATACCATTTTTTTGCGTGTGTACACATACCCATATACTCCCTCCGTAAATTAATATAAAACGTTTAGAACACTATTTTAGTGACCTAAGATAAACAACTTTTTTTTTAATTAACTACTCCCTCCGTCCCATAGTGTATAGTGTGAAAAAACGTGTTACATTATGAAACGAGAGAGTACTTCCGTTCATTGTTAAGATTTTTTTTTTTGAATTGGATGTATATAGACGCATTTTAATGTGTTTGTTTACTCATTTCAGTTCTTATGTAGTCCATACTGAAATATACAAAAAAAATTATAATAGTGCACCGAGGGAGTACTTGCTGACCCGAGCAACTTTCTTCGGTTCGTTGTACTGCTCTTCTCCGGGAGCATATCATTTTTGTTTTTTCAGGGTGATTGGCAAAAATTAGCATCCTCGCAAGCAAGCTCAAACGCACAAAACATAAACGTACTTTTCTTTTGAGAATTCAAAGCATAAATGTACTGCTCTTGCATCCCAGTATCAATATGCATGCGGGCCTAGATCGAACAATTGATCAGAGAAAGAAGAGGCAAGAAAAGCAAGGCCCAGGGAACATAATCACATAACCTAACAAAAAACGACTTTACCGGCACAATCTCTGTCCCAAAAAGGTTAGATCGATGCCTCGCATCATCGACTAGTAGTAGTAGGATGGAAAAAAATTATATGAGAGTATCTGCGTCCTGCCTGCCGCGGCACACTTTAATTAAGCGTGCATGTTTTACTCTTCTAGACATCTTGGGCATGGCGAAAGCTAGCTATCAGATAGGTAATGATTCTGCCCCAAGATCGCACGACACTATCCATTACAACATCACATCGGTTTGGGCAACGAAAAAGACTAACATCGTGTCTTGCTCTGTCGCCAGACACCCGTTTAGGGAACATACTTATTCTCCCATTAGGTCTCTCTCCTCTTTTCTCGGCTTCTACAATTCATGAATCCTTAGGCTGGAATTCGAGCCGAGTCGAGCCAGCTCGGCTCGACTCGCTAGAGCTTGTTTTGTTAACGAGTTAGCTTGACTCGGCTCGTTACTATAACGAGCTCAAATTCAAGATTGGCTCGGCTCGTGTAGTCGCGAGCTAGCTCGTTTAGCTCGTTATAGATATGGACACAAAACCTTATGAATATGATAAAAAAATATTAATTGGGAATGTAACATGTACATATTAAGAATGTACATGACCACAATAATGAGAAAGTTAATAACATGTACATGGCCCGAGAGATGGGTTTATGCGGCACTGACGCCCTCGCGAACAGAGGAGAAAGGGGCGTCGACAGTCTGGTCCATCGCTATCTCGCTAGGGATGAAAGGAGAGGAAGCATGGTGCACGTCTCCTTGGCGTCTGTGCCAAGTGTTTTGCGGATGGGCCTTATGTTGTGCTTATACGACTGGCCTAGGATGTAAGGTGGTACTGGGTGGCTGACTTTTATACCGAGCCTAACGAGTTACACGAGTACTCGTGAACTTGGCTCGTTTAACTTGGTCTATAAACGATCTTAAAAATAAAGTTCGGCTCGACTCATTATTCTACGAGTTCAAGCGATTCGAGCCGAGTCACGAGCTACTCGTTTAGATCGCGAGCTTCGAGCTTTTTTCCAGCCCTAGATCCTTGCATGCATCAGCTGCATGCATGGACGTCATTTATTCAGCACTTTCATACGTCCGCATGCTGCTTTAGTTGTTTTTTTATCAACCAAGAAAGATTTAGTATTGATCATGGGAAATAATATTTACTCCCTCCATTCCTAAATATAAGTCTTTTTAGAGATTCCAATATGAACTACATACGAAGTAAAATGAGTGAATCTACACTCTAAAATATGTCTACATACATCCGTGTGTAGTCGTATTAAAATCTGAAAACAAAGGGTAGTACAAGCAATCTCCTGACCAGAGAGAAGCAATACATGTCGGCTAATATCTAGAGAAGTAATCCCCTCCTGATGGAATATAAGTTCGGCACGAGAACTTTGGTCATCAGTTTAACTAACAGCCATGATATTACAAATAAAAGTGTGTATAGATACTTCATTCGACAATGATTCCAAAATGTACATATTTTATGACATCTAACACATTTTGTGCTAGTAATCAAATTGACCACCAAAAACTAGTGTTGACCTGTATTCCCATTCGGAAGGAGTAGCAGACTTTATGAGACTACGAGTCTCAAAATTAATTTGCCCATTTCTTATGAATACACCTATTTTGCCGGAACAGGCGCCTCTTTGGATCAGTTTCCATTAAAGTTTGAACCAAATTATTTAGCTGCATGCGGGCAATTAGAAGCAACTTGCATATTCCTCTGTTGAAGTTCAAAAGCTAGAGGGAAGGCATCACCACAAGCCCACGCATTGAGTGTTGCCAGATTAGTCATACCTTGAAAAACAAGGGGCGAAGCTCCTAGGAATATTCCCACGTGATTATGACACAGATCACTCACCGAGCCTTTCGCAGATGTTTTTGCAATGCCTCAATCTACATTGAGCTTGACCAACCCCTTCAATGGTGGAGGCCATCTACATTATCACAGGAAGGCTTACTAATAACGAGTGAAGAGCCTCACTATTTTTTGCTTTCCAAAGATAAAACATCATTGTATTTTGTCCCTCAATTGGGAAACCACTTCTTGTCTAAAGACATAGTCGTGCAAATAAGATTGACTTATTTCCATAGCTTGCCTCCTTCAACTGGAGATGATGTCACGTTTGTCGTTCCTAGAGCTACCCACACAAATGGCATTGGGAGCTAGAATAGTGAATGCCTAGTTGGCTATCTCGAACCCCTCCTCCCCTGTGCCAAACTGCCAGGATGAGTTCACGACCACGTGATCGGCGGTCGTGCTTATAGGGACGCCTACTACTTCGTTAACCACCTTCACTACCATGGTCGAGTGTTGATACGTCTCAAACATATCTACAATTTTTGCTATGTTCATGCTACTTTTATACCATTGCTACCTATCATATATCCTATATATACCTAATAGAGTTATCCCCACTACTTCTAATTATCTCAACATGTGTGCTTTCACATCATCCAAATTGTTGTAGCCGTCACATTACTAGCATGATCCACTAGCATCCATTTGATGTACGCATGAGAATCCTCTACCATGCAACATGCATTAGTGCATTCTAAGTGGGTTTTAAATCACATTGCTTCCACATCGACATGCATACGAAAACACCCCACCACAACATGCAACATTGCATAAAAAACCCTCAACATGCAAACATGCATGAGAATTCCCGTTCTATTATGCAAGATATTTTACCACTATGCCATAGTACAACACAACAAATCACATGTATTTTTAGTATTAGTTCTCATATTGTTACTTCAATTATTCAAGTTACATACAATAAAATTGCATTTAATTGTATTGCAAAACATTTCCGCAACAACGTGTGGGGTATCATCTAGTATGTAGGGAAGTACTCCCTTCCCGATGGGATTATATGACAACCTCATACACCGAGGGTGGCTCACCGAGGGGAACCGGCAGAAGGCCTGCCAGTGGGTCTACGGGGCCCACCAATAGGAGGGAGCCCGATGGGGAGGATAAGCACATGGCGATCATATTGACCCCCAAGCCAGGGGTGGCAACAGCCTAGATCACATCTCTTCCTATAATACTCTAGGCTCCACCGTGTATATAAGGGGAGGCTAGAGGGATCTCCTTCCCATCTATTCCCAGATAGACCAAGTCTCAATAACCATCCCATCTACACCATTGTATTCCCTCGCACGAGGTATCCCTCCACCATTAATAACAAGAAGCAGGATGTAGGGTATAACTCTTCGGATGCCCGAATCTAGGTAACATGCGTGTGCGGGCTCCGTCCCAGTAATTTTGATCGCGTTCAGCACCGTCAGTTGGCGCGCAAGGAACAGGCTACGCTGATCAGAGACCTAATCTGGGTCAGAGATCTACATGTGCATGACGAGTTCATGCCGGGCCAGACCTTCACCTTCGGTTCTTTCGAGCTGGCGGTTGACGGTTGGGTGCGACTCTTCGATGTTACGCCCCACCTTACATCCACTACATGCGCTTCGGGTCGATCAATTTCCTCTTCGATGAGCACGACAAGACCACGACATGTAACTCCTACTCGACCCATATCGCAAGGAAATACGTGCGACCTACCGGTCACAGGGAAAAAGCTGCATCTACTTCAACCTACCAGCCCTCCCAAACACATACCATCAACATAATCTCTCGAATGGTAGAGACGTGATGTCGTGGTTTTGTCACGACAGATGTCCTTGTGAAAGGACTAAGTCTGGAGGCCATCGCAACTAGGTGGTCGCTTGAATGGGGTTGATTGGGAACGAAAGACACGAGTTTACCCAGGTTTGGCCCCTCGCGGTGGAGGTAAAGACCTACTTCCTGCTTGATTGATATTGCTGGAGATCTCAATTACAAGGATGCGGATTCGCTAACCTAGCTCTCTATTGATTGTAACTTCAGTATTTTCATCTTGAGGGCTCCCCTTTATATAATAGGTCGAGTCCTGTGACGCCCGGATAATTAAGCTATAGTGATTCCCTGCTAATGGTGCCATGTCACCATTTTCACTATTGCTAAATCCCCCTTTGATTCAATCCGGTTCAAATTCTAAGTGTAATCCAAAAGTTTGCAAACATGAAAACTAAAATGTTGATCATGTGATAAATATTCAGTTCTTAATATTGGCGGTGAGCCAACTTTTTTTAGAAAGTGGCTTAGTGCCCTGGAATGAAATAAAACAGAGGACAAAAAAAGGCTATAAAAAAAGGGGGCTTCCCTTGCCCCCCCCCCGGGCCTTGGCCCACCAGGGACAGGACCAGCTGGTCCGGCCCAGCCCCTTCACGGGTCGCCTTCTCCCCTTGTTCCCCCGACCGGGGTCACAGCAGGGGCGAGCTCCGTCGGACCGCCTCGACGACGACTCTCGGAGAGGATAAGGTCGAGCCCCCCCCCCCTCTACGCCTCGGCCTCCTCCCCACCTACCTCCACTCTCCTCTCTCGCCTCCCAGATCCACCCGCTCCTCCCCCTCTCCTCTCGCTCGATCCCGATCTCGGCCGCGCGAGCTCGTCGCCACCGATCACCGTCAACGTGGCCACCGTCCACGCCGCACCTCGCCAACGCGTTCCCAAGCACCGCCGTCGTCGACTACATCCTCTACAGCAAGCCATTGGGGACAGGAGCCGCTACATCGCCACCTTGTCTTCTTCTTCTTCCTCGGGCACCGCCGCCATCGTCGTCGATTCCGGCCACACCAAGCCTCCCCCGAGCCCACTTTGCACATCTGCAGGAGCGCCGTGAGCTCCTCTCCTTCTCCCCTCACTCCCTTGCTCATCTTCGCGCTCGTAGCCGCCGACCACGTCATGGCTGTACTCGTCGCCATAGATGAGCTCGCCGCCATGACCACCGTAGCCCGAGCTCGCGTCCGAGCTCGTAGACGAGCTCCTGGAGCTCGTGCGAGTCCAACGATACCCCTAGCACGCCTTCCCGTGCCATGCAGCGTCGTATCCGACGACGTCCGAACTCCGGCGTCCGCTTCGCCGCTCGCCGCCGCCGTTTCCGTCTGAGTCCGGCGATACCACCACCACCACTCAACACGGCATCGAGTGGCCGTTCGACTAGACCAAGCCGCGCGTCAAACGGTGCCGTGTAGCGAAACCCCGACGAGGCCTGGGTGCTTCCGCCGCGTTCTAGCGTCGTGACAGCGAAACGCCGGCCGCCGCCTACGTGGTTGACCTGGGGCCATCCCACTGCCACTGCCAACGGGCCCTGCGGACCCCCAGTTGACTGGGTTGACCCAGTCAACTGCTGACTGGGCTGCCCAGTGAGACTGACGTGTGGGCCCCACTTGTTTAAAACGTTTTAAAAGTAAATACATCTGCTAAATATAAATTGTTAATTAATTAGTAATTAGTTAGTCACTGACACCAGGGGCCCACCCCTCTAATTAGCCTGTTAGTTTAGTTTAAATTACTGTTAGACTAACAGAGGCTGACATGTGGGTCCCACTGGACCCACATGTCAGGTTTGACCTGGTCAGCCGACCAATTGACTTCTGACGTCATCCTCTAGTCATGCTGACGTCATAATTCCATTTTTGTTAATTTAGATTATTCCAGAAAATGTTTTAATAGTTGAAAATTCATAGAAAATAATTCGTAACTCGGATGAAAAAGTTTTATACATGAAAGTTGCTCAGAACGATGAGACGAATCTGGACACGCGGTCCGTTCGTCCACCACACATCCCTAGCATAGCGAACATGCAACCTTTCCCCTCCGGTTCATCTGTGTGACAGATGTCCGGAACCGGAAAAACTTTCCCGAATGTTTTCCTCCTTCGTCGGTATCGTGTAGCATCGCGTTAGAACACGCCTAGTGCTGCTTATTGTCATGTCATGCACTTGTTTGATCTATATTTACTATTTCTCCCCCCTCTTCTCTCCGGTAGACGCCGAGACCGCTGTTGATGCCGCTGTGATCGGCTACGTCACCGACGAACCCTCCTTCTTGTCTAAGCAACCAGGCAAGCCCTCCCTTTGATCATCTCGATATCGCCCATTCTATTCTCTCATGCTTGCATTAGATTTTGCTACTGTAATTGATTGCTCCTATTCTGATGCATAGCCTGCTTTTGTACCTGCTATTCTTACCTACCTGCTTATCCTAAATTGCTTAGTATAGGTTGGCTAGTGATCCATCAGTGACCCCCACCTTGTCCTTGTTGCCCCTGCTTCATCATCGATGCCTCGATCAACGTGATCATCGACTAGAGCCCGACACCTCACATCGCATAATGCCCCTTTTGATGCCCGACTCTGCAGAGTTACCATCGAGTGCCGAGGGTGGAACCTCATACATTACTCCTGATGAGATCTCTGTAATGTAGCTATTCGGTCGTGGTAATCGAGGGTGGTTCCTCCTTCACCATTCCTGATATGGCTCTATTGTGCAACACCTCAAGTGTGAACCTCGAGGGTGGTTCCTCTTACGCTCACCTTGATGATTACATCGAGTGGAATCCACCGGGGGTGATTCCTCGGGTTTTTCCCTTGATGTTTGGACACACGGTTACCTTGACTTTACTTGAGACCATTGTTGAAGTCAGGTCAGCCCTGAGGGGTACCCGCGAGTTGATGTGAAAGTCGGGCGGGCCCGTAGAGCACCCGCGAGTTTTCCACGTGGCACGGCCGGGCAGTCTGGGCCCTTGCCATAAGTCCATGAGACGGGGCGACGGGGTCACCTTACTGTGAGTCTCTGATCATTTCCGTGAGCCCCCAATATACTAACAGGTTTGGGTATTTGTTCTGAGTTGGCCTTCGGCCTTTACGCACTAACCACCACGCGAGAATAGATATGGGCCTCGACGTCGTAGTATCAGCCGAAGCTTTGTCAGGCGTCCAGTTCAGCATAGTGGCACGGTCAGATCGTGCTGGCCATCCGAGGAGGTGCTGGTATCCACCCTGCACACACAGCTCGCCAAATTCGTCGATCGAATCGGGCGCCCCGGAACGTCGAATGAAAGTGGACCCAGAGTGCTGCGGGCGATGGGCCCAAGACCCCGGAGTGCTTAGGATGTAGACCAGCGGGGACCTTTCTACTGAGCCTAGGTAGGGTTGCGACGTGTTGATCTTCCGAGGCCGGGCATTGACCCCAGAAAGGTGTGTCCGGCCAGAGTGATCGAGCGTGTTGGGTAACGTGGTGCACCCCTGCAGGGAAGATATATATTCGAATACCGTGTCCACGGTAATGGACGTTCAGACTTATATCCTGATCTTATATAACTAGAAATGGATACTTGAGATATGTGATTGACATGTGGCTCCGGAATTGCTTTCTCACAGGGAGTCGAGGAAGGATCTCTGGGCCTTGATGCTACAACATGCTTGTTAAATGTTAAAATGCTATTCTTTACTCTTCTACATGCTGCAAGATGCTCGCAGCTGCTTGAAGATGCTAGTCTTCGATAGGCTAGGCCTTCTCCCTCTATTCTAGCATTCTGCAGTTCAGTCCACAAATACAAACCTTCCATTTGATACCAATGCATACTTAGTATAGATCTGATGCTTGCGAGTACTTTGGATGAGTACTCATGGTTGCTTTGCTACCCCTTTCCCCCCTTCTTTCTTCTTTCCAGTTGATGCAACCAGATGATGGATCCCTGGAGCCAGATGCCACCACCGATGGATGCTACTACGTGGAGCCCGCCGACGACCAGGAGTAGTTAGGAGGTCCCAGGAAGGAGGCCTTGCCTCTTCGATCGTGTTGCTTTTGTGCTAGCCTTCTTAAGGCATCCTTGTTTAACTTATGTCTGTACTCAGATATTGTTGCTTCCACTGACTCTTGTGTAGCAAGCTTGTATTCGAGCCCTCGAGACCCCTGGCTTGTAATATAAAGCTTATATTATTTTATTTGTGTCTAGAGTTGTGTTGTGATATCTTCCCGTGAGTCCCTGATCTTGATCGTACACATTTGCATGTATGATTAGTGTACGATTGAATCGGGGGCGTCACAAGTCCTTAGGTTCACAACAAAGTCTGGGTTGTAGTAACAACCCGTATCCTACTCTAACTTCTATTTGTCTTGCCATCCAAGTTAGGAATTCTATCCTTCTCGAGCTTTCTTCATGAGCCGGCTTGCAGTACTCCTCTACAAACCAGCCCTCTGCCAAGCCTCTTCTTGGGCCTCCACGTCCTTGTCACTGTTATGTCCTGGAAGATAAAATGACCCATGAAGCCTCTATGATCCTAGTCGGGTCATATCTTCTGCCGGGTCATAGTCATGGGGAATATCCCTAACATTAGCCCCCACTTCAGCTTGGATTTATCCATGTTGAACTCATCTTAAAAATAAGAGAGATCAGGGAAGAGTGAACGATTATGCTCCGGGTCTATTTCTCGTGCGAACATCTTTTCAACTCCACCATTTCATGTTCCGCTCTTTTAAAGGTATTTGACTAGGTCATTTAATCTATCGGGTCATCAAGATTGTTCCACACTTTTGCATTCCCATACTGTCTCATATCATGATATCTCCCACTGTCTCTCCGAAATCCTTGCGTGACATCATAACGAATCTTTTGAGTGGATTTGTATTGTCTTGTTAAGCGCGAGAATCGTGGAGCCCTTTTAGCAAAAATTCAATGCGCGTCCTGGGGCTTCACACCTGCCGTTTTGGGTCCCAAGCTTTTTATAAATAGCGCGACGGACCCCCGGGCTCTTTTTACCTCCTCTTCCTCTTGCTCCTTCCTCTCGCCTCCGATGCTGCCGTGCCCCTTCGAGCTCGCCGCGCCACCAAGTCAGTGACAGCAACGTGAATGCACCATCACCAGACATTTGTCAGAGGAATTGTGGCCGCGCCATCGACCTTCTTCAACCTGAACTTGTCTTCACAGATCTGTGAGTAACCATTGCTCCTCCGCACCATCATAATTCGTACCGTGTTTGTCGGGGTTCATCATAGTTCATCACCATAGATCTAGATTTACCTCAATAGCTCACTCAAATCTCTTAGCCTTCACCTCAGTCTAGTTTACTTTAATCTAGATCCCCTTTGCCACTCTACTAGGTCCCATTGTTTGTCTCCTTCCTTTACATTTCCGCTGCGGGTCGACTATAAGATCCCAAAATTCTAAATTTTGGAATGTTATACTAAATAAATAGATTGAGTGTTTGTTTGATTGTTGTGTGATCGATTGAGTGAAATTTGAACTTTTGAAAGTTAAATGAGAGGGAATAAAAGGACTTTCCCAAACTTTCATTTCTGCACTTAGGATCTCCATGTATTCAAATTCTTTTCAAACACAAAACCCTCGAGTGAAGATAATATGACTTCTTCCATTTAAATAAATGAAAAAGGGTTCTCAAAAGATTTGAATTTCATTCAGAAATATTTTCCAATTCTTAAACTTCATGCAACTCAATGATTTTCATGAGAGAATATAAAATGACTTCTTCAAAACATATTGAATATGAGTTGGGAGTTTAAAAGAAATCCAATTTAAAGTTCCTTTGAAAATTATTTTCAATTTGGACTTATTTGGGTTTTATTCAAATTATTTTTCTCCAAAAATAAAATATATGGAAATTAGGGTAACATGATTCCCTACATCAAAAAAATTGGAGAGAAATAACTTTGAATTAATTTTGGTATTTTTTAAAATGATTTTTATGAGGTTTTATTGCACCAGTAGCACTCTTTGCTTTATTTGAATTTTTTTGTATTTTATTTGAAGCTAGAATAATGTTCATGTTGTAGAAAATATTTTTTTGAAAATTATGATATATAATATGCCTATATATCATTTTTAGTATTTGTGGTTTTTTTATTTTTATTTTTGTCTGTCTGTTGGTTTAAAAAAAATCTTCCTCCGCCGAACTGGGCCGGCCCAGCTAGCCAGCCAGGCCACAGCCCAGCCCAGCGCGCCCGCGCCGTCCCCGAGCTCCCGCAGGAGACCCGCCGCCGCATGACTCCGGCCACTGCCGTGTCCGCCCCGGCCTCCCCTTGCCCCTCCTCCATGCCACCTCCTCCCCTCCCCTATAAATCCGAAGGCCCCGAGCCTTTTCCTCTCTGCTCGCGACTCCGCCCCCTTCCTGCATCTCGCCACCGCCTCGCCTGAGTTGCCGTCGCCGCCGAGTTTCCTCGCCGGCGCCCCGCTCCTCCACGACCCCGCAGCCACCACCCACTTCACTGCCGCGCCTCGCCGCCCCTCCCCGACCTCTTCGTTGCCCTCCTCGACCACCGAAGCCGCCGCCCCGCGACGTCCGAGCCGCCGCCGCTGTCTCCCTCGCCGTCGGCAGCCGCGGTACGCCTCGCCTCTCCCCTCGTCGTCCGATCTGGATCTGACGGTCCAGATCATCTTGTTTTTTTCTCTCGAATCGTTTTACTTTAAGTAGCAAACGTTCATTAGTTAGGGTTTGCACCGAACGGTTTTTCGTTTGTTAGCGTTCGTTAGCGAATGTTCGTTAAATAGCCTTTTCGTTTTATTTTATTTCGGCCAGGGTCCTATCTACGAATAATTTTTCTGCAGATTAGCCCCTGGAATGCAAACGGTCACAACTTTTTGTCCATTTATCCAAATCCAACGAAACCAACGCCCACTTCTTTGTTATGATCCCCTCTATCCAGTAAAACAACTTAAACATGTTTTTGAAAGTTTAAATTTGAATTCAAACAGTTTAGTATTTGAACTTCGTTTGATCGTAACTCGAGTTCTATAACTCCGTTTGAGTTGATTCTTTTTGCAAATCGAAGCTCTTGAACTAAACTTTCTGATAAGGCCAAATTCACATAGTTTTGGTACTGTTAGAAATTGTTTTATGCTGCAAGAGTTATTTTCTTGGTTTTGATATTTTCTGATTTGTTTTCTTCGTTCTCTCTGATCTTTTGAGTGATTGCTTATGTGTGGTTACTATTGTTTGCTTACGATAGATTGAACGGAGTGTGACGAATAGAACTATCAGGAGTTGAGTGTGAATCATCTTCATCAATAATACAGGCAAGTTCACACTTTGATCATACTTTTCATACCCAGTTTTTATGCATTAGTTTCAATCCTCAAACATTGCATGGTTAGGATCTGAATAACATGTGGGTATTGGGAAGTAGATGGTGAGGTAGAACCTATTGCCCTATTTATTACCAAACCCTTGGACTTCAATGTTATGCTTATATTGCTATGCTATGCCCGTAGACGTGGATTGGGTTTGAGTGTATCCATGACAGATGTGAGATTGTTAATTAATGGTTCAACTTAAGGTGGCAACTTTAATACACATCTGGGTGGATTGAGGCACCTGGGGGAATCCAGTGTTGCCTGTATTTTTGGAAATCCCGGGGTTCCGTGTGATTTTCCTATGGACTGCCACCCATGCTCGAAGGTATCATAAGATTATTCATGCTAGAAACTTCCTTGTGCAGCCACAAGCTACTATGGGCTCTAGCATAGTTGACTAAGTTGTGCGAACTCTTATAGTGGTAGACTAGCAGTTGTAGGGGATGTAGGTTGGTACTGTCTACCTGATCGTAAGGTGCTAGCGCTTCTGAAAGACTATGTCTCGGTCATCCATTTCTCAAACATCATGTAGTGCGAGAATCCCAATGGAGGAGATCGAGTCTTGTGGGGAAAAGTGCGCAAAACCTCTGCAGAGTGTATAAACTAATCATGGTTAGCCGTGTCCCCGGTTATGGACATCTTGAGTATCTAGTACCTCGATATCATGTGAATCTCATCATGTTACTTTAATTTAATTTGTTGGGTTTAATGATGATGTTTAATTGGGATTGAGAGGATGTCCATCTTCTCAATGTTTAACAACCACCATGATAGTTAAATAAATTTTATTCCTTTGTTGTAGGGAAAATTTGGCTTTTCGCAAAAACATTGTAACCATAGAGCTTTCCACCAGCCATATATGCATGTAGTGATAGCTTTTATTCATCTTTCATCCTATGATGTGAATTTGCCAGTACATTAATTGTACTGACCTACATGGGTGCAACGTCTCATGTTGCAGGAATCTTACGAGTAAGTGATACATTAGGGTTACGATTTCTACACTCAACTTTGCCGTTGGTGTTGATGGGTATCCACAACCTTGTTGTTACTTCCGCTATTTGGATTGAGATAATAGTATTTACGTTACTGTATACATGTGATTTACCTTTGTTATAAATCCTCGAGTACTATGTGTGTCAGCATACTGATCCAGGGATGACACTTAAGCACAGAGATTCGATCCATTCGGGTCGGGTCGCTACAAGATGGTATCAGAGCACATGTTGACTGTAGGACGTGACCATAGAAACTGGCAAGCCCATAGGAAAAGTTTTTTTCTACAACTTTCTTTTCAAAAAGACCTTTTACATCTCTTCTCTTCTGAGCTTATTCAAATATTCCCTTTTAGTGAGACTATACCCTTGCCCCTTTTGACCATGAAGATTCGACTGACGAGACCACTCCAAGACGTACAAGATATCGGACAACTAAGACCACTTCGTAATAAAGAGGATTTGACTATGCATTATAATGGAAACTATAACGGTTGAAGACTTCGAAGACTAGGAGAATTTGAAGGCTCTGAAGAATTTCCAGATTGGTATAGGAAGGCTACTCTGATAGAGCTTGTCAGACTAAGGAAGCTGTCAATACCCGAGATCAAGGTGTATCGAAGAAAGAGCGGAACATGGAGCATTAGAACTCAATGTTTTTGTCAGGAAAACCCTAAGACAGGAGATATAAATTATGGAATGAAAGCTCATGGCAGTAACATGGGCATAGACACAGCTGACCATGGTGTTATTACCCGCTTATGCTATTGTCACCATGCAGAGTTAAGCATGCAGATGCATGGAAGGATTGGATGGTAGAAGGATGATGGAGCATCTGTCAGCAAAAGATGAAGTTTTAACCTTAGCACGTGTATCACCAGGATCTGGAGTATTACATCAAGAAGTTTAGGGTGGAACTTTAGGAAGTCATATTTGATAAGGAGGCAATTCGTGAAGAACTCAGGAACCAGAAGCTGAAAGTAGCCAAGCTGGAGGAGCAAAACCTCGAGATACCGGAGATTCTTCAGGAACTGAAGGACAGTAGAACCATGGCTTATGCCAAGGATGTTGAAACCCAGAAATTTGGAATGCAACTCCGGGAATATTAAAGGATGTCACTAGAGAATTTGCGTCAACAGAGATCTGGCATACGAACTTGAGAAGGACAAGTACGGTCGGAAGAAGCCATCGGAGACATGAACAACACTTGAAGAGTTTGGCTACTTTGAAGATTTATTGACTTTTAGAAGACTAAACCCCTATTATATACCTACGTTAGATGCGACGATTGTGAGCTGTCATTTGTTTGATGTTTTCCGACAGCCACAAAATAAATCTGCCTTTTCAAAACCATTGTTTGCATTGTGTGTATCCCTCCCTCTCTATCTCTCTTATCTCACCCCAAAACCCCTGGACCCAATAGAGGATGAATGGAGATGAACCCATATTTTCTAGACCGATGACTCAATTGGAGACGGATCGATGGATCCATAACATGGAAGATCATATGGTGAATAACCCTATAGCCGGAAAGGATATGGCCCAGCATGCTCTTTGGTGCTTTGAAAGAGGTGCATCTACTTGGTGGAGGATGTACCAAACCATCAATGGATGGCAAGGAGTAACCACTTGGAAGGAATTTAAGTTGACCTTGCTAAAGTCCCGTCTTGTGTCTCAGAAGATGAAGCCTTATGGAAAGGATATGAAGAAACTATGTGCATGCAAACTATGTGGAGAAATAGGACACAACCATAAAGAACACAAGGATGAATGCCCTAAATTGTGAAGGAAGTCACCTAGTTGAAGAATGCCCAACTAGGCAGATTACTTGTTTCTTGTTTGAAGGAACTACCCACTACCCTGCTCAATGTCACATTTACCCCATGGTACAAAGAAACATCCAGCAGAAGAAAGAAGCAATGAAAGGAGCCCTCATTGAAATTTTAGATGAACCTGTGATGAAGGAAGAGGGGGAGGACACACCCGAAGAAGACCCAATTAAACCCTCCACTAAGTCATGATATTCATGTGGAGAAGAAGGACACATCTCCTAAAATTGTTTGAATGGGGATCTAGTAGAATTCCCGACAGAGGAAGTAGAGTATGACCCACAGGAAATAGAAGCCCCGATTGGAACGGAAGAGTCCAGGAAGAGAAGTGGATTGGATTGCAGGAAGGACATGAGCCATATCACCTGTTTCAGGTGCGAGGAGTCAGGGCACTACTTCAGTAGTTGCCCAAAAAGGAAGCCGAGGACCCAAGGAGGCTATGTAGTCATAAGGAAACCAAGAGACTTGTCAGAAGTAATAGGTTTCCGCTGTAATGAAGTAGGGCACTTTGCCAGAGATTGTCCCAAGGAAAAGCAGACTTGTGCTAAATAGTTGAGTTAGCAACAAAAGAAATGTAGTAGTAGAAGTGGGAACAATTCTTTTACATTGAGGTGTTGAGTTGAGGCATGTAATGGAAAAGCAAGTGATTGTAATCATTAGA